>NC_135497.1:79733340-80033340 GCF_052857255.1 Amblyomma americanum | reverse complement strand
ACGGTGGCTCACGAAAGCGAAGCAGGGGCACTAGACAGACGTCTGCTTAACCTGTGGAAGCGAAAGAAGCAGTGGGGAGAGCAGTTTGGGGGCCGCACGTGGGACAGTGGACAAAAAAGAAGGATCCCCAACTCGGCAGAGAGATAGGGCACAAAGGAGTAACCCAGGAGAAATAAAGGATATCAATGCATGGAGCCGCGGAGTGGTCACAGAAGTGGAGGAGGTCACGGAGACGGTGGCTCATGAAAGCGAAGCAGGGGCACTAGACAGACGTCTGCTTAACCTGTGGAGTAAAAACAAGCAGTGAAAAGAGCATCTTAGGGGCCGCACGTGGGACAGTGGGCTTAGAAAAAGGATCCCTAACTCGTCAATGAGGTAGGGCGCTCAGGTATAACCTAGGAGAAATAAAGGATATCAATGCATGGAGCCGCGAAGTGGTTACAGAAGTGGAGGAGGTCACGGAGACGGTGGCTCATGAATGAGAAGCAGGGGCATTAGACAGACGTCTGCTTAACCTGTGGAAGCGAAAGAAGCAGTGGGAAGAGCAGCTTGGGCGCCGCACGTGGGAATGTGGACAAAGAAAAAGGATCCCCAACTAGGCAGAGAGATAGGGCGCACAGGAGTAACCTAGGAGAAATAAAGGATATCAATGCATGGAGCCGCGAAGTGGTCACAGAAGTGGAGGAGGTCACAGAGACGGTGGCTCATGAAAGCGAAGCAGGGGCACTAGACAGACGTCTGCTTAACCTGTGGAAGCGAAAGAAGCAGTGGGAAGAGCAGCTTACGGGCCGCACGTCGGACAGTGGGCTTCGAAAAAGGATCCCTAACTCGGCAGACAGATAGGGCGCACAGGAGTAACCTAGGAGAAATAAAGGATATCAATGCATGATGCCGCGAAGTGGTCACAGAAGTGGGGGAGGTCGCACAGACGGTGGCTCATGAAAGCGAAGCAGGGCACTGGACAGACGTCTGCTTAACCTGTGGAGTAAAAAGAAGCAGTGAAAAGAGCATCTTAGGGGCCGCACGTGGGACAGTGGGCTTCGAAAAAGGATCCCTAACTCGGTAGAAAATTAGGGCGCTCATGGGTAACCTAGGAGAAATAAAGGATATCAATGCATGGAGCCGCGAAGTGGTCACAGAAGTGGAGGAGGTCACGGAGACAGTGCCTCACGAAAGCAAAGCAGGGACATTGGACAGAAGTCTGCTTAACCTGTGGAAGCGAAAGAAGCAGTAGGAAGAGCAGTTTGGGGGCCGCACGTGGGACAGTGGAAAAAGAAAAAGGATCCCCAACTCGGCAGACAAGTAGAGCGCCCAGGAGTAACCTAGGGGAATAAAGGATATCAATGCATGGAGCCGCGAAGTGGTCAGAGAAGTGGAGGAGGTCACAGAGACGATTGCTGATGAAAGCGAAGCAGGGGCGCTAGACACACATCCGCTTAACCTGTGGAAGCGAAAGAAGAAGTGGGAAGAGCAGCTTTGGGGCCGCACATGGGACAGTGGGCTCCGAGAAAGGATATCCAACTCTGCAGAGAGATTGGGCGCACAGGAGTAACCTAGGCGAAAAAAAAGGATATCAATGCATAGAGCCGCGAAGTGGTCACAGAAGTGAAGGAGGTCACAGAGACGGTTGCTGATGCAAGCGAAGCAGGGCCACTAGACAGACATCTGCTTAACCTGTGGAAGCGAAACAAGAAGTGGGAAGAGCAGCTTGGCGGCCGCACATGGGACAGTGGGCTCCAAAAAAGGATCCCCAACTCGGCAGACAGATAGGGCGCACAGGAGTAACCTAGCGGAATAAATGATATCAATGCATGGAGCCGCGAAGTAGTCACAGAAGTGGAGGACGTCGCAGAGACGGTTGCTGATGTAAGCGAAGCAGGGGCACTAGACAGACGTCTGCTTAACCTGTGGAAGCGAAAGAAGCAGTGAAAAGAGCATCTTAGGGGGCGCACGTGGGACAGTGGGCTTCGAAAAAGGATCCCTAACTCGGCAGAGAGGTAGGGCGCTCAGGAGTAACCTAGGAGAAATAAAGGATATCAATGCATGGAGCTGCGAAGTGGTCACAGAAGTGGAGGAGGTCACGGAGACCGTGGCTCATTAAAGCGAAGGAGGGGCATTAGACAGAAGCCTGCTTATCCTGTGGAAGCGAAAGAAGCAGTGGGAAGAGCAGCTTGGGGGCCGCACGTGGGAAAGTGTTCTTCGAAAAAGGATCCCTAACTCGGCAGACAGATAGGGCGCACAGGAATAACCTAGGAGAAATAAAGGATATCAATGCATGAAGCCGTCAAGTGGTCACAGAAGTGAGGAGGTCACAGAGACGGTGGCTCATGAAAGCTAAGCAGGGGCACTAGACAGACGTCTGCTTAACCTGTGGAAGCGAAAGAAGCAGTGGGGAGAGCAGCTTGGGGGCCGCACGTGGGACAATGGACAAAGGAAAAGGATCCCCAACTCGGCAGAGAGATAGGGCGCAAAGGAGTAACCTAGGAGAAATAAAGGATATCAATGCATGGAGCCGCGGAGTGGTCACAGATGTGGAGGAGGTCACGGGGACGGTGGCTCATGAAAGCGAAGCAGGGGCACTAGACAGACGTCTGCTTAACCTGTGGAAGCGAAAGAAGCAGTGGGAGTGAGCAGCTTGGGGGCCGCACGTGGGACTGTGAACAAAAAAAGGATCCCTAACTCGGCAGAGAGATAGGGCGCACAGCAGTAACCTAGGAGAAATAAAGGATATCAATGCATGGAGAAGCGAAGTGTTCACAGAAGTGGAGGAGGTCACGGAGACGGTGGCTCATGAAAGCGAAGCAGGGGCATTAGACAGACATCTGCTTAACCTGTGGAAGCGAAAGAAGCAGTGGGAAGAGCATTGCGGGCCGCACGTGCAACAGTGGACAAAGAAAAAGGATCCCCAACTCGGCAGAGAGATAGGGCGCACAGTAGTAACCTAGGAGAAATAAAGGATATCAATGCATGGAGCCGCGAAGTGGTCACAGAAGTGGAGGAGGTCACAGAGACGGTGGCTCATGAAAGCGAAGCAGGGGCACTAGACAGACGTCTGCTTAACCTGTGGAAGCGAAAGAAGCAGTGGGAAGAGCAGCTTGGGGGCCGCACGTGGGACAGTGGGCTCCGAAAAAGGATCCCCAACTCGGCAGAGAGATAGAGCTCACAGGAATAACCTAGGCGAAATAAAGGATATCAAAGCAAAGAGCCGCGAAGTTGTCACAGAAGTGGAGCAGGTCACAGAGACGGTGGGTATGAAAGCGAAGCAGGGCCTCTAGGCAGATATCTGCTTAACCTGTGGAAGCGAAAGAAGCAGTGGGAAGAGCATTGCGGGCCGCACGTCGGACAGTGGGCTCCGAAAAAGGATACCTAACTCGGCAGAGAGATAGGGCGCATAGGAGTAACCTACAAGAAACAAAGGATATCAATGCATGGAGCCGCGAAGTGGTCAAAGAAGTGGAGGAGGTCACCGAGACGGTGGCTCATGAAAGCGAAGCAGGGGCACTAGACTGACGTCTGCTTAACCTGTGGAAACGAAAGAAGCAGTGGGAAGAGCAGCTTAGGGCTGCACATCGGACAGTGGGCTCCGAAAAAGGATCCCTAACTCGGCAGACAAATAGGGCGCCCAGGAGTAACCTAGAGGAATAAAGGATATCAATGCATGGAGCCGCGAAGTGGTCAGAGAAGTGGAGGAGGTCTCAGAGACTGTTGGTGATGAAAGCGAAGCAGGCGCACTAGACACACATCTGCTTAACCTGTGGAAGCGAAAGAAGAAGTGGGAAGCGCAGTTTGGGGGCCGCACGTGGGACAGTGGGCTCCGAGAAAGGATCTCCAACTCGGCAGAGAGATAAGGCGCACAGGAGTAACCTAGGAGAAATAAAGGATATCAATGCATAGAGCCGCGAAGTGGTCACAGAAATGGAGGAGGTCACAGAGACGGTTGCTGATGCAAGCGAAGCAGGGCCACTAGGCAGACATCTGCTTAACCTGTGGAAGCGAAACAAGAAGTGGGAAGAGCAGCTTGGCGGCCGAACGTGGGACAGTGGGCTCAGAAAAAGGATCCCCAACTCGGCAGAGAGATAGGGCTCACAGGAGAAACCTAGGCGAAATAAAGGATATCAATGCATAGAGCCGCGAAGTGGTCACAGAAGTGGAGCAGGTCACAGAGACGGTTGGTATGAAAGCGAAGCAAGGCCACTAGACAGATATCTGCTTAACCTGCGGAAGCGAAAGAAGCAGTGGCAAGAGCAGCTTGGGGGCCGCCCTTGGGACAGTGGGCTTCGAAAAAGGATCCCTAACTCGGCAGAAAGATAGGGCGCACAGGAGTAACCTAGGGGAATAAATGATATCAATGCATGGAGCCGCGGAGTGGTCACAGAAGTGGAGGAGGTCACAGAGAGGGTAGCTCATGAAAACGAAGCAGGGGCACTAGACAGACGTCTGCTTAACCTGTGGAAGCGAAAGAAGCAGTGGGAAGAGCAGCTTAGGGACTGCAAATCGGACAGTGGGCTCCGAGATTTGATCCCCAACTCGGCAGAGAGATAGGGCGCACAGGAGTAACCTTGACGAAATAAAGGCTATCAATGCAAGGAGCCGCGAAGTGGTCACAGAAGTGGAGGACGTCGTAGAGACGGTTGCTGATGAAAGCGAAGCAGGGCCACTAGACAGACGTCTGCTTAACCTGTGGCCGCGAAAGAAGCAGTGAAAAGAGCATCTTAGGGGGCGCACGTGGGACAGTGGGCTTCGAAGAAGGTTCCCTAACTCGGCAGAGGGGTAGGGCGCTCAGGAGTAACCTAGGAGAAATAAAGCATATCAATGCATGGAGCCGCGAAGTGGTCACAGAAGTGGAGGAGGTCACGGTGACGGTGGCTCATGAAAGCGAAGCAGGGGCATTAGACAGAAGTCTGCTTAACCTGTTGAAGCGAAAGAAGCAGTGGGAAGAGCAGCTTGGGGGCCGCACGTGGGACAGTGGACAAAGAAAAAGGATCCCCAACTCGTCAGAGAGATAGGGCGCACAGGAGTAACCTAGGGGAAATAAAGGATATCAATGCATGGAGCCGCGAAGTGGTCACAGAAGTAGAGGAGGTCACCGAGACGGTGGCTCATGAAAGTGAAGCAGGGGCACTAGACAGACTTCTGCTTGACATGTGAAAGCGAATGAAGCAGTGGGAAGAGCAGCTTGGGGGCCGCACGTGGGACAGTGGGCTCCGAAAAATTATCCCCAACTCGGCAGAGAGATAGGGCGCGCAGGAGTAACCTAGGAGAAATAAAGGATATCAATGCATGAAGCCGCCAAGTGGTCACAGAAGTGAGGAGGTCACAGAGACGGTGGGTCATGAAAGCGAAGCAGGGGCACTAGACAGACGTCTGCTTAACCTGTGGAAGCGAAAGAAGCAGCGGGAAGAGCAGCTTGGGGGCCGCACTTGGGACTGTGGACAAAAAAAGGATCCCTAACTCGGCAGAGAGATAGGGCGCACAGGAGTAACCTAGGAGAAATAAAGGATATCAATGCATGGAGCCGCGAAGTGGTCACAGAAGTGGAGGACGTCGCAGAGACGTTTGCTGATGAAAGCAAAGCAGGGGCACTAGACAAACGTCTGCTTAACCTGTGCAAGCGATAGAAGCAGTGGGAAGAGCAGCTTCGGGGCCGCACGTCGGACAGTGAGCTCCGAAAAAGGATCCCTAACTCGGCAAGTTTGATAGGGCGCACAGGAGTAACCTAGGAGAAATAAAGGATATCAATGCATAGAGCCCCGAAGTGGCCACAGAAGTGGAGGAGGTCACAGAGACGGTGGCTCATGAAAGCGAAGCCGGGGCACTATACAGACATCTGCTTAACCTGTGGAAGCGAAAGTAGCAGTGGGAAAAGCAGCTTAGGAGCCGCACGTCAGACAGTGGGCACTGAAAAAGAATCCCTAACTCGACAGACAGATAGGGCGCACAGGGGTAACCTAATGGAATAAAGGATATCAATCCATGGAGCCGCAAAGTGGTCAGAGAGGTGGAGGAGTTCACAGAGACGGTGGCTGATGAAAGCGAAGCAGGGGCACTAGACAGACGTCTCCTTAACCTGTGGAAGCGAACGAAGCAGTGGGAAGAGCAGCTTAGGGGCCGCACGTCGGACTGTGGGCTCCGAAAAAGGACCCTAACTCGGCAGACAGATAGGGCGCACAGGAGTAACCTAAGATAAATAAAGGATATCAACGCATGAAGCCCCGAAGTGGTCACATAAGTGGAGGAGGTCACTGAGACGGTGGCTCATGAAAGCGAAGCAGGGGCACTAGACAGACGTCTGCTTAACCTGTGGAAGCGAAAGAAGCAGTGGGAAGAGCAGCTTGGGGGCCGCACGTCGGAAAGTGGATCCGAAAAAGGATCCCCAACTCTGCAGAGAGATAGGGCGCACAGGAATAACCTAGGCGAAATAAAGGATATCAATGCATAGAGCCGCGAAGTGGTCAAAGAAGTGGAGGAGGTCACAGAGACGGTGTGTATGAAAGCGAAGCAGGGCCACTAGACAGATATCTGCTTAACCTGTGGAAGCGAAAGAAGCAGTGGCAAGAGCAGCTTAGGAGCCGCACGTCGGACCGTGGGCTCCGAAAAAGGATCCCTAACTCGTCAGACAGATAGGGCGCACAGGAGTAACCTATGAGAAATAAAGGATATGAATGCATGGGGCCGCAAAGTGGTCAGAGAGGTAGAGGAGGTCACAGAGACGATGGCTGATGAAAGCGAAGCAGGGGCACTAGACAGACGTCTGCTTAACCTGTGGAAGCGAAAGAAGCAGTGGGAAGAGCAGCTTATGCGCCGCACGTGGGACAGTGGGCTCCGAAAAAGGATCCTCAACTCGGCAGAGAGATAGGGCGCGCAGGTGTGACCTAGGAAAAATAAAGGATATCAATGCATGGAGCCGCGAAGTGGTCACAGAAGTGCATGACGTCACAGAGACGGTTGCTGATGAAAGCGAAGCAGGGGCACTAGACAGACATCTGCTTAACCTTTGCACGCGATAGAAGCAGTGGGAAGAGCAGCTTAGGGGCCGCACGTCGGACAGTGGGCTCCGAAAAAGGATCCCTAACTCGGCAGACAGATAGGGCGCACAGGAGTAACCTAGGAGAAATAAAGGATATCAATGCATGAAGCCGTCAAGTGGTCACAGAAGTGAGGAGGTCACAGAGACGGTGGCTCATGAAAAAGAAGCAGAGGCACTAGACAGACGTCTGCTTAACCTGTGGAAGCGAAAGAAGCAGTGGGGAGAGCAGCTTGGGGGCCGCACGTGGGACAGTGGACAAAGAAAAAGGATCCCCAACTTGGCAGAGAGATAGGGCGCAAAGGAGTAAGCTAGGAGAAATAAAGGATATCAATTCATAGAGCCGCGGAGTGGTCACAGAAGTGGAAGAGGTCACGGAGACGGTGGCTCATGAAAGCGAAGCAAGGCCACTAGACAGACGTCTGCTTAACCTGTGGAAGCGAAAGAAGCAGTGGGAAGAGCAGCTTGGGGGCCGCACGTGGGACTGTGGACAAAAAAAGGATCCCTAACTCGGCAGAGAGAAAGGGCGCACAGGAGTAATCTAGGAGAAATAAAGGATATCAATGCATGGAGCCGCGAAGTGTTCACAGAAGTGGAGGAGGTCACGGAGACGGTTTATCATGAAGGCGAAGCAGGGGCATTAGACAGACGTCTGCTTAACCTGTGGTAGCGAAAGAAGCAGTGGGAAGAGCCTTGGGGGCCGCACGTGGGACAGTGGACAAAGAAAAAGGATCCCCAACTCGGCAGAGAGATAGGGCGCACAGGAGTAACCTAGGCGAAAAAAAGGATATCAATGCATGTAGCCGCGAAGTGGCCACAGAAGTGGAGGAGGTCACAGAGACGGTGGCTCATGAAAGCGAAGCAGGGGCACTAGACAGACGTCTGCTTAACCTGTGGAAGCGAAAGAAGCAGTGGGAAGAGCAGCTTGGGGGCAGCCTTTGGGACAGTGGGCTCCGAAAAAGGAACCCCAACTCGGCAGAGAGATAGGGCGCACAGGAGTAACCTAGGCAAAATAAAGGATATCAATGCATAGAGCCGCGAAGTGGTCACAGAAGTGGAGGAGGTCACAGAGACGGTTGCTGATGAAACCGAAGCAGGGGCACTAGACAGACATCTGCTTAACCTGTGGAAGCGAAGGAAGAACTGGGAAGAGCAGCTTGGGTGCCGCACGTGGGACAGTGGGCTCCGAAAAACGATCCCCAACTCGGCAGAAAGATAGTGCGCACAGGAGTAACCTAGGCGAAATAAAGGATATCAATGCATAGAGCCGCGAAGTGGTCACAGAAGTGGAGGAGGTCACAGAGACGGTTGCTAATGAAAGCGAAGCAGGGGCACTAGACAGACGTCTGCTTAACCTGTGGAAGCGAAAGAAGGAGTGAAAAGAGCGTCTTAGGGGGCGCACGTGGGACAGTGGGCTTCGAAGAAGGATCCCTAACTCGGCAGAGAGGTAGGGCGCTCAGGAGTAACCTAGGAGAAATAAAGGATATCAATGCATGGAGCCGCGAAGTGGTCACAGAAGTGGAGGAGGTCACGGAGACGTTGGCTCAAGAAAGCGAAGCAGGGGCATTAGACAGAAGTCTGCTTAAGCTGTGGAAGCGAAAGAAGCAGTGGGAAGAGCAGCTTGGGGGCCGCACGTGGGACAGTGGACAAAGAAAAAGGATCCCCAACTCGGCAGAGAGATAGGGCGCACAGGAGTAACCTAGGAGAAATAAAGGATATCAATGTATGGAGCCGCGAAGTGGTCACAGAAGTGGAGGAGGTCACAGAGACGGTGGCTCATGAAAGCGAAGCAGGGGCACTAGACAGACGTCTGCTTAACCTGTGGAGGCGAAAGAAGCAGTGAAGAGAGCATCTTAGGGGCCGCACGTTGGACAGTGGGCTTCCAAAAAGGATGCCTAACTCGGCAAAGAGGTAGGGCGCTCAGGTATAACCTAGTCGAAATAAAGGATATCAATGTATAGAGCCACGAAGTGGTCACAGAAGTGGAGGACGTCACAGAGACGGTTGCTGATGAAAGCGAAGCAGGGGCACTAGACAGACATCTGCTTAACCTGTGCAAGCGATAGAAGCAGTGGGAAGAGCAGCTTAGGGGCCGCACGTAGGACAGCGGGCTCCGAAAAAGGATCCCTAACTCGGCAGACAAATAGGGCGCACAGGAGTAACCTAGGAGAAATAAAGGATATCAATGCATGAAGCCGCCAAGTGGCCACAGAAGTGAGGTGGTCACAGAGACGGTGGCTCATGAAAGCGAAGCAGGTGCACTAGACAGACGTCTGCTTAACCTGTGGAAGCGAAAGAAGCAGTGGGGGAGCAGCTTCGGGGCCGCACGTGGGACAGTGGACAAAGAAAAAGGATCCCCAACTCGGCAGAGAGATAGGGCGCAAAGGAGTAACCTAGGAGAAATAAAGGATATCAATGCATGGAGCCGCGGAGTGGTCACAGAAGTGGAGGAGGTCACGGAGACGGTGGCTCATGAAAGCGAAGCAGGGGCACTAGACAGACGTCTGCTTAACCTGTGTAAGCGAAAGAAGCAGTGGGAAGAGCAGCTTGGGGGCCGCACGTGGGACTGTGGACAAAAAAAGGATCCCTAACTCGGCAGAGAGATAGGGCGCACAGGAGTAACCTATGAGAAATAAAGGATATCAATGCATGGAGCCGCGAAGTGGTCACAGAAGTGGAGGAGGTTACAGAGACGGTGGCTCATGAAAGCGAAGCAGGGGCACTAGACAGACGTCTGCTTAACCTGTGGAAGTGAAAGAAGCAGTGGGAAGAGCAGCTTAGGGGCCGTACGATGGACAGTGGACTCAGAAAAAAGCTCCCCAACTCGGTAGAGAGATAGCGCGCACAGGAGTAACCTAGGAGAAATAAAGGATATCAATGCATGGAGCCGCGAAGTGGTCACAGAAGTGGAGGAGGTCACAGAGACGATGGCTGATGAAAGCGAAGCAGGGGCCCTAGACAGACATCTGCTTAACAAGTGAAAGCGAAAGAAGTGGGAATAGCAGCTTGGGGGCCGCACGTGGGGCAGTGGTCTCCGAAAAAGGATCCCCAACTCGGCATGTTTGATAGGGCGCACAGGTGTAACCTAGGAGAAATAAAGGATATCAATGCATAGAGCCGCGAAGTGGCCACAGAAGTGGAGGAGGTCACAGAGACGGTGGCTCATGAAAGCGAAGCCGGGGCACTATACAGACATCTGCTTAACCTGTGGAAGCGAAAGTAGCAGTGGGAAGAGCAGCTTAGGGGCCGCACGTCAGACAGTGGGCACTGAAAAAGGATCCCTAACTCGTCAGACAGATAGGGCGCACAGGAGTAACCTAATGGAATAAAGGATATCAATGCATGGAGCCGCAAAGTGGTCAGAGAGGTGGAGGAGGTCACAGAGACGGTGGCTGATGAAAGCGAAGCAGGGGCACTAGACAGACGTCTGCTTAACCTGTGGAAGCGAAAGAAGCAGTGGGAAGAGCAGCTTGGGGGCCGCACGTCGGAGAGTGGGCTCCGAAAAAGGATCCCCAAATCGGCAGAGAGATAGGGCGCACAGGAATAACCTAGGCGAAATAAAGGATATCAATGCATAGAGCCGCGAAGTGGTCACAGAAGTGGAGGAGGTCACAGAGACGGTGTGTATGAAAGCGAAGCAGGGCCACTAGACAGATATCTGCTTAACCTGTGAAGCGAAAGAAGCAGTGGCAAGAGCAGCTTAGGGGCCGCACGTCGGACAGTGGGCTCCGAAAAAGGATCCTTAACTCGGCAGACAGATAGGGCGCACAATAGTAACCTATGAGAAATAAAGGATATGAATGCATGGAGCCGCGAAGTGGTCATAAAAGTGGAGGAGGTCACAGAGACGGTGGCTCATGAAAGCGAAGCAGGGGCACTAGACAAGACGTCTGCTTAACCTGTGGAAGTGAAAGTAGCAGTGGGAAGAGCAGCTTAGGGGCCGCACGTCAGACAGTGAGCTCCGAAAAAGGATCCCTAACTCGGCAGACCGATAGGGCGCACAGGAGTAACCTAGTGGAATAAAGGATAGCAATGCATGGAGCCGCAAAGTGTTCAGAGAGGTAGAGGAGGTCACAGAGACGGTGGCTGATGAAAGCGAAGCAGGGGCACTAGACAGACGTCTGCTTAACCTGTGGAAGCGAAAGAAGCAGTGGGAAGAGCAGCTTATGCGCCGCACGTGGGACAGTGGGCTCCGAAAAAGGATCCCCAACTCGGCAGAGAGATAGGGCGCGCAGGAGTGACCTTGGAGAAATAAAGGATATCAATGCATGGAGCCGCGAAGTGGTCAGAGAAGTGGAGGAGGTCACAGAGACGGTGGCTGATGAAAGCGAAGCAGGAGCACTAGGCAGACGTCTGCTTAAGTGTGGAAGCGAAAGAAGCAGTGGGAAGAGCAGCTTGGGGGCCGCACGCGGAGAGTGGGCTCCGAAGAAGGATCCCCAACTCGGCAGAGAGATAGAGGAGCATGCGCTTGAATTAACCAAGCAAAACAGGGAAGGCATAGAGCAAGAGAGCAACATGAGTACTGCCAAGACCTGGCAGCTGCTCAGGCGCCTTGATGGACCCAGAGGCTGGCATGACCGCCGCTCGGCAGCAGCTCGACAAGCTCTTCCCTCAGTGCGATGGTTAGAGAAATAGCTATTAGAAGAAATACAGAGTTGATACGCAATACCGGCGATATTTGACATCATACCTCACTACCAGGGAGCGAAAAACCAGCCTCTGGACTCCGCATTCTCTCTGGCGGAGCTGAGAAGTGAAATAAATCTACTTAGAACGAAGCCGGCGGCGGGGCCGGACAGAGTGAGCCGTAAGATGCTACGGAAATTGGACGGTTGATCCATCATTCATCAGACGCGGGTACGATCCCGGCCGCGGCGGTAGATTTTCGATGGAGGCGAAATTCAAGAGGCCCGTGTACTGTGCGATGTCTGTGAACGTTTTAGAACCCCAGGTGGTCAAAACTTCCGGAGACCTTCCCTAAGGCGTCCCGCACAGCCTGAGTCGCTTTGGAACGTTAAACCCCAATAAACCATAAATCATAAATCATCATCAACCTGGCGGCCTACGTGCAAACCTGCTTGGAAGTGGGTTATATCCCCCAGGACTGGAAAACTACTAAAATAATCCTGATACCAAAACAAGGTAAGAAGCTAGGGCTGGAGAATATCGGACCAATCTCGCTCATTTCTTGCGTGGGGAATCTCATGGAGCACGTCGTACAAACCTATTTAAACGAATACATCTTAGCCAGAGGAAAGAGGACAGTCTTGCGACCCTTCGATTGATTTACTTTGAAATAAAGTTTTTCTATCTACCCATCCATCCAAGAAGGAACAACTTAAGAAGCTTTAAAGTTTTTGACGTGGCATCGACGTTTCCCCAATGTAAGCTGAACAGATTTTTTGCTTTGCTCAATCTAGAGTTATTGTCAAGCATGACGTTGTGTTAGGGCATTGAAGAATAGCAATAGACACCTGGGCTCTGTGCATGTGGTTTTATTGCGGGAATCCTGGCGGTTCATCGCTGGCTTCGCGCGGTCGTTCTGAGGACGCTACGCTCTACTTCTGGACAGAGGGGCAGCCAGTTAACGGACACCTTTAGCACGTCTTACCGTTACCGCAGTAACGCGAGTCCGCCAGTGCGCACGCGCTGATTAGCCCCGATGTGGCAGGGGCCATCCAGGCACCCTCAAGGCGATCTGCGCATGCGCACTGACGGTGCGCGGGCTACCGGTACTCCTTTAACTATAAGAAGATATGCTAAAGGTGTCGAACAAAGCACTGTCGCTCAGTTGCTGCTGCTCCGCCCCGACTGTCCAACGGAACATTTCTGTTGGCCCATTTTTTAGGTATTTGGGAGCCGCTCTTGAGGGCGCGCACAACGCGGCCGCTACAACCGACCGAGCAGGGCCCAGGACTCCATGGAGAGGCCCCATTGCCAGTCGGAACACTTTCTTGTGCGGCGACACTTGTGGACTTTTTGTCTCGAGCTCACCTGGACGTGTTCTACTTTGCGTTCATCCTGCCCCCGAAGACAGGCTCAACGAACGGCGCCGCGCTGTAGTGTTATACGCTTAGCTGCACCCTTTGGAAACGCTACAGGTGGACGTACAGTCTTGGTCAAAAGTATTATTGCCACAGCGTTCAGCTGCAGCGAAATCAATGTTCCTAGAATGCTCCGTGTAGCGGACCATTCAGAACACAAGTCAAGCAGGAAGCTTCTCTACCGCAAGAAGAAACGTGCTAGCTATTCAAGGTCATTCGATTTTTAATAGCTTTATCTGTGTTATGCGGCTGAAGGGAAAAACCTTTGGCCTTAAGACTATTGACGAAGACTGTACATGTCCCCAGTTTCTCGTGTCACGGCCCTGGAGCCATCGCGGAGACCACAGAGTAGCCGGGGGAGCCTTCACGTGCTAGCGGCGCCTTTTGTGCGTATGCCACTGTTCGCGCTTTGGAGCCTTTTCCCCTCGCGCATCCTACATAACAGGATGATTCATGTCAGAGCGATTGCTGGACGGCGTCAATGAGCATCTCCTTCGTGGGCTGTCTGTGAAATCTGCTATTTGCTGCGGTACCGGTGTCTTCCTTTCGTATGTTCTATGTTCACCAGTGTGCACAATGACATATCGGAACCCTCCGGCTCTAAGGTCGAATCAGCAGTGCTTAGTGGTCCTTTGAGCTCCGGAGAAACCACAGTATGGGGTCCAGTCCTTTCTGCATCGTCCCTTCCCATTGTGTGGGGAACCTTGGGTGTAAGAAAAGCAAAAATGGATGCATCATTTGCAGAGTTTAAGTGTAACACACTCCTCACCGCCAGCTTAAAGAGACGCCGAGGACAACTCTATTATTCGTTTTTAATGCGAAAGCACAATATGGCTCACTTGTGTCCGCAAAATTTGTCCGCAAAATGGGTCCTCACGATCCAGAGGTTAAAACTTGCAAATTAGTACTTAATCCGAGCACAATGTAATTGCCATGAGCCCACCGTGGCACTGCGCGTTGGTAGAATGCCTTCCGACAGCCTTCCGAAACTATATGTGCGAAAATGAGCCTTACGGGCGATCGAGAAGCGCAACAGGGTTTCGCATGCCCCACCGCTTGCTGTTGTGTTTGAAACAGCCATGGACTTGACGAAGACCACTGCATCAGTAGTGGTATGAGGACTCCCTGCGACCTCTGAAATCATGAAAAAGAAAGGAGTACTTGCGCGGGAGGGATCTCTCATGCTATCGCATTGTACTCTTAAGGGTAGGTTAAGCGTCGTCCAAGATTTTTTTAACGCGACAGCATTAATGCTCCCATTGGGCAGAACATCCGGCGTCGTCGGCGTCGGAGTCGGAATTCTGAGCGAAAAATCCCCAGAGAAGCAACCTATATGGGCAACCTATATGGGTGACCTTGTGATCACAACCTTCCGACCATATTGTGAGCAAACTTGTCTCCGTGGTAGGTGGCTGTTAAATCAATCATTGGTTGCGAGAAGTTACCCAGGAGGAGCAAGCTGGGTCGCACAAGCCCCACCGATGGCAGCACCTGCCATCGCAAGGCCATCGCTTAACCGATGCAACACTCCACCAGCAGTGGAATGAGTACTCCCAGGGATCTGTGAATGTGAAATCGAGAAGACCAATTCCGTATGCATGGGCGTTAGCACATTAAAGCTATCGCGTCATACCCTTAAGGCGGAGCTTAAAGGTGCAGTAAAGAGGAATTTGAACTCGTCTTTTTACCGTGGTAACTCGATCTACACGCTCCGGGCATTCTTATAAACTTCGAATTATTCTCCTGTGCAGCCGATTTCCTTAATTTAAATCGGATTAAATGTCCTGACTCCCGCTTTTTTTTAACTCAACGCTGAAGGTAGGAGGAGTCAACCAACGCATAGAGCGCCTTTCAGCCCGTGCCGTGGCTGCTTGTCGCTCTGCCATTGGCGGAGTGAGACGTAAATCCAAGGAGTCCACGCGTATTTTTATTTCCGTGGGCCTAATTTGCGGCTATGTTGTCTGCGACTGAAACTATTCACAGAAACCTAATAAATAAAATAAAAACGAAAGCGAAGCACCACTGTGAAAAATATGAACTTCCTGGTACACCTGGCAGTCGACAAAAATTACTAATATACACGGCTGCAACTACCACAAGGTGCTTTCTCTACTTTGAATGCAAGAATCCTAATTCGACAAGTGAATTTGTGACTCAGATTTTTTACAGAAAACAAAACAAGTGTGGACAGCAAAGGAATACTATTTACAGAAATGCGAGCACCGTAGCTCAGCAGATGCCAGCTTAGGAAAACCTGACAGTGTCTTGGCTACTAACTGCCTGCGTGTACTTCCAGAGTCGCAGTGTTTACACAGTTTACGACACACAGAGGCTGACGAGGAGCATGTTTACCCAGTGTGTGCTGGGTCTGCAGAAACACATTTTGCAACAGTGGTAAATATGTAATTATGCATTGCACTTATACATGCTTAAGCATTGTCGAGAACATTGTAGGAGGCAAAACCGTGAAAAATAGTGCGGCTCGATCTGCGCAGCTGAACTGCGCTATAAAGAAACCTAGCTTACGTTTTCTTGTTGGTCGGCCGGAAGTGCTGCTCTGGTGGGTGTGAGTAAATCATCTATTCTTTATCACAGCATAAATTTAGTAATTAGATGCTTAACTGCTAGCACCATCTCTGGCAGCATAGCAAGCTGTCAGGAATCAGTCATTTTATGGGCTTAATTTTTTTCCTTTCTCTACGTATTGAATGAGCGCCTATAAGGACACATACAGTGGGCACTCGTGAGATGTTAGTATTTTAATTAGCATTTAGTCACCTGCAAATTAAATTCGCTTTGACACTCGTTTGTCTCACGGAAGATCGGGGCGAAAACCATCACAGAGCCACATCTGGCCATGCTCGAACCTGAGGCGTGCCACAACATGCCACATGTATCCGTCCTCACTCTCCGAAGTGCTCTCGCTCCTGGTCAAGGCCACTGGAAAGCTGCGGAAAACCTTTTCTCGCACCCTTTAACTCGCGGAGCCGCGGTAAAGGCAGCTTATGGGATGCCATTCTTTCGCGTTTTTGCACGGCCCTGCTCGCGCAACCTCATACACTGTAAGAGCGTAAGAGCAGCACACGGGGCTCTAGGCGATGGCCACACATGCTCGAGGCTGGGCAAAGCGCGCCTGGAAACGGAGACTGCCAGATTGGCTTCTGCTGGAGCCCGTGCGCTTGCGATGCCCCCGGGCTGGCTCCCGTGAGCACAAAATAACGCGCCGGCTCCCTGCCTACCTCCGAAGTCACCTTCGTAACGCTCGTCGAGGGTGCGCTTTGCGAGGCGGGCGCCATGATCTAGACCTGGACCTTTCGCTTTTGCAAACCCACGCCCATGTAGCAGGCTCCCATTCCGCCTATGCACAAGGCTCATCGCTTCTCCGGTGCTGGGCGCGCGCAAGGTGTCGACTGCAACGTCTACGGCTACAGGCCGCCCTTTTCGGAGTGCTACGCTTGACGAGGGCCTTGTACAACAACAACAACAACAATTGGGGAGCTATCTAGATCCAGCGCTGCGCAGTGCTGAAATATGGATTACTACGTTTCAGTGACTGGCGGAGTCCCGCAGATAAGGCGGCAGTCAAAGCGCTGTGACGCGACAGAACAGCAATTACACTCTTAACCTTTGCGCGCCTTAGGAGAACGCGTATTACGCGGCAATTGCACTCACGAGAGAAAGCAGCTACTCTGTGCTGCCTTCTCTATAAGCTCGCTCGAAGCTAAGCTAAAGATCAGTTCGCATATACTGCATACAGTGCCGCTCAAACACGACCTAGCGTGAGTTTGCCTGCTTCGTGCCGACCACAATGTGCACGAGTTCACATCCCTCAAATGAGCGATACTTACACAATAAATAAAACCCATTTGGCATTATATAATCAGCTATACACAGCTTTTTACAAAAGGAAGAGGCGCTAGCATGCGCCACTAGCATGCGCCGCTTCGTGGGACGGGCTGCGCATCGTCGTCGATGGCGGGAGGGGGCAGCAGTCGCGCGACTAGGCAACGTCTTCAAACGGCCACGTGAGGCGCGGCGATCGAGAGCGACGACTCTCTCTCGGACGAGCTGGGCGGCGTGTCAAGCACAGGAATCGACAGGTCCAGGTACTCCTGCAAGGAGACGGGAAGGGGATTTCGTTACAGCACACGTTGTCTGACTCGGCACTTCTACCTTTTTCTTTTTAGGTGACCTCTGTCTCTGCTGTTCAGCTTCCAGCCGAATAAATCTCCATTTCTTTAAGCTGTTTTAATGACGATTCTTAATGCCTTTATAGAAACGGCCGAAATACCAGTCGAAATGAAAATGGCAATAATCGTGCCCTGTTTTGAAACTGGGGCGCGAAATAAGAAAATTATCGCCCAATCTCTGTTCTGCCAGCGTTATTCAAAAACATTCGAAAAACATTTACTCCTGACAGTGCACATTCTCCTGGATAAGCATAGAGTCATTTCTCACAGAGTCACAATGTGGATTTGTTCATGGCAGAGGCACTCAACTCCTTCACCAGGATTTTGTTGATATTTTGAATCCTCCTTATAAAGCTAATATGTTCGCGTGAGCACTTTTCTTGGATGTGTAGACCTCTCCTGTTCCATTAAAGTCCCTCCTCCTCCCGTTACTGGAGGTGAGTAAAGAGTTTGGTAGCATATGCCATAGTCTTGTTATAATTAAACACTCACTGATAGAATTTATAGGCCCCTTTTTGCTGTTGTTAATAATTTCTTACGGAATAGACGGCATTCAGTATCTATCGCGATGTCTCGCAGTCACTTTGCTGATATCAAAGCTGGCGTTCCACAGTGTTCCATCTTGAGCCCCTTATTTTCTAACGTTTTCTTTGACATTCTAGCTTGCTTAGCACCGGCTCGCCTCTGCCATCATGCAGACGATATGGTCAACCATCCATGAGAAAACCACTTTCCTCATGCCATCAATGGTCTTCTGAATGCTTCTGTGAAAGCTATGGATTGGTTTGCGCGAAATATTATCAATATTAATGAATGTATAACACAACCGTTTCCTTTCTGTATTCATTTAGTGAAAGCTTAACTGGAAAGTTCTTTAATTTCGCATACATCGACCTGTGATCTCTTTTCTTGAGCACAACTAAACTACACCCCCTCTATTAAATGCCTTGGATATTTAATGCAGGAGCCGCGAACTGGCAAAGAGCGGGGAGATTGTCACGTGGCACGCGCGTCACAGAGTGAAGTGTTTGATGTACGTCGCTGAAAAGTTGAAATCAGGTGCCTATCAAAACTAGCTAATAAGTTAACTTTTAGGCTTTAGTTAATCGCTTTACTAGTTAACGCGTTATGCCGCAAAAAGCGCCTATTTACAAAAAAAAGATTCAAAACTTCGTGCGAGCTTCCCTGAAACACGTGGTTTGTGTCTGTGTGTACTCACACACACACACCCATGTGTATGTGCATGTATATATATATATATATATATATATATATATATATATATATACATTAAGGAAGACAACAGTCACGGAAACCAAAGTGCATAGGGGAATGTTTCTATTTTTTTTTAATATCTTGTGCCAATCGATAAGTTTTTTTTAAAGAAAATTACTTACAAGCAGCAGAAAAAACAACCATGCCGCCGGTGGGATCCGAACCCACGACCTCCGAATATCGCGTCCGGTGCTCTTACCAACTGAGCTACGGCGACGGCTGTCCAATCTGCTGCTTTCGTGGGTATTTATGTTTTTGCGTGTAAGCGAACCTTGAGAGTGTTCACCAGCGCCATCCTCGTCCATAGCGGTGGACGTAGCACGTCCTGTAATACCGCAAGTGTGACGTAGAACGTCATGTAACGGCGAGGGCGGAAACTGTGCGAGAGCCCTCTGATGCTACCTATGGCATCAAGACTGCCAGAACCGAGACCCCCGTTAAGCTACTAGCAGACAAAGCAAATGAAGTGAGGGGCTCGTTTGACAAACACATTAAGGAAGACAACAGTCACGGAAACCAAAGTGCATAGGGGAATGTTTCTATTTTTTTTTAATATCTTGTGCCAATCGATAAGTTTTTTTAAAGAAAATTACTTACAAGCAGCAGAAAAAACAACCATGCCGCCGGTGGGATCCGAACCCACGACCTCCGAATATCGCGTCCGGTGCTCTTACCAACTGAGCTACGGCGACGGCTGTCCAATCTGCTGCTTTCGTGGGTATTTATGTTTTTGCGTGTAAGCGAACCTTGAGAGTGTTCACCAGCGCCATCCTCGTCCATAGCGGTGGACGTAGCACGTCCTGTAATACCGCAAGTGTGACGTAGAACGTCATGTAACGGCGAGGGCGGAAACTGTGCGAGAGCCCTCTTATGCTACCTATGGCATCAAGACTGCCAGAACCGAGACCCCCGTTAAGCTACTAGCAGACAAGGCAAATGAAGTGAGGGGCTCGTTTGACAAACACATTAAGGAAGACAACAGTCACGGAAACCAAAGTGCATAGGGGAATGTTTCTATTTTTTTTTAATATCTTGTGCCAATCGATAAGTTTTTTTTAAAGAAAATTACTTACAAGCAGCAGAAAAAACAACCATGCCGCCGGTGGGATCCGAACCCACGACCTCCGAATATCGCGTCCGGTGCTCTTACCAACTGAGCTACGGCGACGGCTGTCCAATCTGCTGCTTTCGTGGGTATTTATGTTTTTGCGTGTAAGCGAACCTTGAGAGTGTTCACCAGCGCCATCCTCGTCCATAGCGGTGGACGTAGCACGTCCTGTAATATCGCAAGTGTGACGTAGAACGTCATGTAACGGCGAGGGCGGAAACTGTGCGAGAGCCCTCTTATGCTACCTATGGCATCAAGACTGCCAGAACCGAGACCCCCGTTAAGCTACTAGCAGACAAGGCAAATGAAGTGAGGGGCTCGTTTGACAAACACATTAAGGAAGATAACAGTCACGGAAACCAAAGTGCATAGGGGAATGTTTCTATTTTTTTTTTAGTAGCTTAACGGGGGTCTCGGTTCTGGCAGTCTTGATGCCATAGGTAGCATCAGAGGGCTCTCGCACAGTTTCCGCCCTCGCCGTTACATGACGTTCTACGTCACACTTGCGGTATTACAGGACGTGCTACGTCCACCGCTATGGACGAGGATGGCGCTGGTGAACACTCTCAAGGTTCGCTTACACGCAAAAACATAAATACTCACGAAAGCAGCAGATTGGACAGCCGTCGCCGTAGCTCAGTTGGTAAGAGCACCGGACGCGATATTCGGAGGTCGTGGGTTCGGATCCCACCGGCGGCATGGTTGTTTTTTTCTGCTGCTTGTAAGTAATTTTCTTTAAAAAAACTTATCGATTGGCACAAGATATTAAAAAAATATAGAAACATTCCCCTATGCACTTTGGTTTCCGTGACTGTTGTCTTCCTTAATGTGTTTGTCAAACGAGCCCCTCACTTCATTTGCCTTGTCTGCTAGTAGCTTAACGGGGGTCTCGGTTCTGGCAGTCTTGATGCCATAGGTAGCATAAGAGGGCTCTCGCACAGTTTCCGCCCTCGCCGTTACATGACGTTCTACGTCACACTTGCGGTATTAGAGGACGTGCTACGTCCACCGCTATGGACGAGGATGGCGCTGGTGAACACTCTCAAGGTTCGCTTACACGCAAATACATAAATACCCACGAAAGCAGCAGATTGGACAGCCGTCGCCGTAGCTCAGTTGGTAAGAGCACCGGACGCGATATTCGGAGGTCGTGGGTTCGGATCCCACCGGCGGCATGGTTGTTTTTTTCTGCTGCTTGTAAGTAATTTTCTTTAAAAAAAAACTTATCGATTGGCACAAGATATTAAAAAAAAATAGAAACATTCCCCTATGCACTTTGGTTTCCGTGACTGTTGTCTTCCTTAATGTGTTTGTCAAACGAGCCCCTCACTTCATTTGCCTTGTCTGCTAGTATATATATATATATATATATATATATATATATATATATATATATATATATATATATATATATATATATATATATATATATAAAAGTGTCTTTGTAGAAGTGCCCACTTCTCTTAAATCTTTATTCTGCGGAGCCAACGCAACCTACGTTCGTAATATATATATATATATATATATCCCACATGCACACACACCCGGTGTTTCAGGGAAGACAAACTAATTTTCAAAAATACGATTTTGAAGTTAAAAACATGGATTTTGCGGCATAGTATTGCCAGGGTTGGCGGACACCAGAAAACCGGTGAATCACCTTAGCTGGTAAGCTTGTTATCTAATTTTCAATAATTAACTTTTCAAGTATCAGAGTTAATGGCCTCGTTGTAGTTGGAGATTTGTAGCTAGTCGTTATTAATAGCCATACCACTTTTTAGAATTTCCAAAACGCGATTGCCCTCGGTGCTGCGGCTAGACAAAATTTGACATTTTCGACTAGTTACTGCACTTGAGGGTTTCCTTTGCTTGCATGCTCTCCGAATCTGCATGTATTTTGGCATAATGTAGCCAAAATTTGTTGGGCCACATCGCCGAGGGTAATCGCGTTTTCGAAATTCTAAAAAGTGGTGTGAAATTTCTAAATTCGCGAACTTTCCTCTTCAATTAAGCAGAAACCTGTCCAGCCTGCACAGGGATGCCTTTGGGTCTTTTGTGACGGTATTATTACTATTATTATTATTATTATTATTTAAAAACGAAAGATAGCAGTAGCAACTGAAATGACGAGTGACATGTCTGCTGTGGGAAAAGGTCAGACACACCTGGTCCGTGGCGAAAGTCAAGATCCGGTCGAGGTCTTCCACGAGCTCTGTGAAGGTAGGTCGCTGGTATGGCGACTGGTTCCAGCATTCCCTCATTATCACATACCTGCAAAACAAAAGTGCAAGCGTTAAGACCACGAACCGTCCTGCAGCTGGCACTTGGTGCGATGCTCGAGCGGGAGATTGGCCCCATTGGCAACGTATACTGTGCACTGCACTGGCTCTCTAGACATTCGAGAGCTCGAAAGCCCTCTGTATAGGTCCACGTCGATTTGGCCTACTTTACAATAGAGCCGAAGATATTCATTTGTCGACTTAAGGTGGTGTCGCAGGGACTATAGGGCGCGGCTCTCTGGGGCGTCGAATCGGCGTTAATAGCGCTCCCCATTCAAGTCGGAATATATCTGCACAGTGAGGCGACTGGGGACAAATTTAAACTCTAGACATCTCGGTGCTCCTCTTTGCTTTGAGACTTTGACAAAGGCTTCGTCCAATTAGTCACATCTTTACCGCAATTAACTATACGCGTAACACACAACCGACATAAAATGTAAACAAAGCACAGCGCTGCGGAATAACCTAATTTATGCGCGGATTAGTATAAACTGAAATCCATGGTAGGCCCATATAAAATCCGTATTCATGTTCCCGTTCACAGTGATCACAGCTCACCTTGTTAACCACACTGACCATTGCGATCAAACGCAGCAAAAACGGCCAACGCCACAATGTGCTCCGCGTCTGTTTTGCCATTTGCACAACATAACACGTCAGCTTAAATCAAAATAACATAATTTTAAAATAAAATTTGAAATAACTTGAAAGTGGTTTGGTTTTGGCTTTATGGGGTATTAACGTCCCAGAGCGACTCAGGCTATGAGGGACGCCGTAGTGAAGGGCTCCGGAAATTTCGACCGCCTGGGAGTCTTTTAAAAAAATAACCTAAAATTAAAATTGTTGAACTTAATGAGGGAAGTTTAGAGGATTAAAATGTACAATTCTTTAAAAACGTAAGGCAATAATAGTCCAAAAAAATTCAGTACTCAATATTTAAGAAAAGTAAAGTGAAAGTTTTATATTTTTTTTACAACAAACAGCGCTGCGACAAGGGACGAAGATGGAAGAACAAGCAATTAAGTCTTCGTCCCTTTTCGCTGCGCTGTTTTTGTAGTCGGACAATGTACCAACTAGCTCAACGCTCCGTTTTACTGCAGTCATAATTTTATATTTATACAAAATGCTGTTATTTGTAATTTCTTCAACACAGCCGAGCACCACGGCTGCAAAGATGGAGCCTGCTATCATGCACAACTTTTTGGCAACTTGTTTTTATTTGCTCACAAAATAAAGCGACTGACCACCCCTTGTGGTCTTTTTTTCGTGTTAAATTGTATGACGCCTGGTGCGACACATCATGGAAGTCTAGATGGACGACAAATCCTGCGTAAGTGAGATCGTTTCTGCGTTGCAAAGATAACAGCTTATTTGACTAAATTCAGCACTGGTTTCGAACAAAGTTTACCGTTCTAATCATGGAGCAGTGGTGTTTCGTTCAATGAATTTTCTCTTTTCCGGGGACTTCCTGGTCCAAAATTGGGCCAGAATGAAAAAAAAATATTGGCGACCTTTCAGAGAATTTTAAATATTCGCTGGAAATTAGGAAAATTCTTTCTATGAAATATATTACAAACAATCCGGCAAGATAAATTACTGCCATTAATGTACGACATCGGTGACACCCTTGCGGGTGTCAGGGGTGTCTGTCAAACAATAACAGAACGAAAGAGAGGTTGTACAATCTCACTTCTCTTCTTTTGTGCTCTGCTATGAAACATGTCTTTAAGCTCGTATGTGCGCCGGGCTCAAATATCGAGCTGTCTCCAGTTGCGCGTGTCTGACTCCACCGCTGCATCAGCGATACGCTGTGCCGGGCGCGTTAGTCGCACGTTGTCGGCTCACAGCTTTCGTTGGGCGACCTATACGACACTCCAACCTCAACATTACTTTTTGCAGCTCCGAACATAGGGTGTCGACCCACACGAGTGGCCATGCACGAGTAATTTGCATGCTTCTCTCATTTGCTTGCGTTAAGGAGGAAATTGATTGGATAAATCTTGAAACAGGATTCCTCACATTTTATTAACACACTGCTTTAGATGATATGATGTCGGTTAACTTTTCTCGCAGGTCGCCCCTGCTTGAATTACGTGGTAGAGTGCGGAACAGAAAACACAAATACGTGCAGCGAACAGTGCTTAGAATTTCTGCACTTAGTCTTCATTTGTTCGACGAACAATGAAGATTAAAGTGCAGGAATTTTAAGCTCTACACGCTCCAAAGACGGCTGGTTGGTTTGGTTTGGTTTATGGGGGTTTAACGTAACAAAGCGACTCAGGCTATGATAGACGCCGTAGTGAAGGGCTCTGGAATTTTTAGCGGGATCGAACCCGCGTCTTTCGGGTCAGCAGCCGAGCGCCATAACCACTGAGCCAAAGCGTCCACATATCACTCGTTGGTTAGCCTTACATGGGGAAAAACAATTTTTCTCCTCTTGATGCCTATCCCTTTCATGGACTGAATTCTACTTCGGGTACGTTAACATATCAGTGAGGCCACGTGAAGTTAGCCATGCTAAGCGACGTGTAAAATGGCACCGTAAGGCTAACAAAAATAACCCGAAACCATCTGCAACCTCCAAGTTAGAGTCTGCTGCTATGGAATTCAAGGAAAAACTAGAACATTCGAGGCAATTATACTACAAAGTGACCTTTCCTAACTTCCTGGAAAATAGCCCACAAAGATTCTGGAAACCTCTATGCAGTTGAAGGGAAAACCACAGTGGCTAATAGTTACAACGTTTTCTTTCAGTTAGTCTTCACGAAAGACAACGGTATACTTCCCCTTCTACTACCGCCTTGTACCTCGGTGCTTGATCTATTCATAATAACGGACGACGGAATGCTCACTCTTCTACTCAACCTTAACCCTAAAAAAGCGAACGGCCCTGATGTCATCCCAAACCAATTCCTAAAAAAAACAAAAAAGTTAGCTGAGTGGTGCAGCAAATATCTGGGGCAGATTTTTCGTAAGTCACTATCAACTGCTAATCTACCGCATGACAGAAAAAAAGGCCAAAATAATACCCATACACCAGACAAGGGACAGAATAAATGTTGCTAAATAAAGGTTCATAACGATCACTTGCATTTCATGCATTTATTAGAGCCCATCATTTTTAAACACATAACCACGTTTCTAGAACGTAAATATTTACTAGTTCCTCGCCTGCATGGTTCTCGAGTTTGCTGTCAACCATCACTCCACTAACAGAGGTAGCTCATAACCTTACTCTCTGCATTAATAACCTTTCTGAAATTGACGTGATTTTTTATTTCATCTTTTGACTGCGAGAGTCACAAGAAGCTAATTGCAAAAATAGGGCAGGTTATTGGGAAGGGAGAAGTTTCGGCTTGAAAAAGAAATTTTTAAACACATCGATCCAGTTTGTTATGTTCAACCATATGCTTCTGATGTGCCTGTCACATCTGGAATTCCACAAGGCTCGGTTCTGGGCCCACTGCTGTTCCTGATATTTTTAATGATAGTAGCCGTAATACAAGACCTTTATTCGGCCGTAATTTAAAAGCCGAACATATCGGCCACCTGGGCAACCAGTCAAAATTAAACTCCTTGCGGATGATTGCATCAATTAAAGAAATTAACAGCCATAACGACCATCTTGTTCTTTCAGAATCCCTTAACATGTTAGCCAACTGGTACTCCCAGTAGCAAATGTATGTTAATATCAATACATCAGTGGCAGTAACAATAACATGAAAAGGACCAATTCTCTCACTCCACCGATATCGTAAATGGAATACTCCTATGGAAGGTTGAGAAATAGCAATACTGAGGAATAAAGTTGACATAAACGTTTTTTGGGAAGTACACTAAACTAATTAGCCACTGTTATCGAAATCTATTTTATCTAAAAAGACGCTTAAAGCTCACAAAAATGAATATTAAGCTTCTGGCCTATAAAACATTTTTGAAGCATATTTTAGAAAACGCTAGCACAATTTAGTTTTCTTATGCAGCAAATAACATAGCTAAACTTGAAGGCGCAAAAAGAAAAGCAGCAAGGTACATTCACATCAAATGTCGCACAGACTCACCCTCACGTCTCTAAGCTTAGCACATTATCGCCGAGGGTGAGACAAGCTCGACTAAAGTTGCTTTTTTCAAACTCTGCATCGTCAGTACAAAACGGAGATCAGCCAGTACACATAGCGTTCGCAACCCAGAATAAAACACGGCACTCACACGAACGCGCACTAACCAGAATTCCTTTTCTAATGACGCATTCAGATACTCATTCTTTCCTCGGGTAATCAGAAAATGGAATAAACTTAACTCGTCCGTAACAAAAACAAATTCATTATCTCAGTTAATTTCACAGCTAGAACTAATAACAAGAGATTATTAAAGGGCCACCGATAACTCTGGCCGAAAATATTTTCTAGACCCTGTGATTGTGAGGCATTGTCCACGGAACGCGAGGCCGCAAATATTTTTCGAAAAGACTCGTTGAGTGCGTAGTTACAGCCATCCCAGTCAAGCTACTACGCCATGCTCCTCTCCTTCCGGTCCTTGTCCGAGATTCTTCTCTCTCCCGCCTGTTCGGCTCGCCTCCGCAAGCGAAATTCGACCTCCTCCTCCAATGTTAGGGCCCTCGTACGATCGTTTTGGAGCGGATTCCGCCAGGCCCGCTTGGCGAGTGGGCCGCCAGTCGGACGTCAGACGGAAAGGTGTTGTACGATCACTTTGGCGCTTGCGAGCGAGGCGGATGGTCCCAGCATGCCGATTGGCGCGCCCGGCATTGCCTTCTGTCCAATAGCCTTCACCGGCTGATGGCAACCTAGACGAAGCGAGAACGTGGTCACGTGGTATTTTTTCTGTTCCTCGGCGATCTTCAACTAGGCTGAGCCTCGGCATCGCCATGGCGTGCGTTTTGAAGTTCTTGCTGTTGTCGGAGGCTCTCACCAGCTACCAGATGAGTAGCTCTTGTGTAGAGATTTTGCGTGGTTACATGGCCAACACAAACAGGCCGAGCTGGCAATTAGTCGCACAATTCGTCGCTGCCGGCGCAATCGTCCAGCTGCAGCGTAGTTATTCTGATGTCATCAGAGAGAGCGTTGCTTCGCTGTGTCCCAGCTTTCCTGAATCGTCACCAAGGACCTCATTTGCGCATGTAGAGTAGCACTCCATGCGCCGAGCTCAGAAAAAAAAAATTCGTCTGCTATACAGGCAGCCGTAGCAAAACATGCGCAGGCGCTGCTGCGTATACCACGAGGGCGGTGGGATTTGCGCTGAGATTGCAAGCACGAGAAGAAAATGAAATATTAAACGAAAAGCACACTTTCTCCGGCAACAGGACGAAGCACATAGCACACGCAACGATGACGTCACGCGGCGAACTGGTTTCAAAGCGAACCGTCTCGTGGATGCCTTGATTACCCGCTACGCCTGCGCGTTGAACCGCTTTGAAGAGCTTCCGTACTAGTGGGGCACGAGACGGAAGGGGAGGAGACAGACGCATGTACAATGCAGTAGCACTCGAAATATAAGGCAGGCTGCATTCTGTACATGAGACAGCGTGAGCGAATTCGGAAGCACATAGCTGCGGTATCAGTAGTGTGTACCGATTCCATGGATGTCGAGATAGATGCGCGCAATACCAACACAGCCTACAAGGGGCATTTAAAACAAAGAATGTCAAACTCTCAAAAAGAAATGCTGCGATGGTCATACAATGACAAAGGATAATAAAATAACTGAAAAAACAGTTGTTGAAGCCTGCATTTATTGGGAGAACTTCAGAAGGCGACTGAGACAGGTGGGAAATGACATTACGGAGGAACATGTACCAGTGAAGAGCCTCAAGAGGGAAGAGTTATTGGTGAATGAACTGAGGGCACTAATCACAAGCACCATCCCCATAATAGGACAGAGGTGCGAAAAGACCCAGGGACAGTGCCTGACGGCATTCCTAGGGTTATAATCGAAAAGCAGGATGAGTGACAGCCATCGTAGGTGAACTGCTGACACCTAGAGGGAATTATTGCATGCAGTGCTGCACAGTTGGATGCTAATTAAAGCGCATGCATTTGAACACTGAACATGTATACTGATGGAAATGGGGCAACGGCTGCTAGGCGGTAACTCGCAAGTATGTTACGGGGGGCCAGCGTTCTGAACTAAGAACCAGTACGTACAGCATGCACTACATATGTATACATACTGGTTCCTGCACTTTGTCTGTAGCTATGCGTTTTTTCCACACGGATTTCTGCGCTGCTGTATGATAGCAGTGATATCGGGTGAATATGACTCATTATTTTTAGCTGGTGAAGTTCTATGCAATCAAGTATGTACATGCGTATAATGAGTTTACATTGTAGAAAAAGCAAATCAACATCCTGAGTGAAGTACGTTAACACTGATGTTGACTGCCTGCATGCGACATAACTGCAAGTAAAAAAGTAATGGTGTATATCCGACAATGCTTTGATGGTTTTGGGGAGGGTTGCCTTGTGACATACATTTCTCCTCTCAGGGTGACGTTTGAGTGGAATGGTCATGACACAAATTCAAAATAAATGCTTGGCACATATTAAACATCTGAACATGCTGAAATTTCTGTGATCGAGATTTTATGATTATGATTCACACACTACGTAACTTGTGTAGTGTCCAGCGATAACACGTGACAACCAAAAATAGAAACTGAACATTGCTTATTGGCTTACTTTGGAAGCGAACTCAATGCAAACAAAAATATTTGTTCGAGGGACATAATCGCATAGCTAGCATGGAACAAAAGAGAGACAACCCACAACAAACACCTCATTGATACTAAGTATCCAAAGCGATGTCAAGAACAGCGTCTGCTGGACTGTCCTGCAGAGGAAGTAGTGTACAGCTGATGCCTGCGCATTCATGGAAGGGAATTGTACGGAGGCTTAGTCCATACTATCGGTTCTGACGTCAAGGTGACCTAGGCAACATTGGTTGTTGCATCTGTAGAAAACTCATTCGCTCCAGCTGATGTGGACTGCTAGTTCATGACCATTACTAATACTCTGTCACAGATCCCTTTTGCCCAGCTTTGTTCTTCAGCTGTGGGAAATTCAGTATCACCTGTGTATCATTCTCCTTGTGTCCCTGTTCAGTCCTGCCACGTTTTAATTCTATCTGCATCATCGTATGTGTGGTCAAATGACAGCAAACACACTGCTGTCTCTCATTAAACGAAAGGTGCGCGCGCGTGTGTGTGCGTGCGTGCGTGCGCGTGCGCGTGTGTTTGTGTGTTTGTGCGTGCGTGCGTGCGTGCGCGTGCGCGCGCGCGCGCGCGCGCGCGCGCGTGTGTGTGTGTGTGTGTGTGTGTGTGTGTGTGTGTGTGTGTGTGTGTGTGTGTGTGTGTGTGTGTGTGTGTGTGCGCGCGCGTGTGTGCGTGTGTGCGTGTGTGTGTGTGTGTGTGTGTGTGTGTGTGTGTGTGTGTGTGTGTGTGTGTGTGTGTGTGTGTGTGTGTGTGTGTGTGTGTGTGTGTGTGTGTGTGTGTGTGTGTGTGTGTGTGTGTGTGTGTGTGTGTGTGTGTGTGTGTGTGTGTGTGTGTGTGTGTGTGTGTGTGTGTGTGTGTGTGTGTGTGTGTGTGTGTGTGTGTGTGTGTGTGTGTGTGTGTGTGTGTGTGTGTGTGTGCGTGTGCGTGTGCGTGTGCGTGTGTGTGTGTGTGTGTGTGTGTGTGTGTGTGTGTGTGTGTGTGTGTGTGTGTGTGTGTGTGTGTGTGTGTGTGTGTGTGTGTGTGTGTGTGTGTGTGTGTGTGTGTGTGTGTGTGTGTGTGTGTGTGTGTGTGTGTGTGTGTGTGTGTGTGTGTGTGTGTGTGTGTGTGTGTGTGTGTGTGTGTGTGTGAAATATTCACCCTATTTTAGCACGTTGCTGTCATTTATGAATGCATCTATATAGGGGGACATCACAAAGTTCCCAACATTTCGGACCATGGAAGAGCAATGGCAACTGCAAGTGCATGCCATCTCACAGAAAAATGACGAGGCAAAAATACTGATTTCGGTTCTTCATGTTTTTCAGGCCATTATGAAAGCCGTTATAGAAATACCGCTGCGATGCTTTAAAGTGGCAACGGTGTGCAACACAGAGCTAAAGTGCATGGTTTTTATTCTGCAGTGATAGCAGGCAGGCCACTTCTTTTTACCAGTGCTTCCTGAGCTGCATTCCTAAGAACATTGTGCAAACGAGTATGCAGCATTGTAAGCAAGTGTGGGGAGTTCTGTTGAGGGGCAATCAATGTTGACATGCACAGAAAAAAGGTGGCGTTCTGTTGAGGGACAATCAATGTTGACATGTACAGAAACAAGGTGGCGTTTAATGCTTGCGGCCACAAAGCTATATTCTTAACTGTCCCATGAATTAAAAACAAAGCGACTGCTCAGTACTGCAGAAAAGCCTACATGTGCCTTCCGTAGTAATGTATACATAATTAGATACAGGAGTAAGTGCGCCGGCTTACAGGTTAAGGGAATGCAAGAACCGATTTTGAAGGACTTACATTGCAAATCCTGGGTGCGGTTGGGATGGAATGCTTTGTATAGGATTTCCAGAACGACATGTATGATGGCGCAGGATAGAATCAAATAAAAAATAAGCTAGTCAAGTATGTTCGGGGCAAACATGCATATGTTCTCCAAGGCTGCAGCGGTGGTTCAGAGGTTATGGCACATCGCTACTGACCCGAAGGACTCTGGTTCGATCATGGCCGCTGTGGTCGAATTTCGATGGAGGCGAAATTCTAGAGGCCTGTATAGTGTGCAATGTCAGTGCACGTGCTGCAGCCTAATGATGACCGCTTTTCAGTTTAAGATGAACCAACTGCTCAGTTAGTATTATCCTCAGTGTACGCGTGAATATATGTTACATGCCTAAGCATACATGGCCAGGATTCTGGTTCATCCGCTCCTAGTTCACAACGCCGCCACCACGGGCCGCATGAAGTTGAGCTCCTCCTCCTTCTCTTATATTCTTCCTCCCGGTTTGAGAGAGAGACGCTAGTAAGCTTCGCCCATTGTCCGCTTTGTGTGTCCTCCCCTCAAGCCAAGCTCCTCGGGAGGGGGGCACCCTTCGCGTTTCTGTTTTTTTTTTTCCACCCAGCGTGTTCGAAACGGGCTGACTGTGCGGCTCCCCTAGTCTGTTCCTTTACTGCGGTGCAAGAAAAGAAAGAAGTCGGGTTGGGGTTGAAGCGGTGTACACGCCCCGTCTTTGTCCGATTTTGAGGGGCCATTTGTCAAAAACTACTGGCGGTATATATGCACATCTCACACGATATGGCTAAACGTTCCAGAATTGTGCCAAGGCCCAGCTATCACTCAGTGAGTCCAGAGCATAATGCGTGGAATAGATTTTTTTTTAGCGCTGCACCCAACTTCTCCCCGTGGGAAGGTCTGTGTCTTCATGGTAAATGGTGTTTTGCTGTACAGAAAATCTGATGACAGGTGACAGAACAGAACTAGCGGCCGTATAAGCATCAGTAAGAACCTTGTGTTGCGCATTTGTTTACACGTCAGTGTTTTTATTTTTTCGAAAGAGGTTGCAGTTATAACCTGACTCACCATAATTGTCAAGTTTTTTCGCAACGGGGAACAAAAATTGCGGACAACAATTAAGTCTACTGACGAGCTGTGAAGGAGAAAGCTTGCAGCGTGGTGTTCGGCTGCGGCGATGGCGTGCTGCTCTAATGCAATGGCCAGCCAAGCTGATCAGTTCACGCCGCCCGAATGGAAGTTGATGAAGGCGACGATACCCAAACCCAGCTCGAGCCCCTGTGCTTCCTTTTTTCCAGTTGAGTTGAGTTGTCGACAGAATGACGAAAGGAAAAGCACGGGCTTGCTTACGGCTCAATGCGGAGCCACGCCCACCTGCCTGCGTGCTGATAGTAGGAGGTGAAAGATGGGAGTAAAGAGACAGAAGAAAAGCGCGCGCAATAGCCCGTAGGCCACGGGCCAATCCCGGAGGCAGTGCAATACCGGGCTGACCTGTGCCAGAGTGCGTTACGCCAAGCACTCCGCCATACTTTCAAAAATATGCGTAACACCCAAGCCTCAAGGGCCCATATGAGATATTAAGCCAGGTATGTGAATGGCATCCCCCTTCGAAAGCGGACCGGGGATTGAGCCACACCCGAATACTCGATCCTGTGCTTCCTTGCTATCGCTCCCCTTTATATTTCTCCTCGATGTCATTTCCCTTTCTCCTCCGCCGGCTGCAGCTCGGGTGGTTAAGATATTAGATAGCAATTGCCACAGCCGGCAACATTATTTTCCTTCACTTTTGATGCGAAAGCTTCACTATGCTACCTCGTAACGATTTCGCGGTGCTTACGGTTTTGACCTTCAAGTGGGCCAGAGGTCAGTCCTCTCACAGCGTGGTTCGAGCGTCCACCGATATATGTGAGACAGTTACTGCGCCATTTACTTTCCTCAAAACCAATTTTAGAACCTAACCTTGAAAGTAAAAATTGAAAATTGGTTTTTTGAGAAAGGAAATGGCGCAGTATCTGTCTTTTATATCGGCTGACACCTGAACCGCGCCGTAAAGGGAAAATGGAGGGAGTGAAAAAAAAAAGAAGAAAAAGGTGCCGTAGTGGAGGGTTCTGGAATAATTTAGACCACCTGGGGATGTTTAGCGTGCACTGACATCGCGCCCTATCCACTGAGCCAATGCGGCGGGTTCCCTTCGTGAGTGCGGAACCCACTTCGGAAAGTATTTTATTTACGAAACTTAATTTTTCTTTTTCTGATTAGGTCACGTGGTTTTTCCAAACCTCTGGGGAGGACAACGCCTGATTTTCCTCCCTATGAGCTCTATGCTTTCGCAAAAATGAAAATATGCTGCCTTCTACTTACGAACGGCGCTGATCATTTTACCTAGGCTGCTTGCACACCACATGTGTTTCCTGCATTTATACGCAAGTATGGTGACAGGTTGCTCAGCGTACAAATTATTTAATAATACCATTTAAACGTGTAACCATTTTCGGGATGCGCTTGTATAGGAATTGTATCTGCATGCACGTGACTTTCTGGCGCCCTAGTTCACTGCCTTTTTCTGCATGTGTGTGTGTGTGTGTTGGGCTGAGTGTGTTGGTGTGCGCGCGCGCGCCACGGTAGAGTCCATTGCATGCAGTGGCGCCAAAACGCGGAGCTCCCACTTGGCTTGTCGCAAGTTTGGCTTGGTTAGGAGGGCGAGGACCGGCTCAGGATGTGAAGCTTTTAAGTTCCATGGCTGATCACCGGCCTGTCTTATGACGTAGGGATAATGTAAACAGGAAATTCGAGAATGTAACATGCAACCAGATCCCTCGGATTTTTTTTTTCATCACATTACTCCGCATGAACATGTCCAGATATTGAGAACCACACGCTCGAGACAACACAGGCTTTTTGCGCGCGTGGTTTTCTTCCACCAGCCTTGAGGAAACGCGCGCGCCCATTTTCATACGACAGTAATTCATGTCCCCATAAAAAAAGAGACATGCTATGCTTGATGAATCGTTTATCTTCAAGACAGTCACGTTTCCATGCCCGCCCCCCAAGTCGCCACGTGCTCGTCGGCCATGGCGGCCTCGTCGACGGCGACGTGCGCAAGCAGTCATATCGGAAAAGAGCGGGCTTTCTGCGCACCTATTCGCTCGCGGCAGCCGCCGCCTCATCAACCGTCGTCGGACGACGTGCGAAAATTATCTGGTAGGACCACATTGGTGGCGGCGCTCACCATCGGGTGAAAATCGCCGGCCTCACGCCGTAAAAACGCCTCATGCATCCCGGCATTAAACGCTGTGGCTGAGCGGGGTTAAGATACTAGATTACGATACCTGGTGACATGACCAAGCGCCGTCACATGTCCGAGATGGGAGGTGCACTAGCGGGTGGCTGTTGGCTGGTTATACGGTCGAGTGCTCATTGCTCGCCGGGCTAAATGTTACGTCATGAGACCATGCGAAATAGCCTGAAATTTCGAATACAAAATATGCAGAGGACACCAAGCCGCAGAAAAGACCTGTTAATGCTATTGCATCATACCAACAAGGCGGAGCTAAGTGTTCCCCAAATTTCTTAATTTCAGCGCGATTTCTTTTCTTTGTTCAAAAGTACTGCTCATAGTGCTGCCGCAATGAGGAGTTGTGTAGTCAAGTCATCAATGTTGTACTTTTCGATCGTTATGGAGCGCTTGGATTTTGATGTAGGCGAAATGCTAGTGGTCCGTGTACAGTTCGATTTCAGTGCATGTTAAAGAACCTCAGCTGGTCGAAATTTCCGGAGTCTTTCACTACGGCGTTCCTCATAGCCTGAGTCGCTTTGGGACGATAAACCATAAATCAAAACGCATGGAAATATTATACGGCTTACGGAAAAGCGTGATGAAGGAGATTCCACAATTATTTTTGGGTGTCACATAACTATGAGGAATCGCACATAACTATGAGGAATCGGAAAGCAAGCATTGCTTTTTCACGTTGTAAGAACTCGCTCAGCGGCAGCTGGAGCTGTGATGCGCCAAACATACCTTTTCACGTATTTGAAAGCACTGCCTGACAAATGTTTCAAAGACGATTAGAGATCATATAACGGCAGCAATGCGTCCCACCCGGTCCTCTTCGTTCCTTCTGTTGTTTTTCGTAACTGATCTAAATTGGGATCCAAGTGGAGACACATCACTTATGTTAAAGCTGAAATTTACTAACGTACCCTGACGCCCGGATCTACATGACGTTACTCACCAGCATGGTGACATGACTCGATTACGACCGACGCTGAATACCCCCGGGAATTCGGTCCCCTCACCGTCAACTGTGAATGCTGAGGCGGCCACAGATAGAACATGCCATCGCAAATGAGAATCTCCAAAAGGAGGCCATATTAGGTTCAGGAGTGAAGTTTAAAATAGCGAAAATTAAATGTAGCAATGCGTACATTCAGTTTAACTTCTTAAGCCTACCGAACTTCCTAACCTGTTGTGTTTTGCTCAATTCTTTGTTCCTGTCCTTTTGTGCAAGTTCCAAAAAAAAAAATAACGGTGGTTTAGCTTTGGTTAAACCTGGAGTGACGCGATAGCTACAGCTGCCCGAGTGGAACTTGGTCACGTGACCAAACACGTGACCAACAACGTGATCAGCCGCACCACGTGACCAACCACGTGACAGGGTGGCGGCGCATCTACAGGGTGTCAACGCAGCCACAGGGTGGCGGTGCCGCCACCACCACGGCGCCGCCACGTTGAAGGCTCGAAATGCTGACGTAATAATCGCTACAAAAACTCGTACAAAAAATCAAAGCGGCAGTTTACTTGGCATGACAGAATACATTTATTATCGCATCCCATCATGGCGCAGAAAAAGTCTACACGATACATTTCGACAGTTTGCTAGAAATACACAATGCACTTATGCAGAGAACCAGCTTGAGAAAGTGTCGGTAGTAAATATTAAGTATGGCAAAACTTTACACTTTCTACATAGACGTGTACAACTTGCAACCGCCGCACATCACTAGGCTGGTTGTGAGGAAAGGAGAGGTGCAACATTCGCGCTACAATGAGGTCAGCCACATGAACCGCGCCGTTTCGCAGGGAACATAGGCAGCCAGAGGTGCACTGCGAAGGCATTTCAAGCGTGCACTGCAGTAATTATAAAACACAATTGGCCTAATCTTGATGAAACCCAAAAAACACAAAACAACACAGCGTGGCGCGACACAAAAAATATAAACATATCATACATGAATACAGATACAGCGTGTAAATATTGCACATCAAGGAAGATTATCACAAATATGGCGAAGAACGAAGAACATTTACTGCACATATAAGTCGCCACAAGCACAAACAAAGCATTTCACTCTCGTTTAGTCGTACCAGCGAGAATGCGAGTTTTAGCATTGAGTGAAGAGACATAGTAAACCGTTCAAGCTGCAAGTGTGCACATACTGCACTACAAAAATTTTTGATGAATATTTCATTAAAAAAGTAAGAAATGATAAAAACTGAGGCATACAGACTTGTGGAACATCGCGAGCAGGCAATTGCTAATTGGAGGCAATTTTTGCTAATAGAAGTCAAGTCGACTGCTGAAAACATCGTTTTTCTCTTTCTTTGCGAAGCATTTCACGCTGTTTGGGAACTGATTTTACTTTCCTTTAAATGCCAGCAGCTTTCAATTCGGTCCGCAGTTCAACCGCGTCCATATCCTCGATGCAAGCGGGAGGTGTATCCTCGCGCTCCATTTCAGGAGCGCTTCGAGCCCTATTTGTGCGACTCTCTTCAATCATACCCTCAACCCAGTATGAACGATCGTGTTTTTTGTACGCTCGACTTGTTGTTACGTGCGCGCTATTCTCAAGCCGTTTTGCCAGCTTCAGCGCATCGGCGGCCGCATTCCATTTATTGGGTCTTGCATGATGCAAATGCTTCAGAATATCATTCTTTTTCTCAATGCCTTCGCTCGAAAACCACCCCAAACACTTGAATTCTTTATGCTTATTTGAGGCATGACAGACAAGAATATGCATATATGGCGTCATTCTTTCAGCCCCGTAACCATTATGCCCTCGTTCTCCAAGTTCTAAGTACGTTTTATGGAATTTGGCTATTTCTTGCTCGATGCTTTCGCCGGTCGTGTTATGTTCAAAATGATCAAAAATGCGACGAAGCATTTTCCAAAGTGAGATGATTTTTTTTTCTGTTTCCGGGCTGAGTTTTCCAGTGAGCCTCTCTGGCAGCATTTCGAGCAGGCGCTCGCAGGAGTCTCCTTGAATACAGGTGAAATTTTTTCCTTTTCTTTCGTCCTGCCACAGTTCAAATTTTACACCACAGCTATTAATTGCCTACACAATTGCTTCCACGTGAGTGCTCTTGGTGTTTGTGTTCGTAACTTTATCGCGGTTGTCTTTGTCCATTGCTTCGACAATCAATCCATCAACCAGGCGATTAACGACTCTAATGCGCATGTGTAAAATGTCTGGAACCACAAATGCAGGTTCAATGTTGAATAGGGGAACGACTTTCATTCCTAATTCTTCAACAATGCCGTCCTCCCTCATGTTTTTTAGGGTGCGCAGAAGAGGCGGCTTATTACACTCCTCTGTGTTTGCCCCAGCTCTGCTTCGTTCCTTTAAATTAATACGACAGAAAGGACATGGGTGCCTAGAAGACGCTGACTGCAATCCTTGAACCATGAGCAAGAATTTTAGATCTGAGCCCAGACAGACTATGGCGGGAACTTCCTGTCCTTCCAAGCTGACACTGCCCCTTTTCACAACACTGTTAACTTCGTCTATCAAATCCTTCAAACTTTCTCTAATCTGAAAATAGTTTTCGGAGACTTCGACGACTGCGAGCAGGCGATGTAAGGTATGGCTCTGCAGCCTCCGGCTGCTGTCAATCAGGAGAAAAGATAGAGTTGTCCAGCTTTTTCGGGTGCTGACTACACAGCCATCTCCTTCTATTTTGACCAAAATTGGCTGCGACCTGAGCTGTTCTCCTGTCATACCTCTATTCACTGCGTGCTCTGCAACGGCAGTTTCAAGTTCGTGCACAAAAGACACCTGAGCGCCAGCTGCTTCTCCTAGGGCTTTAAACACAGCAGTGCTTTCGTCTAGTTTTTGCCTGTATGAATTGATGACACGGAGCGAGGGTAAATTAGGGACAGCTGAAGACATTTTTTCCCAAAAAACATTGCTTACAAAGTGGTTGTCTAAGAGCGCGGTGATTGCACGGACGCTTTTCTTCTCGGGGGAAGAAAGATCCTGATAGTCAGTTTTACCATTACTGCGGTATTCTTTTTTGATTCCTCGCTCCACGGAGATTCCGTCAATGTCAGAAAAAGTAATTTTGTGCAGTAGCCCTCGAAGGTCTTCTACAACCAACTGGCATAAGTCCAAGCCATAGCTTTCCAAAATTTCTTCTAGCCCTTGAACTATCACGCTGCCTACAGAATGCAGCTTTCTTCTATCGGTGCTTTTCGAACCTTCCCCGACCCTTTTTCCGCAGTTGTTGAGCAAGCGGCAGTTTTTTTGCCTGTGATGACAGGCTTTTGTTTTCTTTTTGCAGCTGAAGGCATTTTGCCTCAAAATCCTGAATGGACTTACGCAGTTCAGAAAGAGACCGTTCTGATACACCCTCCATTCGCTTCACTTCTTCTTGTAAAGCTTGAATAATGATGTCCTTGATACTGTTATTTGAATTTTGAACAGAACTTTCCTTATCGAAGGGAATTTTTACATGGCGCTATTTTTAAGAAACCCCTCTTTTGCTCGGCCATTAATTTTTCTGTACTGAGTATCTACCGAGGAGCAGAGGCTTCTAAATCTTGTCTCTACTGCAAACCTTTAAACTCTCTGGGATGGACATGCCAAGTGGAATAAAAGATGTTATTGTATCAAAATAAGATTTCTCCAAAACCGTTTTGTTGCTAAAGATTTCCAGGACTGTCTTATTTGTCAATGTAAATGAAATTGCACATTCATAAATCTCTAAGCGCAAAGCTCCCGAACTCATTTTTAAGAAATTCTAAACAACACAAATTGAAATGCAAGAATCAATACTATATCGAAAAAAAAAACAAAGTTCCAAAACGTTTGCTGGCAACATATACGTGAAAGGCGGAAGGCTCACTATTTCTGTGGGTTAGGTTCTGCATGCAACAACCTTCGACACAAGGAACATTTGCAGACTTTCCACAGGATAGCCGTTTGGAAAGAGCTTGCAAGCTTTCTGTCGTGTCACAGCAGCGTTCACACGCACTGGGAACTCAATTGCCACTACACTGCCAAGTTTCGTTTCTCGAGTATGCCACCCGAAGGGAAGATTCAGCTTTGAAAAGTCTGACTCACTGCAAACAATCCAACCTCTTTCGAGCGGCCTTCCTTTCCTACTGAAAACCCATCTAAAGATGTCCAGGTCTATGTTCACCTTGACAAGCCCGCTGGATCGACGGCTGTTGGAAAGTTTCTTTTGCACAGCGTAAATTAATTCCTCAGCAGCAGCTTCCAGTCGTTGTGGCGATGGCTTGCTTGGGTGCTTAAATTCCCGGAGACAGGCGCCGTTCACATTTTTTCTTGGTTCAACGGAGCAATGCCACTTGGAATATCCTTTCCATTTTATAAGGTATCCCTTGCTCTGTAAAAAAAAGATGGCATGGTGAAACATTTAGCGCAAGAAAACTCACACACGCCGAGGAACGACAAAACGAAGCACAAGTGAACCAAAGAAAAGACAAAGGAAAGATATGTCACTTCAAAATGAAGAGCCAATGAACTTGAATGGTAATTTATGCAAATGTTAACATATCCATTTGTGACAAAATGAGTGCCTTAGAGGACATAAGTTACTGGGGATTGAAGGGTTTGCTCAAAATCTTGACCGCGTTATCTACCTAACTGGACTCAGGCTGCCCGCTTAGCGCGAAAAAATATATTTATGAAAAATGCTTTGTCTCTGCCATCATCACTAAGTTTGGAAGTCGAGTGTTCAAAACTGGCGGTAGTAGTAGTAGTAGTAGAAAACATTTATTCATAGAAAGGTAGTGTAAAGAGGCGGGAAAAAACAGATTTTGGGTGGAGTCCTTATTTCAGGACCCCAATGTCCACCGCAGTTGCTCTTGCTTGGGGATATCAGGCTACGCTGGGTCACCAAATAGGAGCAGAGCAGGGCAGACTCCCACTGTTCCTCGGATTGATGTTTGTCTAGTTCGGGGGGCTTGCTACCGGAGCAGCCCAATGTTACATGGTATGTTGTTGGAATTCCGCCACACCAGGGGCAGATTCCGTCGTATCTATCGGGAAACATGATATGGTATTTGTGTAGGTTTGGGAAGGTGTTCGTCTGTAGTTGTCGCCAGCCCCTCGCCTCTGCCGCCGTTAGCTTCGAGTGTGGTGGGGGATAGACTTGCCTTTGCGTTCGGAGAAGGAGGAGGCGTTCGCCGTACATAGAGGGAAGAGGGGTGACGTCGGGGAGGTTAGTCGCTCGGTTGGTGTATCTCGAGCTAGACTGTCCGCGGCCTCGTTTCCCTCGAGCCCCTCGTGCCCAGGAGCCCAAGTGATTTGGTGCTTGCATGTGGAATTTTTAACATGTGGGGTAGTCAGAATGGGAGCGATGGAGTGTGGAAGTCTGCCAGTGAGGAAGAGCCGACACGCCGACTGGGAGTCTGTAACAATTTTTAGTCCGTTTCGCGTGGTATCGCCGTGCTGGATGGCGAGACCGATTGCGGCCGTTTCTGCTAAAGTGGGAGAGCAGTTGCGTAGAGAGGCGCTGGCGATTTCCTTGAAGTTGGTGTCCAAAACTACCGCCACCGCGTTCGTAGAATTGGGGTACATGGCTGCGTCGACGTATACAGCATTTCGTGCCTGTCGGTGTGTGCGGCGCAGGTAGTCCACTCGCGCCTTTCGTCGTCCCTTTTGTGAGTCCGAGTGAAAACTGGCGGTATACCAATTGCGGAGACATTTTGTTATAGGAAGTCTCCCTGACTGCCGCGCTTTGGGGCCTCCTACTGTGCAATTTTACCAATTTCTCTAACACATTTTAGTCAATGAAAACCTAAAAACCTAAAGAAAACGTGATCAAGACACCTCTTAAGTTTATATTCCTCGCAGCTTATTTATATGCAAGCTAACAACATTTTTTCAAACATCAATAAACAAATGCAAAAGAAAAAGGTTTGAATTTTTCTGGGCTCTCTTATACAGATAAAAGCAGTAACACATACCAGGTGTTACAGAGAAGACTAAGTCATCATCAAAATTAAGCTTTCTCGGATTAGCTCAGCTAACAAAGCGAACGTCGTCGGCGTTCATTGTGTTCATTGGTGTTGGCGTTGACAACTTTCTTGGTGATTTTGTGGAAAGGAAGGGCGCATATAACTGGCCACCTGTGTAAGTGGGCGCCTCAATAGCGCTTTGAGGTACGTGATGGTGGTGAGGGAAAGATGTCGGCTGCATGCATTAGCGCTGACAACGTTGTGGCAGACACGCGGCACTGCAGCAATAGGCCGCAGCCTGACCAACCTCTCGCGATCAGCCATTAATTCAAATGCCACCTGCCAGGGTGGCAGGTTGGGCGCACTGCTCATCCAGTGTGCGGAACGCACTCAACGCTACAGACGCTAAGCCGCGTCTGCTTGCACGATACATCACAGCTCTCGCTCTCTAACAAGGTTCAGCAGTAGTTGAGCAACAGCTAATATTTTTTTATCCAGCTGATACTCGGCTAGATAACGTGGTCAGGCAGCAGCCGCTGCACGGCTGTGGAGCCCCTGCGCAGAGACGGCGAAGACTAGGCTTGGCGGCGCGTCGAAGTCACTTGCTGGGCTGCTATGGCAGCGGCGCAGCAAGGACGTTCAAGATCAAACGTGAGGTGACGGCGAAATCGCCTCGACGAAAGCAGGAAAAGCTTTCGCTTTTAAAATATGGATTTTGCGGCATAGTATACCAGTGCCCGCAAACTGTAGCTAACCAGTAGTTACCCAGTAGTTAACAGGCAGTAAGTAAACCGGGAGGAAGCTGGTTTACTAATTCTGATATTAACTTTTAACTATTAGTTAGGCGCCTAGTTGCAGTTAGAGGTAGGTTACTAATATCCGTATCAGTTTTTAGAATTTCGAAAACGCGATTGCCCTCATCGCAGTGGCTCGACAAAATTTGGCTACATCATGCGATGGCTCAGTGGTTAAGGTGCTCATCTGCTGAGCCGGAGTACCCGGGTTGGCACTCAACCGCAGCGGCTGCGCTTCTATGGAGGCGAAACGCAAAAGGCACCCATGCGCTCTGCAATATCACTGCACTTTGAAGATCCCTAGTTGGTCGAAATTATTCTGGAGCCCTCCACAACGGCACCTATTTGTTCCTTTCTTCTTTAACTCCCTCCTTCATCTCTTCCCTTACGGTGCAATTCGGGTGCCCGCCGAGATAGGCGGGACAGTTACTGTGTCATTTCCTCCCCTCAAAAACCAATTTTCAAGAACCAGTCAGCGCCAAAATACATGCGCTTTCGAAAGCATGCAAGCAAAGAAACCTTTCCAGTGCGCGTAAATTGTCGAAACAGCCAAATTTTGTCGATCCATATGGCCAAAGGTAACCATGTTTTGGAAATTCTAAAAACTTATATGGCTATTACTAACTACCGGCTACAAATCTAAAATTACGACTAAGCGCCTAACTGCAATTGTTAAAAGTTAATTATTAAAATCTAGTTAACCAGCTGAATAGTTAAAACGATTCACCGGAAACAATTCACACTGGTAATACTGTGCCGTAAAAGCCATATTTTAAAGCCAAAACGCATATTTTTGAAACGTCTTCCAGGTAACACCTGGTATTCAGAGTCGCTCAGCTACTGCTGAGGAAAGCTTGAAGAAACAAATGCGCGCGCTGCAAATATTCTGCACTTGCAAGGTTTAGGTTGTCATCTGTTCTATCCAAACATATTGTTGTGCGCTTATTTTTATTCCTCGAGGTGGGAAAGCGAACCAGCTGCAGGTTTTTTTTTTTATGTGTCAAATCTTTCCGCTTCACTCCTCTGTCAGTAGGTATGCTATACCGTTTTACATCGCCCACGAGCGATTCCTCTTTAATTCGCTCGCCTTGCATGCTTTGCATCATGTCTACTTGTGAATGACAACGTATCCGGTAACACTGGCATGCGTACATTAGTAAATAAAGTCCTCCCGAAGACGACCCGAAGACGAGTAGTCTACTACTCGCAGCGGTAGCGATCGGTTGAATATCGGTAATTGGCGTAAAGCTGGGAGCCGCATGGGAATGTTTTGATGTATTTTCATGTTTCTCCTTTTACTTTTTAAGGGAGAGAGTTTGAGTAATACTGTGGAAGAACGGGGCGTGGCACGTAAACCTGTTGGCCCAAGCATTTCGAGGGTTCATTCCCGGAATTACATTTTCTTATAGCAATTTAGATGTGCTGTGTATTTCAGGGAGAGGGTTTGAACCTTGCCGAAATTGGAGGGCGTGCCATGAAGTTTGTAAACCAATGATGGGTTAGTTTGCTGTTGATTGGCCGATGCAAGAGGTAGGCCGGGTTTCTAGGTCTTTAAAACCAGGGTCCGGAGCCATGGGAGATCGTTCTGAGCTAGATTTAGATCCCTTGCATCTTCGGCGGTGCCAATGAAGGAAGATTTTCCCTTAGCCAGTTCCATGTAACCGCCATCGCCCCCCATACACCTTGCCCTCGTCTCCCGCATCCTTTAAGCTCCTCAGGACCTGGCTGTCTCGCTACTGTCTGTCATCAGCTGCATCTGGTTAGCCAGTTCCCTGCGTCCATTGACTTTCTTCTGCTGAAGTAGTTTTGATGTACCACCTGGAGAGAGTCATTGCCAAAACGGTAAGTAACAACCTTCCCAAGCCATTTCTTTAAGCACCTCGGTCCATGTTACGTTTTGTGTTTGTTTGCATGTCCTGATTACACACTTCAGGGCGGTCTGTAGAGCTTGTTGGTAACTTTTTTTTAATTCCTACAGCATGACAAGCGTAGAGCTTACATGCGTTTGCAATCACTGTGGATTTGGTTTGTGTGGAAGGATTGTCACGGAAATTCAGTGTGGGGTCATCGTTTCGATTAAAGAAGATAAGAGGCTTAGGCAGAATTCGACACAACCGCTAGGTTGCGAACCAAACGCGCTCGAGGCCACAAGCACGCTTTGGTGTTTTGGGGAAAGGAAATGGCGCAGTATCTGTCTCGCATATCGGCGGACACCTGAACCGCACCGTAAGGGAAGGGATAAAGGGGGGAGTGAAAGATGAAAGGAAGAAAGAGGTGCCGTAGTGGAGGGCTCCGGAATAATTTCGACCACCTGGGGATCTTTAACGTGCGCTGACATCGCACAGCACACGGGCGCCTTAGCGTTTTTCCTCCATAAAAACGCAGCCGCCGCGGTCGGGTTCGAACCCGGGAACTCCGGCTCAGTAGTCGAGCGCCCTAACCACTGAGCCACCGCGGCGGGTAATGATCTGGGAACAAGAACAAACAAAGGACGCGTCTTCGTTTGGAGCTATCCACGAGGGCCACGATTATTAAACATTAATTCTTTCGCATTCCATGATTTCACAAGCAGTCTTCAGTGTCCTCAAAATTTCTTCGTTTTTTTTCTGACATATAACTGCGAATTTGTAAAGATAATACTTGTACATAGTTTCTGACCACTCTCCCTCCTATAGTTTATGGCTATAGTTACTTCATTTCTCTAATCTGCCTGATATCCCTTTATTTGCGCTGCCCCAGCTCAGGTGCTCGCAGCAGGAAAAATCTTTCCCTTCTTTTCTTTTTATTATTTGGATAAAATCACCGCTACTACTACTACTACATAGAATTGCCACCCATCACAGTTAGCATTCAACATTGCACATGCGACACGTGACACGCCGCCGCGGTGGCTGAGTGGTTATAGCGCTCGGCTGCTGGCCCGAAAGATGCGGGTTTCGATGCAGGTGAAATTCGAGAGCCCCGTGTACTATGCGTTGTCGATGCATGTTAAAGAACCCCAGGTGGTCGAAATTTCCCAAGCCCTTCCCTACGGCGTCTCTCATAGCCTGAGTCGGTTTGGGGCGTTAAACCCTCATAAAACAACGACCATAAAAAATGTACACAACGACCGGTCGTTCATGTTTATAGCATGCAAACAGCTTAAGGCCCTTGCTTACATGGTGCTAATTGCGGTTTACGTAGTGCTCTCATATTTTATTAGGTAAAATTACAACATTTGGCCAGAAAAAAGCAGTACAGGGAGACGTCGGAGCAAATGTATTATTATTCCAAAGGATATGCAAGGCACTGCAGATAATTTAGCGAAGCTTAAAGAGATAACATGCAAAGGTCCGAATAATTCAGAAATACGGCAGGCGCCTTCTGCTGGACATAATATTTCTGAAGTACGTAATTAACAAGTAGCGCTATCTCTCTTGTTATTCATAACTTTAGCTCAACATTTTCAACATAAATGTAGACCAAGTGAGGACTTTATTTACTAATGTACGCATGCCAGTGTTACCGGATACGTTGTCATTCACAAGTAGACATGATGCAAAGCATGCAAGGCGAGCGAATTAAAGAGGAATCGCTCGTGGGCGATGTAAAACGGTATAGCATACCTACTGACAGAGGAGTGAAGCGGCAAGATTTGACACATAAAAAAAAAACCTGCAGCTGGTTCGCTTTCCCACCTCGAGGAATAAAAATAAGCGCACAACAATATGTTTGGATAGAACAGATGACAACCTAAACCTTGCAAGTGCAGAATATTTGCAGCGCGCGCATTTGTTTCTTCAAGCTTTCCTCAGCAGTAGCTGAGCGACTCTGAATACCAGGTGTTACCTGGAAGACGTTTCAAAAATGTGCGTTTTGGCTTTAAAATATGGCTTTTACGGCACAGTATTACCAGTGTGAATTGTTTCCGGTGAATCGTTTTAACTATTCAGCTGGTTAACTAGATTTTAATAATTAACTTTTAACAATTGCAGTTAGGCGCTTAGTCGTAATTTTAGATTTGTAGCCGGTAGTTAGTAATAGCCATATAAGTTTTTAGAATTTCCAAAACATGGTTACCTTTGGCCATATGGATCGACAAAATTTGGCTGTTTCGACAATTTACGCGCACTGGAAAGGTTTCTTTGCTTGCATGCTTTCGAAAGCGCATGTATTTTGGCGCTAACTGGTTCTTGAAAATTGGTTTTTGAGGAGAGGAAATGACACAGTAACTGTCCCGCCTATCTCGGCGGGCACCCGAATTGCACCGTAAGGGAAGAGATGAAGGAGGGAGTTAAAGAAGAAAGGAACAAATAGGTGCCGTTGTGGAGGGCTCCAGAATAATTTCGACCAACTAGGAATCTTCAAAGTGCAGTGATATTGCAGAGCGCATGGGTGCCTTTTGCGTTTCGCCTCCATAGAAGCGCAGCCGCTGCGGTTGAGTGCCAACCCGGGTACTCCGGCTCAGCAGATGAGCACCTTAACCACAGAGCCATCGCATGATGTAGCCAAATTTTGTCGAGCCACTGCGATGAGGGCAATCGCGTTTTCGAAATTCTAAAAACTGATACGGATATTAGTAACCTACCTCTAACTGCAACTAGGCGCCTAACTAAAAGTTAAAAGTTAATATCAGAATTAGTAAACCAGCTTCCTCCCGGTTTACTGCCTGTTAACTACTGGTTAACTACCGGTTAGCTACAGTTTGCGGGCACTGGTATACTATGCCGCAAAATCCATATTTTAAAAGCGAAAGCTTTTCCTGCTTTCGTCGGGGCGATTTCGCCGTCACCTCACGTTTGATCTTGAACGTCCTTGCTGCGCCGCTGCCATAGCAACCCAGCAAGTGACTTCGCCGCGCCGCCAAGCCTAGTCTTCGCCGTCTCTGCGCAGGGGCTCCACAGCCGTGCAGCGGCTGCTGCCTGACCACGTTATCTAGCCGAGTATCAGCTGGATAAAAAAATATTAGCTGTTGCTCAACTACTGCTGAACCTTGTTAGAGAGCGACAGCTGTGATGTATCGTGCAAGCAGACGCGGCTTAGCGTCTGTAGCGTTGAGTGTGTTCCGCACACTGGATGAGCAGTGCGCCCAACCTGCCACCCTGGCAGGTGGCATTTGAATTAATGGCTGATCGCGAGAGGTTGGTCAGGCTGCGGCCTATTGCTGCAGTGCCGCGTGTCTGCCACAACGTTGTCAGCGCTAATGCATGCAGCCCACATCTTTCTCTCACCACCATCACGTACCTCAAAGCGCTATTGAGGCGCCCACTTACACAGGTGGCCAGTTATATGCGCCCTTCCTTTCCACAAAATCACCAAGAAAGTTGTCAACGCCAACACCAATGAACACAATGAACGCCGACGACGTTCGCTTTGTTAGCTGAGCTAATCCGAGAAAGCTTAATTTTGATGATGACTTAGTCTTCTCTGTAACACCTGGTATGTGTTACTGCTGTTATCTGTATAAGAGAGCCCAGAAAAATTCAAACCTTTTTTCTTTTGCATTTGTTTATTGATGTTTGAAAAAATGTTGTTAGCTTGCATATAAATAAGCTGCGAGGAATATAAACTTAAGAGGTGTCTTGATCACGTTTTCTTTAGGTTTTTAGGTTTTCATTGACTAAAATGTGTTAGAGAAATTGGTAAAATTGCACAGTAGGAGGCCCTAAAGCGCGGCAGTCAGGGAGACTTCCTGTAACAAAATGTCTCCGCAATTGGTATACCGCCAGTTTTCACTCGGACTCACAAAAGGGACGACGAAAGGCGGCGAGTGGACTACCTGCGCCGCACACACCGACAGGCACGAAATGCTGTATACGTCGACGCAGCCATGTACCCCAATTCCACGAACGCGGTGGCGGTAGTTTTGGACACCAACTTCAAGGAAATCGCCAGCGCCTCTCTACGCAACTGCTCTCCCACAGGAGCAGAAACGGCCGCAATCGGTCTCGCCATCCAGCACGGCGATTCCACGCGAAACGGACTAAAAATTGTTACAGACTCCCAGCCGGCGTGTCGGCTCTTCCTCACTGGCAGACTTCCACACTCCATCGCTCCCATTCTGACTACCCCACATGTTAAAAATTCCACATGCAAGCACCAAATCACTTGGGCTCCTGGGCACGAGGGGCTCGAGGGAAACGAGGCCGCGGACAGTCTAGCTCGAGATACACCAACCGAGCGACTAACCTCCCCGACGTCACCCCTCTTCCCTCTATGTACGGCGAACGCCTCCTCCTTCTCCGAACGCAAAGGCAAGTCTATCCCCCACCACACTCGAAGCTAACGGCGGCAGAGGCGAGGGGCTGGCGACAACTACAGACGAACACCTTCCCAAACCTACACAAATACCATATCATGTTTCCCGATAGATACGACGGAATCTGCCCCTGGTGTGGCGGAATTCCAACAACATACCATGTAACATGGGGCTGCTCCGGTAGCAAGCCCCCCGAACTAGACAAACATCAATCCGAGGAACAGTGGGAGTCTGCCCTGCTCTGCTCCGATTTGGTGACCCAGCGTAGCCTGATATCCCAAGCAAGAGCAACTGCGGTGGACATTGGGGTCCTGAAATAAGGACTCCACCCAAAATCTGTTTTTTCCCGCCCCTTTACTCTACCTTTCTATGCATAAATGTTTTCTACTACTACTACTACTACCGCCAGTTTTGAACACTCGACTTCCAAACTTAGTGATGATGGCAGAGACAAAGCATTTTTCATAAATATATTTTTTCGCGCTAAGCGGGCAGCCTGAGTCCAGTAAGGTAGATAACGCGGTCAAGATTTTGAGCGAACCCTTCAATCCCCAGTAACTTAAGTCCTCTAAGGCACTCATTTTGTCACAAATGGATATGTTAACATTTGCATAAATTACCATTCAAGTTCATTGGCTCTTCATTTCGTAGTGACATATCTTTCCTTTGTCTTTTCTTTGGTTCACTTGTGCTTCGTTTTGTCGTTCCTCGGCGTGTGTGAGTTTTCTTGCGCTAAATGTTTCACCATGCCATCTTTTTTTTACAGAGCAAGGGATACCATATAAAATGGAAAGGATATTCCAAGTGGTATTGCTCCGTTGAACCAAGAAAAAATCTGAACGGCGCCTGTCTCCGGGAATTTAAGCACCCAAGCAAGCCATCGCCACAACGACTGGAAGCTGCTGCTGAGGAATTAATTTACGCTGTGCAAAAGAAACTTTCCAACAGCCGTCGATCCAGCGGGCTTGTCAAGGTGAACATAGACCTGGACATCTTTAGATGGGTTTTCAGTAGGAAAGGAAGGCCGCTCGAAAGAGGTTGGATTGTTTGCAGTGAGTCAGACTTTTCAAAGCTGAATCTTACCTTCGGGTGGCATACTCGAGAAACGAAACTTGGCAGTGTAGTGGCAATTGAGTTCCCAGTGCGTGTGAAGGCTGCTGTGACACGACAGAAAGCTTGCAAGCTCTTTCCAAACGGCTATCCTGTGGAAAGTCTGCAAATGTTCCTTGTGTCGAAGGCTGTTGCATGCAGAACCTAACCCACAGAAATAGTGAGCCTTCCGCCTTTCACGTATATGTTGCCAGCAAACGTTTTGGAACTTTGTTTTTTTTTCGATATAGTATTGATTCTTGCATTTCAATTTGTGTTGTTTAGAATTTCTTAAAAATGAGTTCGGGAGCTTTGCGCTTAGAGATTTATGAATGCGCAATTTCATTTACATTGACAAATAAGACAGTTCTGGAAATCTTCAGCAACAAAACGGTTTTGGAGAAATCTTATTTTGAGACAATAACATCTTTTATTCCACTTGGCATGTCCATCCCAGAGAGTTTAAAGGTTGCAGTAGAGACAAGATTTAGAAGCCTCTGCTCCTCGGTAGATACTCAGTACAGAAAAATTAATGGCTGAGCAAAAGAGGGGTTTCTTAAAAAATAGCGCCATGTAAAAATTCCCTTCGATAAGGAAAGTTCTGTTCAAAATTCAAATAACAGTATCAAGGACATCATTATTCAAGCTTTACAAGAAGAAGTGAAGCGAATGGAGGGTGTATCAGAACGGTCTCTTTCTGAACTGCGTAAGTCCATTCAGGATTTTGAGGCAAAATGCCTTCAGCTGCAAAAAGAAAACAAAAGCCTGTCATCACAGGCAACAAACTGCCGCTTGCTCAACAACTGCGGAAAAAGGGTCGGGGAAGGTTCGAAAAGCACCGATAGAAGAAAGCTGCATTCTGTAGGCAGCGTGATAGTTCAAGGGCTAGAAGAAATTTTGGAAAGCTATGGCTTGGACTTATGCCAGTTGGTTGTAGAAGACCTTCGAGGGCTACTGCACAAAATTACTTTTTCTGACATTGACGGAATCTCCGTGGAGCGAGGAATCAAAAAAGAATACCGCAGTAATGGTAAAACTGACTATCAGGATCTTTCTTCCCCCGAGAAGAAAAGCGTCCGTGCAATCACCGCGCTCTTAGACAACCACTTTGTAAGCAATGTTTTTGGGGAAAAAATGTCTTCAGCTGTCCCTAATTTACCCTCGCTCCGTGTCATCAATTCATACAGGCAAAAACTAGACGAAAGCACTGCTGTGTTTAAAGCCCTAGGAGAAGCAGCTGGCGCTCAGGTGTCTTTTGTGCACGAACTTGAAACTGCCGTTGCAGAGTACGCAGTGAATAGAGGTATGACAGGAGAACAGCTCAGGTCGCAGCCAATTTTGGTCAAAATAGAAGGAGATGGCTGTGTAGTCAGCACACGAACAAGCTGGACAACTCTATCTTTTCTCCTGATTGACAGCAGCCGGAGGCTGCAGAGCCATACCTTACATCGCCTGCTCGCAGTCGTCGAAGTCTCCGAAAACTATTTTCAGATTAGAGAAAGTTTGAAGGATTTGATAGACGAAGTTAACAGTGTTGTGAAAAGGGGCAGTGTCAGCTTGGAAGGACAGGAAGTTCCCGTCATAGTCTGTCTGGGCTCAGATCTAAAATTCTTGCTCATGGTTCAAGGATTGCAGTCAGCGTCTTCTAGGCACCCATGTCCTTTCTGTCGTATTAATTTAAAGGAACGAAGCAGAGCTGGGGCAAACACAGAGGAGTGCAATAAGCCGCCTCTTCTGCGCACCCTAAAAAACATGAGGGAGGACGGCATTGTTGAAGAATTAGGAATGAAAGTCGTTCCCCTATTCAACATTGAACCTGCATTTGTGGTTCCAGACATTTTACACATGCGCATTAGAGTCGTTAATCGCCTGGTTGATGGATTGATTGTCGAAGCAATGGACAAAGACAACCGCGATAAAGTTACGAACTTAAACACCAAGAGCACTCACGTGGAAGCAATTGTGTAGGCAATTATAGCTGTGGTGTAAAATTTGAACTGTGGCAGGACGAAAGAAAAGGAAAAAATTTCACCTGTATTCAAGGAGACTCCTGCGAGCGCCTGCTCGAAATGCTGCCAGAGAGGCTCACTGGAAAACTCAGCCCGGAAACAGAAAAAAAAATCATCTCACTTTGGAAAATGCATAGTCGCATTTTTGATCATTTTGAACATAACACGACCGGCGAAAGCATCGAGCAAGAAATAGCCAAATTCCATAAAACGTACTTAGAACTTGGAGAACGAGGGCATAAGGGTTACGGGGCTGAAAGAATGACGCCATATATGCATATTCGTGTCTGTCATGCCTCAAATAAGCATAAAGAATTCAAGTGCTTGGGGTGGTTTTCGAGCGAAGGCATTGAGAAAAAGAATGATATTCTGAAGCATTTGCATCATGCAAGACCCAATAAATGGAATGCGGCCGCCGATGCGCTGAAGCTGGCAAAACGCCTTGAGAATAGCGCGCACGTAACAACAAGTCGAGCGTACAAAAAAACACGATCGTTCATACTGGGTTGAGGGTATGATTGAAGAGAGTCGCACAAATAGGGCTCGAAGCGCTCCTGAAATGGAGCGCGAGGATACACCTCCCGCTTGCATCGAGGATATGGACGCGGTTGAACTGCGGACCGAATTGAAAGCTGCTGGCATTTGAAGGAAAGTAAAATCAGTTCCCAAACTGCGTGAAATGCTTCGCAAAGAAAGAGAAAAACGATGTTTTCAGCAGTCGACTTGACTTCTATTAGCAAAAATTGCCTCCAATTAGCAATTGCCTGCTCGCGATGTTCCACAAGTCTGTATGCCTCAGTTTTTATCATTTCTTACTTTTTTAATGAAATATTCATCAAAAATTTTTGTAGTGCAGTATGTGCACACTTGCAGCTCGAACGGTTTACTATGTCTCTTCACTCAATGCTAAAACTCGCATTCTCGCTGGTACGACTAAACGAGAGTGAAATGCTTTGTTTGTGCTTGTGGCGACTTATATGTGCAGTAAATGTTCTTCGTTCTTCGCCATATTTGTGATAATCTTCCTTGATGTGCAATATTTACACGCTGTATCTGTATTCATGTATGATATGTTTATATTTTTTGTGTCGCGCCACGCTGTGTTGTTTTGTGTTTTTTGGGTTTCATCAAGATTAGGCCAATTGTGTTTTTTAATTACTGCAGTGCACGCTTGAAATGCCTTCGCAGTGCACCTCTGGCTGCCTATGTTCCCTGCGAAACGGCGCGGTTCATGTGGCTGACCTCATTGTAGCGCGAATGTTGCACCTCTCCTTTCCTCACAACAAGCCTAGTGATGTGTGGCGGTTGCAAGTTGTACACGTCTATGTAGAAAGTGTAAAGTTTTGCCATACTTAATATTTACTACCGACACTTTCTCAAGCTGGTTCTGTGCATAAGTGCATTGTGTATTTCTAGCAAACTGTCGAAATGTATCGTGTAGACTTTTTCTGCGCCATGATGTGATGCGATATTAAATGTATTCTGTCATGCCAAGTAAACTGCCGCTTTGATTTTTTGAACGAGTTTTTGTAGCGATTATTACGGCAGCATTTCGAGCCTTCAACGTGGCGGCGCCGTGGTGGTGGCGGCACCGACACCTTGTGGCTGCGTTGACACCCTGTAGATGCGCCGCCACCCTGTCACGTGGTTGGTCACGTGGTGCGGCTGATCACGTAGTTGGTCACGTGTTTGGTCACGTGACCAAGTTCCACTCGGGCAGCTGTAGCTATCGCGTCACTCCAGGTTTAACCAAAGCTAAACCACCGTTATTTTTTTTTGCAACTTGCACAAAAGGACAGGAACAAAGAATTGAGCAAAACACTAAACAGGTTAGGAAATTCGGTAGGCTGAAGAAGTTAAACTGAATGTACGCATTGCTACATTTAATTTTCGCTATTTTCAACTTCACTCCTGAACCTAATATGGCCTCCTTTTGGAGATTCTCATTTGCGATGGCATGTTCTATCTGCGGCCGCCTCAGCATTCACAGTTGACGGCGAGGGGACCGAATTCCCGGGGGTATTCAGCGTCGGTCGTAATCGAGTCATGTCACCATGCTGGTGAGTAACGTCATGTAGATCCGGGCGTCAGGGTACGTTAGTAAATTTCAGCTTTAACATAAGTGATGTGTCTCCACTTGGATCCCAATTTAGATCAGTTACGAAAAACAACAGAAGGAACGAAGAGGACCGGGTGGGACGCATTGCTGCCGTTATATGATCTCTAATCGTCTTTTAAACATTTGTCAGGCAATGCTTTCAAATACGTGAAAAGGTATGTTTGGCGCATCACAGCTCCAGCTGCCGCTGAGCGAGTTCTTACAACGTGAAAAGCAATGCTTGCTTTCCGATTCCTCATAGTTATGTCACACCCAAAAATAATTGTGGAATCTCCTTCATCGCGCTTTTCCATAAGCCGTATAATATTTCCATGCGTTTTGGTTTATGGTTTATCGTCCCAAAGCGACTCAGGCTATGAGGAACGCCGTAGTGAAAGACTCCGGAAATTTCAACCAGCTGAGGTTCTTTAACATGCACTGAAATCGAACTGTACACGGACCACTAGCATTTCGCCTACATCAAAATCCAAGCGCTCCATAACGATCGAAAAGTACAACATTGATGACTTGACTACACAACTCCTCATTGCGACAGCACTATGAGCAGTACTTTTGAACAAAGAAAAGAAATCGCGCTGAAATTAAGAAATTTGGGGAACACTTAGCTCCGCCTTGTTGGTATGATGCTATAGCATTAACAGGTCTTTTCTGCGGCTTGGTGTCCTCTGCATATTTTGTATTCGAAATTTCAGGCTATTTCGCATGGTCTCATGACGTAACATTTAGCCCGGCGAGCAATGAGCACTCGACCGTATAACCAGCCAACAGCCACCCGCTAGTGCACCTCCCATCTCGGACATGTGACGGCGCTTGGTCATGTCACCAGGTATCGTAATCTAGTATCTTAACCCCGCTCAGCCACAGCGTTTAATGCCGGGATGCATGAGGCGTTTTTACGGCGTGAGGCCGGCGATTTTCACCCGATGGTGAGCGCCGCCACCAATGTGGACCTACCAGATAATTTTCGCACGTCGTCCGACGACGGTTGATGAGGCGGCGGCTGCCGCGAGCGAATAGGTGCGCAGAAAGCCCGCTCTTTTCCGGTATGACTGCTTGCGCACGTCGCCGTCGACGAGGCCGCCATGGCCGACGAGCACGTGGCGACTTGGGGGGCGGGCATGGAAACGTGACTGTCTTGAAGATAAACGATTCATCAAGCATAGCATGTCTTTTTTTTTATGGGGACATGAATTACTGTCGTATGAAAATGGGCGCGCGCGTTTCCTCAAGGCCGGTGGAAGAAAACCACGCGCCCAAAAAGCCTGTGTTGTCTCGAGCGTGTGGTTCTCAATATCTGGACATATTCATGCGGAGTAATGTGATGAAAAAAAAAATCCGAGGGATCTGGTTGCATGTTACATTCTCGAATTTCCCTTTTACATTATCCCTACGTCATAAGACAGGCCGGTGATCAGCCATGGAACTTAAAAGCTTCACATCCTGAGCCGGTCCTCGCCCTCCTAACCAAGCCAAACTTGAGACAAGCCAAGTGGGAGCTCCGCGTTTTTGCGCCACTGCATGCAATGGACTCTACCGTGGCGCGCGCGCGCACACCCACACACTCAGCCCAACATACACACACATGCAGAAAAGGCAGTGAACTAGGGCGCCAGAAAGTCACGTGCATGCAGGTACAATTCCTATACAAGCGCATCCCGAAAATGGTTACACGTTTAAATGGTATTATTCAATAATTTGTACGCTGAGCAACCTGTCACCATACTTGTGTATAAATGCAGGAAACACATGTTGTGTGCAAGCAGCCTAGGTAAAATGATCAGCGCCGTTCGTAAGTAGAAGGCAGCATATTTTCATTTTTGCGAAAGCATAGCAGCTCATAAGGAGGAAAATCAGGCGTTGTCCTCCCCAGAGGTTTGGAAAAACCACGTGACCTAATCAGAAAAAGAAAAATTAAGTTTCGTAAATAAAATACTTTCCGAAGTGGGTTCCGCACTCACGAAGGGAACCCGCCGCATTGACTCAGTGGATAGGGCGCGATGTCAGTGCACGCTAAACATCCCCAGGTGGTCTAAATTATTCCAGAACCCTCCACTACGGCACCTTTTTCTTCTTTTTTTTTCACTCCCTCCATTTTCCCTTTACGGCGCGGTTCAGGTGTCAGCCGATATGAAAGACAGATACTGCGCCATTTCCTTTCTCAAAAAACCAATTTTCAATTTTTACTTTAATAATAATAATTGGTTTGTGGGGGAAAGGAAATGGCGCAGTATCTGTCTCATATATCGTTGGAGACCTGAACCGCGCCGTAGGGGAAGGGATAAAGGAGGGAGTGAAAGAAGAAAGGAAGAAGAGGTGCCGTAGTGGAGGGCTCCGGAATAATTTCGACCACCTGGGGATCTTTAACGTGCACTGACATCGCACAGCACACGGGCGCCTTAGCGTTTTTCCTCCATAAAAACGCAGCCACCGCGGTCGGGTTCGAACCCGGGAACTCCGGATCAGTACAATTTTTACTTTCAAGGTTAGTTTCTAAAATTGGTTTTGAGGAAAGTAAATGGCGCAGTAACTGTCTCACATATATCGGTGGACGCTCGAACCACGCCGTGAGAGGACTGACCTCTGGCCCACTTGAAGGTCAAAACCGTAAGCACCTCGAAATCGTTACGAGGTAGCATAGTGAAGCTTTCGCATCAAAAGTGAAGGAAAATAATGTTGCCGGCTGTGGCAATTGCTATCTAATATATTAACCACCCGAGCTGCAGCCGGCGGAGGAGAAAGGGAAATGACATCGAGGAGAAATATAAAGGGGAGCGATAGCAAGGAAGCACAGGGTCGAGTATTCGGGTGTGGCTCAATCCCCGGTCCGCTTTCGAAGGGGGATGCCATTCACATACCTGGCTTAATATCTCATATGGGCCCTTGAGGCTTGGGTGTTACGCATATTTTTGAAAGTATGGCGGAGTGCTTGGCGTAACGCACTCTGGCACAGGTAAGCCCGGTATTGCACTGCCTCCGGGATTGGCCCGTGGCCTACGGGCTATTGCGCGCGCTTTTCTTCTGTCTCTTTACCCCCATCTTTCACCTCCTACTATCAGCACGCAGGCAGCTGGGCGTGGCTCCGCATTGAGCCAGTAAGCAAGCCCGTGCTTTTCCTTTCGTCCTTCTGTCGACAACTCAACTCAACTCGAAAAAAGGAAGCACAGGGGCTCGAGCTGGGTTTGGGTATCGTCGCCTTCATCAACTTCCATTCGGGCGGCGTGAAACTGATCAGCTTGGCTGGCCATTGCATTAGAGCAGCACGCCATCGCCGCAGCCGAACACCACGCTGCAAGCTTTCTCCTTCACAGCTCGTCAGTAGACTTAATTGTTGTCCGCAATTTTTTTCCCCGTTGCGAAAAAACTTGACAATTATGGTGAGTCAGGTTATAACTGCAACCTCTTTCGAAAAAATAAAAACACTGACGTGTAAACAAATGCGCAACACAAGGTTCTTACTGATGCTTATACGGCCGCTAGTTCTGTTCTGTCACCAGTCATCAGATTTTCTGTACACACCTGGGTTTCTTTAACGTGCACTGACATCGCACAGTGCACGGGACTCTAGAATTTCGCCTCCATCAAAATTTTAACGCCGCGGCCGGGATCGAACCCGCGTGTTTCGGGTCAGCAGCCGAGTGCCGTAACCTGCACACACATCATAAGTCAGTACAGGACAGCTCAAGTTTATAGCAATAATTGTAATATCGTTGTATTTTAAAGACGGTGTATTGTGAAATGAAGCCTTACAGGAATTTATGCCCGCGATGCACTAAAGGGAGGAAATATTATTGTTCGCGGTGCTCGAATGTATCAACCTGGGGCCGTTGTTCGCCCTTGTTGGACATATTGACAGTGCGCTGCTCTACAGTCTCGTCACTCGTCCCTGCAAGGACGTTCTTTGTACCGCGGTCGGACGATGCACCGCTGCGGGCGGCAAGGTCTTCACAGCGCACGTGATAGATTCCTGCGAGATAACGGGATCATCTGAAGTGCGGTTATTGCTCAAGTTCTTTGAGGCATGTGCCGTTCCTAATAGTCGCTTTACCGGGGCTGATACGGATGATAAGGGGACAGCGATGTGGCCAGATGGGCCTAGGACGTAGAAGCTTGTCGCGTTGTTAGCTACCACCGGTGGCGCTTTCATTTGCACTGGGGCGCTGTAGCTACAGGTGTAGACATAATCACCAAAAAGCTGCTGCCCTTACTTGTCATCTCACTATATGTACCACACCCGCGATGAAGGCGTGGATCTAAACCCAGCAAGCTCGATATTTTAACGCGACAGCGTTAAGGAGCTCGTGTCGCAGAAAAGCCGGTGTAGTCGGCGTCGGCGGCGTTGGCCGTGAACGAAAAATGGCGGATCTCAGTGGACACCTGAACCGCGCCATAAGGGAAGGGAAAGAACAGGGAACAATCGGTGGGTACTGATTCCCCCTCCGCCACACCTTGAATAATAATAATAATAATTGGTTTTTTGGGGAAAGGAAATGGCGCAGTATCTGTCTCATATATCGTTCGGCACCTGAGCAGCACCGTAAGGGAGGGAATAGGGGAGGGAGTGAAAGAAGAAAGAGGTGCCGTAGAGGAGAGCTCCGGAATAATTTCGACCACCTGGGGATCTTTAACGCGCACTGACATCGCACAGCACACAGGCGCCTTAGCGTTTTTCTTCTGCAAAAACGCAGCCGCAGTGGTTGGGTTCGAGCCCGGGAACTCCGGATCAGTAGCCGAGCGCCCTAACCACTGAGCCACTGCGGCAGGTAAACGCCAAAAACCAATTTTCCTTTTTTATATAGACCCGCCGCGGTGGCTCAGGGGTTAGGGCGCTCGGCTACTGATCCGGAGTTCCCGGGTTCGAACCCGACAGCGTCGGCTGCGTTTTTATGGAGGAAAAACGCTGAGGCGGCCGTGTGCTGTGCGATGTCAGAGCACGTTAAAGATCCCCAGGTGGTCGAAATTATTCCGGAGCCCTCCGCTACGGCACCTCTTTCTTCCTTTCTTTCACTCCCTCCTTTATCTCTTCCCTTATTGCACGGTTCAGGTGTCCAACGATATATGAGACAGGTACTGCGCCATTTCCTTTCCCCAAAAAACCAATTATTATTATTATTATTATTATTATTATTATTATTATTATTATTATTATTATTATTATTATTATTATTATTATTATTATTATTTTATATACGGTCGGCGTTCTTTGCCTTCAATGGCGTTAGCGTTGACAACGTTCTAGACTCCGATGATTTTGAGGAATGGAAGGCGCATAACTGGATCCCTAAGGAAGTGGACGCCTACATCGCAGCTTTGTGGTACGTGGTGGTAAGGATCGAGAGAGAGGTGTGCGCTGTATACATTAGCGCTGACACCTTTGTGGCAGACACGCGCCACTGCAGCAATAGGCCGCAGCGTTCATTGGGTGACCAACCTCTCGCGATCCACCACTAATTTAACCGCCACCTGGCAGGGTGGGCGCGTCGCCTGTCCAGTGTGCGGAACACACTCAACACTACAGAGGCCAAGCCGCGTCTACTTGAGCGATACACCATTTCAATATAGTCCTTAGTCTGCGGAGCATCCCCTATATGCGTCTCAGGCCTGCGTTCCGAGACCGGGGATTTGGGGGGCTCCTTCTCGGTGGACAATGAAGTTCTCATTCATTCATTCATTCATTCATTCATTCATTCATTCATTCATTCATACACCACAGCTTTCGCTCTCTAGCCAGGTTCAGCAGTAGTTGAACCGCAGCTAATTTTTTTTTCATCTCTCATGATGCTCGGTTTCTGCTCCTACAACCAAACGATGGCTGGACGTGAGAGGTGGCTTCAGATCACATGAAGCATGAAAAAAACTGCGAGATAATGTTCGTCAAACGTTTAGGTATTTCCCCAAGGTGAAACATTTCTAATGATGTAGTAATCACTCATTACCACCCAGCCAAGCACAAACATACATGGCTACAAAGTAAAGCTACGCCGAAACTATTTATAGTTCAAGAAAAGTACGTCGCTGATAACGATTTGAAATGGGAAATGTGTTGTTCCAATGAGTGAACGTGACCACGTCGCAAGAAAACGAGAAAACGCAAAGGCTCGCGTGGCAGCAAAAAGGTGCCTAGTCGGCTACCCGACTTCTGTCGCGTTCGTGCGGAACGAAACGCATTCTATGTTACCAGTAAGTACCGCTGCAGCAGAATCAAATCAATCTACGCGCTGCCAGCACTTAATAAATCAGAACACGCGAAGCTGTGCCGGCCTGGTTACACGTCAAGACGTCAGCTTTTTGTTCCTCGCGGCTTGCGCAAAATAGGCCCGTGGCGGAGCTGACCGCCCGGACGCATGGCGGAAATTTTTTAATTGCGGGAATTAAGGGCACACAAATACAAATTTACGGTGGTGCATCGCCGACGTGGATCGCGCAAGCCGGCGAACGAAGGCAGAGGAAGCCGCGCGTCGGTACTGAAATTGCTTTGGAGGAAAGGTGACATTGCTCCTTCGAAAAGAGAAATTTAGGAGGGAGCGAAGGAAGTCAAATCGGTGAGGAGGAAGAGAGAGGCTGAATAGCTGAAATAGCTGTCCGTTATTATGTTGGCTGCAGTCGAGAGGGAGGTGCTTACTCCACAGGCGGCCAAAGCAATTTTAGTGCGTAGTTCTTCTAGCAGCAACCCCGGGTTTTGCCGATGGCAGTCCGAAGCCTGGGCCGGGCGGAAAATTTAAAATTGGTTTTTCAGTAAATGAAATGGCGCACTATCTGTCGCACATATTGGCCGACACCTGAACAGCGCCGTAAGGGAAGGGATAAAGGAGGGAGTGAAAGAAGAAAGGAAGAAATAGGTGCCGTAGTGGAGGGGTCCGGAATAATTTCGACCACCTGGGGATGTTTAACGTGCACTGAAATCGCACAGCACACGGGCGCCGTAGCGTTTCGCCTCCATCGAAACGCAGCCGCCGCGGGTGGTCTGGTTCGAACCCGGGAACTCCAGATCAGTAGCCGAGCGCCCTAACCACTGAGCCACCGCGGCGGGTGGCCGGGCGGTTTAAACCTCTTTCCTGTGTGTTGTGTGTTTGTAGTGTTTAAAAGCACATAGGCGACTGAGGCCAAGACCTCGAGATCAACCATTAATTTAACTACCAGCTACCAGGGTGGCTTGGTGGAAGCGCTGTCTGTCCAGTGTGCGGACTGCTCCACTTTCTGTTAAGTCACCGTGTAATGTACAGCAGGATCCCCTTTATTCGACTGCAAGGCAAAAGCCGTGACGCCAGCGCCAACAATGAACATGAACACGAAGCAGTCTTGCTTGGGGCCATCCGCGCTGCGACGAATTTATAGCGTGCCTGTTGCACTGAATTTATTTGTTTGCATCATCAGACAAAGCTACCGCGGGTCAATGTGAGATGTGCTTTGCGCGCTCTCGGGAGTTTGAGACGACCGGCAGGCAGCCGGGTACTACGCCAGCGGGGCAAGGGGGAGGAAGAGCGGCGTGCTGTGACAAGTAACACTCCTTCCGGGAAGACCAGAGGGATGTTTCTTCCTGTAGGCTCGGACTGAACGGACATTACGGCACAGCACCGGAAGCTAAGAGGGAACTGTGACATCCGGTTGCCCAAACAGGGGAAACCGAACACCAAGCGTCATTGCATGAACATTTCGGTGGTGCGCTCGACTCCGCTTCGGAAGCGGCACTCGTCGAAGTAAAGCGCGGCAACTGCAAAGTCTCGACCTCACTGAGTGACGACCTCACTCAGTGAGGTCAAGACTTTGCAGTTGCCGCCTCACTCAACCTCAAACTCACGCGTGAGGTTGAGGTCTGATTTGCTGACCTCACTCAAAATTTCCAGCTGTCGGCGACCTCACCTCAACCTCACCTCACGACGTGAGGTTGAGGTCATTTTGAGGTTGCCCACCTCTGGTTAGGCCAAATGCGAATGATATGCGCTAGCACATTGTAGCCATTGTTCTGCTGTTTATGACAAGATTATGGCAAGGCACACGCAAAGTGAGCATTCACAGAACAACGATTTCACCATGAGACTTTATTGGTGCTACTGTAGCGGCTATACATGTCCATAATCAAACGCAACACAAAAGTTTGTAACAGGGGGTCATGTTCTACGGAGTCCGGCATTACTTCGCTGACCAATTACCAAAACCAGCTTTTAATATTTTACCCTATAAAAAACAGAAATATAAAAAACTGAGCTTATAATTTCTTCTCGTGATTTGCTTCTTTTTTAGGTAGAAAAAAATTAGCAACGGTCTACTTCTTGCCACGGAGAAATTCGGTTCAGAGGCCCTGAATGTGGGCGGAGTTTCATTGCAGAATTGAGTTATATCCGACTACAGTCGAGTTAGCGAAACGTTGTTCTGCTCGCCAAGTTTGCCAAATTTTTGAAACACGGAGCAAATTTCAGAAATCAAAAAGAACACCAGTAAGCATCCTGAAAATATTTAGACATCTCGTCACAATGTATACCTTAATATGTTTAATAACAGCAGTACGCATAAGTGCGAAGTCTCCTTGCTTGGGATAAAAATTTTTAAAGAATTTGGTTAGTTTTCTTTTTAGACCAAGACTAATTATCATTTTATCACAGTCATCAAGCAACGGCGTGGATCTGCTGCGTGAATCCATCTAAAGTGCCCTGTGAAAAAGCACCTGATCCGTTCGACTTACCTTTACCCGCGTCCTTTTCCAAATTGAGTAAGGATCATGGGGCTTTCCCGCAGAGCTTCCAAAGCCACGTCGCATAGGTGACTCTCGTAGAGAGAGAACAAAACACCAAAGACAAGGCGTGTTAAATATAGTGTTCCCACTGGCCTTATTGTTTTTCAATATTTTTAGGCAGCCCCCCCCCCCCCCCACACACACACAAATAAATGTGACGGTACCCAGTGTGGGGTCACAAACTTGCAACCAGATAATTCGCTTAACTTGGGATCAAGCTGAGATAAGGAGAAAACGGGCCAGTACAACAACTGACCGTTAAAGAAAAACTATTCATTACTCACACCGTGGTTGCTGTGGATGGTCCGCTTACCATCCTTGGATTTTTTTGGAGGCCTCCTAAGTTTCTGGAGCAATTAAGGCGGCTGCAAGTTGCTCCGCATCGCTGCTCTATTCGAGTACCGGAGGAGGTTCTTGGTCTTTGCCTCCTACGATGCTCGGAGCTCAACTCAGCTGAGCTTTTATTTACCCTGGAGCCTGCTGCGATCGCTCCCTTCCCGTATGTCTTCCCGTATCCTCTTGCACTCCGTCGTCCTCGGGACTGATGTGGGGTTTCCTTGCCAAAAAGTCACCAGGTCGAGACCCGGTCTAAAAAACAATTCTCGTCCTCACAGTGCGTCTGTGCCGGCCACATTCCTGCATATGTGCCTCGCCATCCTCCCCAACCTTCAGCATTGTCTCCGCTGCCGTGAAACTTCATCTCATCGACGACCTTGGGGCAGGCAACCCGTGTTGCTGAAGCTCCCAAGAAAACCGAATGATGCGGTCGTTTCGCTCAGCCCCTGCAAGACGTGCGCGAAGTCACGCCCCGTGCGCTTTCACTCGACATGGCTGCGAAGAAAGCCTGCACAAACAAAAAGCTACAGAGGATGTTTACTGCATTCGAATCAATGCTAAAGAACGGATTTGCGCTACGTGGAAGACAACGATGAGCAGGCAGTGCCGCGGGACGGAGCGCTCAAGCTACAGGCCAGTTGCGAACAGAAAAGGGAACAGACAATGGACGATTTTGCTTGGGGTTGGCACCCATAAGATTAGTGCGTGGGCACCTTGTGCACTAAAGCTGCAGGAACAGCCCGGAAGTACAAATTCACGTGACACAGCTTCGCCGTGACGCAATGTCCGCCGTAGTTCGGGCAGAACCTATTGAATCAGCAAAATAAAAGGAGCATGCATAGCTTATTTCGTGTCACCGTTTTGCTATCGAGTCCCACGTCATTTACCTTTCCTTTGAGACACGCACCCACCATCCCATATCTCTCTTTAAAAAATGCTCTTTTCTCCACGCGGTCAAAATGGTACTCGTCGCTTCAGCAACAATCCTTCAAATTGGGCATGGCGGCTCTGCTAGGATGACCAGTAACCCTCTCGTTTTCTTCGTTCAGGCCCTTGGTCTTGTGCTGTACTACGTCCACGACTATGTCTACGGCGTCCGGACCCCAGACGTGGTGCTGACACCATCCATTCTGCCGACCGATGAGCGCTGCAACGATCCGCGGGAACAGGCTACCTACGACGGAATGCTCGGCCAGCTAGAATTCCTCGGCTGTGCGCCACCCGGAAGCGCACCAGGAAGCACAACGGCATCGATATCATCTGCCTATAGATACGACGACACGCCCCGCACCGGCATTGGGCATGGCGGCACTGCTAGGATGATGACCAGTAACCCTCTCGATTTCTTCGTTCAGGCCCTTGGTCTTGTGCTGTACTACGTCCGCGACTATGTCTACGGCGTCCGGACCCCAGACGTGGTGCTGACACCATCCATTCTGCCGACCGATGAGCGCTGCAACGATCCGCGGGAACAGGCTACCTACGACGGAATGCTCGGCCAGCTAGAATTCCTCGGCTGCGCGCCACCCGGAAGCGCGCCAGGAAGCACAACGGCATCGATATCATCTGCCTATAGATAAGGCGACACGCCCCGCACCGGCATTGGGGCATTGCGGCACTGCTAGGATGATGACCAGTAACCCTCTCGATTTCTTCGTTCAGGCCCTTGGTCTTGTGCTGTACTACGTCCACGACTAGGTCTACGGCGTCCGGACCCCAGACGTGGTGCTGACACCATCCATTCTGCCGACCGATGAGCGCTGCAACGATCCGCGGGAACAGGCTACCTATGACGGAATGCTCGGCCAGCTAGAATTCCTCGGCTGCGCGCCACCCGGAAGCGCGCCAGGAAGCACAACGGCATCGATATCATCTGCCTATAGATACGGCGACACGCCCCGCACCGGCATTGGGCATGGCGGCACTGCTAGGATGATGACCAGTAACCCTCTCGATTTCTTCGTTCAGGCCCTTGGTCTTGTGCTGTACTACGTCCACGACTATGTCTACGGCGTCCGGACCCCAGACGTGGTGCTGACACCATCCATTCTGCCGACCGATGAGCGCTGCAACGATCCGCGGGAACAGGCTACCTACGACGGAATGCTCGGCCAGCTAGAATTCCTCGGCTGTGCGCCACCCGGAAGCGCACCAGGAAGCACAACGGCATCGATATCATCTGCCTATAGATACGACGACACGCCCCGCACCGGCATTGGGCATGGCGGCACTGCTAGGATGATGACCAGTAACCCTCTCGATTTCTTCGTTCAGGCCCTTGGTCTTGTGCTGTACTACGTCCGCGACTATGTCTACGGCGTCCGGACCCCAGACGTGGTGCTGACACCATCCATTCTGCCGACCGATGAGCGCTGCAACGATCCGCGGGAACAGGCTACCTACGACGGAATGCTCGGCCAGCTAGAATTCCTCGGCTGCGCGCCACCCGGAAGCGCGCCAGGAAGCACAACGGCATCGATATCATCTGCCTATAGATAAGGCGACACGCCCCGCACCGGCATTGGGGCATTGCGGCACTGCTAGGATGATGACCAGTAACCCTCTCGATTTCTTCGTTCAGGCCCTTGGTCTTGTGCTGTACTACGTCCACGACTAGGTCTACGGCGTCCGGACCCCAGACGTGGTGCTGACACCATCCATTCTGCCGACCGATGAGCGCTGCAACGATCCGCGGGAACAGGCTACCTACGACGGAATGCTCGGCCAGCTAGAATTCCTCGGCTGTGCGCCACCCGGAAGCGCGCCAGGAAGCACAACGGCATCGATATCATCTGCCTATAGATACGGCGACACGCCCCGCACCGGCATTGGGCATGGCGGCACTGCTAGGATGATGACCAGTAACCCTCTCGTTTTCTTCGTTCAGGTAAGAAAGCGTTTCGACAAATGTTTTCGAAGTAATGACATCTTCCTGTTGGTGCTGCCATGCCCACGGCAAATGTGTTCTACCATTTTTGAATATCTCGCCTGCTTAAAGTGCCTGCTGTTGTTAGCCGGTGACGTGGAATTGAATTCAGGTCCTTCTTTACAAGAAGTGTTAGTGAAGTGCGCAAGATTGCTGCTGACGTTACTGAGATCAAAAATGAAAACAAGGCTACTAATGAGTCATTAGAAGCAGTCCAAGCTAAACTGGACACGCTATCCCTTCTAGAAACGAGAATTGCTGGCGTTGAAGAAAAGGTTTCGTGTTTAGAAAGCAGCGTGAACAAACTGCTACTTCAAGTTGCTGACCTAGACAACAGGAGTAGGAGGTACAATGTAATTGTCTACGGGATAAAAGAATCAAAAGAAGAAACTAAACAGGACCTTGAGACTGAAGTAATTGAGGGCATTATAGCTGCCACCCTTGGTGTAACAATCTCAGGAGTTGAAAGAATTGATCACCTAGGCGCAGCAAAAGCCAACAAAACCCGACCTGTCATTCTAAAGGTACGTGATTTTCGAGACAAAGCAAAAATCTTCCAAAACTGCCACAAATTGAAGGACTGCGAAATGTCAGTAAGCGAAGACTTCTCTCCACGACTTCGTGACATCCGAAAAAAGCTTTGGGAGCGTTGTAAATCAAACAAGTATAAAGGTGACAAAGTTTCGTTGGTCTTTTACAAGACTAAAGTCAACGATGTGCTCTATACCTGGGACGATAGTAAGGAAACCAAAGTAGCTGTAGGAAAGAAACGAGTAACATGAACCAAAAAAAACTGAGCAAGCACGACACGCTCTGCTTCTTAACAATAGCCAACATAAATGCCAGAAGCATTGCGAATAAAACAACTGAACTTGAAGCCTTTATAATCGAACATAGCCCTGACGTTATCACCATAACTGAAACCTGGCTGTCTCTCAGTATATCAGATGCGGATATTTTTCCGCCTGGCTTTACCATGATGCGTAAGGACCGAGGTACACGTGGCGATGGAGTGGCAATCTTGATCAAAGTTAGCATACACTCAGCGACAATGCCAGCTATCGATGACGTTGAAGTGCTTTGGTGCAAAATCACCATGGGTCAATGCTTGCTTCACTTAGGCACGATGTACCAGCCACCTGACGATACCGACGAAACGTTGTGTCTGATGGCAGATTACATGGAACATCACTTAAGCGAGTCAAAAAAAGTTGTTCTTACAGGCGATTTTAACCTCCCTTGCATCAATTGGGATACCCTTCACCATGGTAACAGACATATTTAGCGCAAAAGCACTGCTTGATATCTCTTTTAACTCCGGTCTCATTCAAGTAATCCGCGACTCAGCGCGTGTTACGAAAAAAAGCACTAGTACTCTTGACCTTACGTTTATTAGTGACATAGTTCAGTTTACAAATTACTCATGTGAGGTAGTAGATGGTCTTTCAGATCATAAGGCTACATTATGTGTCCTCCCATTAAGAGCACTGACTTCTGTTCAAGACGGAAAGCATGAATTTTTGACTGGTCCAAACCTGATGATACCAGCATTCTTGACCATTTAGAACTGTCATACACAAATTTTTTTTCTAGCTCTCAAGTTCCCACAGTGTCTGTCAACCAGTTATGGCTATCTTTTGTAGCTATCGTGCAAGATTGCTTATCTAAGTTTATACCACAGAAATCCAAGCCAGTGCATCGTACAAACCCATGGATAACAAGAAGGATTATACATCGTAAGCGCAAAATTGCTCAATTAAGAAACCTGAAATGCAGACTTCACTTGCCAAGTTACGCTGTGAAAATCCGCAGCCATTCACAGGCACTAAAACAAGCTGTGAAAGCGGTCAAGCAGGAATATATGAACGTCACATTAACTAATTTTATCAAGACCGCTCCTCATAAATTCTGGCGGTACATGACCTCAAAGACTAGAAAAAGTAAACCCCATCCGAACAGAGAACGAATCACAGCTACTTCCTTTAACAATTATTTCAAATCTGTGTTTACACTTGATGATGGCACCATCCATGCAATAGAACACCACATTAATGGCAGAAACAATACACTCGAGGAAATAACAATAACTGAAGAAGGAATATTTGCCTTACTTCTCAGTATTGACACGAAGAAATCGACAGGTCCAGACAATATACCGAATGCATTTCTGAAACGTTACGCTGAATATATTTCGAAATACCTGGTCGTTTTATATAAGAAATCAATAGAAACTGCAGAACTACCAGAAATGTGGAAAATAGCTAAGGTAATTCGGATACATAAATCAGGAGATGTTTCCAACTACCGTCCTATTTCTCTTACATGTACGGTCTGTAAAATCCTAGAACATTTAATTTTGAAGCACATTACAACGTTTGTTGAAGACCACAAATTAATTATTCCCAATCAACATTGCTTCCCAAAAGGTTTGTCTACGACGACAAAATTACTAGAAACAGTCCATGATTTAGCTATGACAATCGATAAAGGGGAGCAAACAAATAAGATTTTCCTTGATTTTTTAAAAGCCTTCGACCGGGTATCTCATCATAAGCTTCACTATAAGCTAGTTCACTTCCTTGGTAAGGGTACAATAACTAATTGGTTAAAAGCCTATTTAAATGGTCGTCACCAGTTTGTCTTCTTTTAAAACAGCAAGTCGGACTTGGCAGAAGAATTCTCTGGCGTGCCACAGGGGTCAGTGCTTGCACCACTTCTTTTCCTTCTTTTTATTAATGATTTGAGCAAGAATATCGATGCAACAGTACGCATGTTCGCGGATGACTGCGTCATCTACAACGAAATCAATAGCCCTGCCGACCAAATTGCCCCAAACCACTCACTGCACTCTGTATCGAAATGGTGTGACAACTGGCAGATGGCCCTCAATCTGGAAAAAACTGTCTGCATGACAGTCACTTGAAAGAAACAGCCATTAAACTAAAATTATGAAATCGAACAGAAGACACTCACAAAGGTAGAGCAGTTCAAGTATCTTGGCGTTATTATTGCCTCGGACCTACGATGGAACGAGCACGTGACACACATTACCACAAAGGCGCATTCTGCTCTTTACATGATAAGACGTTCCCATCGACTTGCTTCACCGGAAACAAAACTTTTGGCATACATTTCACTTGTTTGTTCTGTGCTAGAATACAGTATTATTACTTGGCTGCCCTACACTAAACAATATATTGAGAGATTAGAAAGTGTCCAAAGAAAAGCTGTACGATTTATTTTCAACAAATACAGTCGTCATGAATCCCCCACACTGCTTCTGCAAGAAGCCGGCCTCTCTACATTCCACACACGAGCCAGACTGCTGCGGCTTAAGTTTCTGTTCCTCCTTTTGAATGATCGCACGAAACTAGAAAAGACTAGATATCTGCTTGAGCCTAACACACGTGTCACAAGAACAAAACATGAAAAACACCTATCCGAATACAGATACCGTAGTGATACATTCAAATTTTCATTTTTCCCACATGTGATTCATGAGTGGAATATGTTGCCTCCAGAAATTGTGGACCAGATGTCCCCTGAAGCATTTGTATCATAACAAACCACCTTGAAAATTATTAACAACAGTGTCACCATGTGCGTTTACATACGTGCACCTTTGTGTAAAGTAAAAAAAGTTCCTTCTCTGCTGTTTCTTTCTTTTCTTTCGCACTTTTTCATATGTATGTAAACCCGATCCAGTTACGGCTTCAAAGGGAGGCCAACATTATGTACTAAATAAATAAATAAACACGCATACACAAAATGGGTGCCGGACGCGAAATACTTCGAACTCGGTACCCCTTCCTTTGGGCAGATAACAGGAGAATTTTGTGAAAGAGTTGAACGCAGACCCCAGTAGCTTATTACGGCATTCATCCGGTGTAACGGAAAGAGACGGAACGGCCACCTTGCCCGCTTTCGAGCAATTACCTTTTTGGTCGTCACGAGACGCCAGCTTGCCCTTCGAGAGTCATTGGACAAATAGCCTTCTCGAATCTCAACCGTTCTGCTCCTGCCAGCAAGAAAAAAATAACTGAATGCACGTAGTTCATTCCGTGGGCCTGACAACCAGAGGTGGGCATTTGATCTCAAAAACCTGGACCTCACCTCAAAAAGAATTTGCCGACCTCACTCAACCTCAACCTCATATGTTGAGGTCTCCTTAGACGTCCTCACCTGACTTTTCCCGGGGCCACTGCTGACATCAATCAACCTCACGTTAACCTCAAATTGTGAGGTTGAGGTCGGTTGCTCGACCTCAGAACACCAACGAAAAACAGCAAAAAACGATTAAGAAGTTTTTTATTAAAAAAAATTGGCGGTGGTTTAGCTCTGGTTAAACGTGGAGTGACGCGATATCTACAGTTGGCCGAGTGGAACTTGCTCACTTGAATCCGCCTTTTTCATTTTCCTGTGCTGCCACCTCGCGTACAACGATGGAAGCTCACTGGTAGGGTACTGCGCGCCCAGCCCTCCGGAGCACGTTTTGTTGGAATCTGTCGACGACGGCGTGCCCTGGGCAGCACCTGGTACCTGGAGGACTTCTAGGATTGACTGATGGCTGGGTGCGAAGTACGAGGCAGGCTGCAGTGCCCACCGAAGAGCAAATTCTTCAGTATCTCCGATCATCCGGCATGCGATGCGAACACCAGCTGAGCAAGGGCCGCCGCTTCAGAGATGAAGGCTACATTCGGAACATAATGTTCAATGAAATATCCCCGATCAGTAAGGTTGGCGTTTTCCGCTGTATATGCCTGCCATTCATGAAAGGTGGATACTACATCGTGCACGCCGTACTACAGAAAACGACTGGGGCCAACAGTTTTCACAAGCAATCGTTGTGTTCAAGCGCTGCAGAATAGCTACACGAGCTATAAAAGCACAAGCGTACTCGCAACAAAGCAGCTCCGCTAGCATTTCACTGTATTTTCCCACAGCACACAGCTTCATAGGTTAAGCATGCGCGTCCATAAAGACGAGCGCGAGAGGCGCATATTGATCCATTCCGACGATACCACGCAAAGGTCTTCATCATGGATATGATTCGAACACACGCATAACGCACCTTCTTCTTCTGCCTCTTAATACATGGCACATACCCACACCGGGGGAGTGGCCAGGGTGTAGTGGCATAAACAAGGAAATTTCCGTAGGAGATTATGACAAAATTTTAGCACCATGCGTGAATGCTGTCGTAGCTACTTTTTCGTTGCCCGCTCCATCGCGCGTTGAAAGCGGCTCACAGCACTTGCCCATTCGGCCTTCTTGCTTGAGAAAGCAAAAAGCGTCGGAACGAAGTCTAAATGCCGCGGTGACATTCGAGGCCTTCCTGGCCATGAATAAAACCTTTTGTAATAGACTGCACACGCATTTAACCGCAGTACCTCGTCCGTACCTGTCACAAAAGTGATTCCCGCACAGTCTTGACGTGCTTGACGGTGCCCAAGGGCGGCCACGATCGTCGAGCCAGCGAATTGCTTTTATCCACGCTTTGCGTCGAAGGCTGTCCCGGGAAGCGCTCGGAAAGCGAAAAAAATTCGAGTTTGCTTCCCTTTACATATTGAGCATTGCAGCCGTATGCAACACATTTCGTAGGTATCGCAAAATACGTCGCGCTGAACGCCCGACGGCTGCAGCAACGCACCCTGCTTAGGAAGCCGGTTTGTTACCACTTCCACGGCCGGTCTCGAGCGGAGCGCGCGACCGTTCCAATATGTTTCGCGACACCGCCGCCAGGGGATGGGCGCATGCGCAGTCGCGTCGTGAAAAAGGCGGATTGCAAAGTCACTCTTTGGCCGCTCCGTTTCGCTGGGCGTTTTCATCTTCGTCGAACTTGACACGGCGCATGCGCACAGCTGTGGCATCTCTGTTCCTCTGGCGCGCCGCGCCGCCGGCACCAGCAGCTGCTCCGCACCACGTGGCTGATCACATGACCAACCAGGTGACTAACCACGAGATCAGCAACGCCACCGGTACAGTGAACAAGAAAATTTTGCAGTGAAGTGAGAGGAGGGTGTAGCGCCATGCTACGCGCGTCACCGAGAGTGTCTCCTGAAGCGGCGGCGCTGTTGTCGACCACTCTTGAAGGCGGCCGGCGGCGGCGGGTCAGAGCACGCCCGACGGCGCTTCAGTTGTGCGCTGGCTTTTCGTTCAGTGTGGTTGCATTGCACGAGTGTTTTAACTTCTTGCAAGAATGAGTGCAAAGCAACGGCTCAACAAGTGCTACGCCCCAGGGTACAGCCCAGGATACGCAAGAATAAAAAACGCGCGAAAGTTGTCGCTATTCAAGGTGTCTGCTGATCCTGAGCGCAGATCCACGTGGGAGAGAAACCTACATCGAGGCGATAAGCCGCTAACCGCGGACTGCGCGGTATGTGAGCTACATTTTGGGTCACGCTTCATTGTTAGGGATTATGTGCACCGCATAAATGGCGAAGAAGTTCGAATTCCACGCGGGACGCCTACGCTTACCGCAGATGCAGTCCCCGCAATGTTACCAAATCTGCCAGCTTACTTGAGCAAGCTCCCCACTCCCAAGAGGAATGAAAGAAAAAGGAGCGGTGATGACGATGTCACACCACGAAAAAAGGCACGAAGGCAGGTTACAGAGGTGATCGAAGATGAACCTGTCAAACCTCCGGCCAGCAACGAAGTATGCGCGGCCGCGACTGTCGCTGCGGTGAGGAGAACGGAAGTCCCAAGGAAGCTATGGACGCAGCATGAACTTCAAGACGCAGATGGGGTGTGTTTTACATTATGTAATCTCGACTCGCTGCCAGGTGAGGTGACCGTGGAAAAGGCCGTGTTCATTGCAGACAGTTCCGGTGCCTTGCATGCAAATACTTTTCTGGGGGGCAAGCAGGTAGCTGGAGCACCAGTGGAAACAATGCAAGATGCTGTAACCACAATGCAAAAAGCGCATGATTTTCATATCTGCAAAGGTGCAGCGTAAAGGGATGAAAATTCCCTGATGACCAGCCTAACAGCAAGCTTGCAAAGTCAAATTGAGTACAAATCAAGAACAACATATAGTACTCGCTGCCAAGGCAAGGCAACCAAAGATGGTACTTCATGCGTTAGTTGCAAGTACTTATGTAAAGCGCTTTTTAAGCGGCAGTCACGCCTGAAAAGGCGTGAAGGAACGAACAGCCAAAATACTGGTTCGCGATGCCGCGGTCCCGCTGCCAAAAAGCTGCAAGCGTGTTCCCGAAAAAAACAAACGGCTTTTATCAAAGCTAGACAAGCTCGCAGTGGATCTTCAGGAAATGAAAACGAAGTGCACTGCAACAGCTGAGGAAATACTTTCTCGGAAGATAAGCTCCTTATCACCAAAGCAGCGGCTGGCTCTAAGGCAGTGCTTCGAAGCATCCAAGAGGAAAAGCCCATGAGGCATGAAGTACGATAAGGAATAGATGCTTGAATGCATATTGCATAAAATGAGGAGCCCTAAACTGTACCGATATATGAGGAGGCAGAACATCTTGACACTCCCAAGTAAAACTACGCTGCGTAAATACACTGTCCAGTACAGGAGCGGCTACGGATTTAATGAAAAAAATGCTGAATGGGTTGAAAACGAAGGTTGCCCACCTCGATGTGTTTCACCGACACGGTGGAATAATAATAGATGAAGTGAAGCTAGCAGAACACTTATTAGTGACAACAGGTGCGAAGATAGAAGTCTTTGTTGACCTTGTCCCATATACGCCCGAAGAAGAAAAAAAAACATTGCCATGCAATCATGCATGGTCTTTTTGTGATGTTTGTGCCACTCGTTGGCAGCTGGACTCGAGTTCTTGGTGTTTTCGGGAGTGACGAGAACGTGAAAGATGACCTTCTGGCCAAAATTGTAATCGAGTCCACAGTTCTTGCAGAAAGGGTTGGCCTCTTAGTGGACTACGTCGCATGTGATGCAGCGGCCTGGAACCAGAAAATGTGGCGCATGCTTCATATTCGAGCTTCCTTGAAAGAAGCGGTCTGCAAGAAACCACATCCTGTTGACAGCATCCGTTTCTTATATATTTTTCAGACTTCCCACATCTTGTCAAAAATATTCGAAACAGGCTTCTTGTCACAGCTTTTGACACCCCCGATGGAACGGTTTTAATGCAATTTGCTCGAAAAGCTTTCGAACTGGACAGAAATGCTGTAACAATGAAAGCAATGCCTGGCATAACTACCGTGCACATCAGCCCCAACAATTTCGAAAAAGTGCGGGCAAGTTATGCATTCCAATTGTTCGGGCATGGTCCTTTGCGAGCCTTTTTTTCTTTACCGCACTCAGCTAGAGCAGAGCTGCGGTAAACTTGAAGCTACAGAAAAGGTTGTCATAAGAATGAAGTCCTTCATTGCTGTGATGACTGGCAGGTATACAGCTGAAGCCCTCAGGCCTGCTTCTGATGGTGTGAAGTTAATAAAGGAAACCCTGGGTTTCCTGGACACCTGGGAGCGCCACGCTAATTAAAAAAATGGCTGAGCGAATCTACCGCGGAAGGCCTAAGAGTCACGCTAACAAGTACTCTTGAGCTTCTTCAGTACTTGCACGACCAAGTTGGCTCCAGCTGCCTGTTGACATCACGACTGAGCCAGGACAAAGTGGAGAACTTCTTTGGATTGGTAAGGCTTTCATCTGGCTGCAACTCCCATCCAACACCACAACAGTTTGTCATCACTGTTCACTTCCTCTCTTATTACAACTTGGCACACAGCGTTGGAGGTGGAAATGTAGAGAGCGACATATAAGTTCTCTTCTAGACGCGGGGGACAAAGACGGAACTGCAAAGCAGCAACTGATGGAGAAAATCAAGCTTTGCTCCGAAAAAGAGGGACCCTCGGCTTCATGTGGCAGTGCAGCTATGCATCATCCAAAGAAGTGACTCAAGGTTGATTTATCACATCACTGGGTACGTGGCGAAAAAGTGCGTGCTACCGACCAAATGTCCTGCATGTATCGATTGCCTCTTATTGCCAGCAGAGCAAGGGCGCCGCATGCATGCTGCAGAGTTTGTTGAGCATATTGACGAAGCAGGCTTACTCTACCCCTCGGTTGAACTGTTCCGTTTCATCACCGGGCTGGAGGACATTTTGACTAATTTCTTTAATGCGCGCAAAGTTCATTCTGAAAGTTTCATGGACATGTTACACATGATTCATTGAGCTGTTCCTTTAAATGTGGGATGCAATGCACATGCTCAGAGTATCACTCCTCGCATAGTGAGGTTTTATGTTACATGCAAATATATATATATATATATATATATATATATATATATATATATATATATATATATATATATATCAGGCAGAGAGGCGCGGTCGCGCCACTGGAAAATATTCTAGTTCACTGTACCGGCGGCAGCTGATCAGCACCAGGTGACCAACCACGTGACAGCGCGGCGGCACCGCCACGCTGAAGGCTCGAAATGCTACCCTAATGTAGCTATCCCAACAAACAATTTTGAAACTCCTGTGAGACAGGAAAGCCAAAATGATGATGGTAATATTTATTAAGGTGTGCACAGACACTAACGATGTTAACGCAGGAGGAGAAGCTTATAATCTGGAATGAACCCTCAGAGAGTACATGGCCTGCGGGCAGGGGTGTCCCATACGCGGTTACTACCAGTACGTCGGTGAGTACTTTATGTGTCAATATTTGGGAACCTGCTTCTTGTGTAATTGGCCGTATTGGAACCCTCTCGTTCATTCACGCACGAACCGGCAAATGACAAACACAGCTCTTCAACAAAATCTACCAAAAATTTGGAGGAGGGGGTGGTATTCACGATACTCATTTCAGGCTTGAGAATAGTTACAGAATATAAAGAAACTGGTCGACGATGTACTTTCCAATTCGACGGTTATGAAGACGCATAACAGTACATTTCGATTTTCTAGCTCTATCCGGCATACCGAGAATACTCTTTTCAGTCCTCTATATATTGCCCTCGAAAACACTTAACAAGCTGCGGCTGTAGTACACCAACAGAACGTTGTATTTTTGTTTGGATAGAAGCAATCGAGCAGCTTCTTTTATTAATGCGAAATCATTAGATGGCCCACTTTCGAGGCCATATCCGCAAAAAAAAGTCCGCAAGAAACGGCGCCACGCGTCATCACGAGCCGACGAGTAACGCGACGAAGATGATGACGTCACCTAAGTAAGTAAAGCTAATTAATATAATTAGGTGAAGCTAAGAATAATAAGTCTAATTAGTGACTACATCATGTGAGCGCGATGTCATACCAGGTCAGGTGACAGCGATGTAATGTGCCATCAAACCTAGTCACGTGACGAGGCTGTAATATGACATCACGCCCTTTCACATGACAACGATGTAATTTCTCGTCATACCAGGCCCCCATCCACCCCCATTTCAAGATCCATATGGATCACACATTACTACACATGCGCGCATGACGCATTACAAAGAGTGCCTACAACCCGGTCCGCATTAATGACATTCGGATTGTCCAGCAAGAAAACGCGCCAGTTCCCATGTATGACATACTGCAAAGATCGTGCAACGACACATGCCTTCGACTCTCGAGATGATGGCGATAGTGTTAATGCTAACAGTGTACCTTATCAACCCGGGGAAGTCTGATATACCGCTAACAACTTAAATGTTGCCAGAATCTTGATTACATTACCCAGCAACCAAAGACAATTATTGTGCGGGAAAATAGGAATACCTGCCGCTACTAATTAAGGATAATATCTTGATGTTCAGTTCATGGGAGGTCAAGACCCTCCACCGTTTCCGCCAGTTCCCTCAATGTGGCGACGGCAATGGTTTCGAAATCCTGGCAATTCTCCGATGACTCGGTGAACCCACGGCATTTTGAAATAAAGGCTAGATTACGTCTTCGAACACTGTGCGAACTATTAAAATCACACAGGTTAGAACATCTGGCCTAGGGTAGGCAGCGTGAACCGCTCTCTCTCTCAAGAGCACCATGGCTTTCCACTTTCTCTGCAGCGAAATCTTTTCCACAGCCACCCCACACCGGGAAAAAAGGAACCGCGTAAGTAAACATACGGTTCAACAGAATTCTGGGTACCATTTCGTCAATCGGTCTGAGGCATGTTGCTTTAAGTCAATCACTTGTTTTCCTTCAAAACAGAACTAACCAATGGCGCGCCAGCATCCTCTACGTTTTTTACCCAAAAGCGCCGCGCGAGAATTCTGCGAAGCCGTTTAAGGTGAACGGTGGGTCTCTGCAAAATAGAGATAAGCTAACGTATAGTGCCTGGTCGTCTGCAAGGCCGGCCGCCAACCTAATTGACCACATTCGAGAAAAGAAAAAAAAGAGAACGAATAGAAACATACAAACAAAAATCGCACACTAAAAGCATAAGCGAAAAACAGTGTGCCCCATTAAACATCATATTAGACGGTTTGAAACGGCGACTCCGCAGCTCAGTACGAGCATGTAATCAGTTCCATTCACACATCTTCTTTAAAAAAAAAGAGTAAAAGGAATCAACTACCACATCACCATACATTCATTATAGTTTTGCATTTCTTCGCCGCGGCGATAACGCTATGCTGGTGCGTTCGCCTCGTGTTGCGGTGTTTCGGCATTGTAAGGCCGCGCTTCACCTACGCGTACATTTTTTTTTATTCCCTTGTCTTGCGGTCACTACAGGCCGCCGGTCTACGCTCCCTCCCCCTACCCGCGTGCCTCCCCCCCCCCACACCCCCGCAAGCAGTGGCAAAGGCGCAGGAGGAACTGGCTGATTGACCACTGTGACGGCCGAAGACACCTGTCTTTGTTAAGCGCGCGAAGAAAGCATGCTAGGCGCACACAACGAGCACGTGGCGCCGCTTGGTCTTAGGCAGCATTCCCACTGCGGCAGAATGCGGACCACCTCGCATTCCGCGATGGGCCCCATTTTTCTCTTCTTTTTTTGGCATTGATAAGCTTGGATATCGGGACCGAGGTCTTTACCGCATGATGATGAACTCTGCAGACGACGGAGGGAAGCCTTCAGGAGGGTTGGTAAACTTGAAGGTTTATTTACATATTTACAACAGAAGCAGGGAGACCAAAAGTCAGGGATGAAGTGCTGTGAAACCAGCCAAATTGCGGCTTAAATACAGTGGATATTCCCTAGGCACCTAGCTAGGGAAACCGGTGGCTGATCAAGCGTCCAATGGGCAGACACACTCTTCATAGTCTCCGCCCTAACCCCGTGACCGCTCCGCCCTCACAAACATGTGCACAGGCGATAAGGAATCCTGGCGCCTTGAGGTCCTGGAATGCGGTTTCCGACGGGTTGACCAGGTGCATAAGGTCGTTGGCTTCGTACGCGGTGATCCCCTCCGTGGAAAGATGCGTCCTGGCGGTCCCGGTGAATTCCAGAGGGTAAGATGAATCAGCCGTGTCCGCCCCCGCTTTGTCTGGCCGCGCAGGTGCAAGAGAGCGGGGAAGGTCCGGCGTCTTTGTTCGGGTCTTTCTGCCGGTCCACGTGAGGGCGCAGTTCGGGAGAAACGCCGCATTCTATACTCCGGACGAAGGGATTAGAGGCCTTTCGTCACAGCTCGCCGTCGCCAGGAGCCGTTCCTAATCCTCTTCTCAGGACGACAGCACCTTTGGTCAAACATAGTTCGATGGCGCCTGCCGGGCTCGTCTGTTCCCGCTGTCGGGGCCTCCGATCACAACAGCATTCTCAATGGCACCGAAGCGCCGCGGTTCCCCGCCGTCTGACATTACTGCGGTGAGCAAGTGGGTCAGTGGTCCCGCCAATTAGCTTAAAAAAAACGCTTCATCCTTTGAGAGGCGACGCGCGGGTGCGGCAGGGAAACGGAAAGCATCAAGCGCGAATGCCGAGAACTCCACTCGGGGAGACGGTTTTCGAATGTTTTCTGTATGTGTTTCTTTTTATTTATAGCCAAGCCCCGGGCTCGAAGTTGGGTCCAACCTTCAGCGGCTGTGGCTACCTCCATTGGTTATCGAAGCTTAGCGCGGGCCTCGATATATGACCGCCCTAATTTTTTTGTTTTCAAAAGCTTTAAAATTGCATGTAAAATCATTGGAGAGCAGTCTTGTCTAGTCTTGTCTAGTTGAGCTAGAGGCTCCGTGCAGTGGCACGTAAATGTACAGACCTAGACTCTAACCTCGGGTCGATGAGTAAGGTCTTGTCGAGTTTCTCTGTGGGAGATCTTTTCTTTTAATTTACAGTTTGTCTGTGTGACTCAACTTGTAACGCAGTTTGCCCTTGTACATCCTGTAAATATATTTTCTCTTTGACCTTCATCTGCACAACTCCCTTCATCACCGCCGAACAACAACGTTTGGAAGGGTCTGCGCTCTTCCGAAGAACCCAACGGACCATAAAAAAAATTACTGGTGCAGCCGACAGGATTCGGCACCCTTCCAAAAGCAACCAAGAAGACCTCGGGCGGCAGCAGCAACCAAGGGACGGCTGTGCGAGCCACCTTCGAGGACGACTAGCCAAGGCGTGACATCCGGGCTCTGGGCTACAACCTGCAGCGACGCTGGTGCCGGGTGAGTGGGATTTCTCGCGTCTGTTCGAGGTTGGCTTGGCTTGTGTTAGGGATTTGAGGGTGTAGGCGTTTAAGATCTCGAGATGCATGCCGCAGCGAGATCGAGTTCCCAGTATGCTCTTGCAGATACACTCGAAATTGAAATGCGGCGGCTGGAATTAGAAGAAATTGAAATTCAGCGGCTCGAATTCGAATTCGAGCGGAAGAAACTTGAAATCTTGCGGGAGGAAGAGAGAATAATGAAGGAAATCAGGCGGCAGCTGGAGGGTGGCAGGCAGGCTTCCGCTGCGCCCGACTCAAAGGCGCAGCGCAGGTCAGACCTAGGCCCCGTTGCCGTGCGCTCTATCGCAGGCGGCAACCTGTCTCGCTCCCAGACGGAGGGACAGAAGGAGCGTCGGCAGAATATTAGCAGTTCATCCCAGAGAAGAGCCGCGGCTCGCGGCGCAAGGCCGCAGGCGCATTCGGGGAACGTAGTGGCAAGGAGTACAGCACAGATAGAGGCCCTGACAGCAATCGAGACACTTCATGGAGGCGACGGGCAGTCCGACGTTGCATCCGTAACTAAGGAGCAGCGGCGGCCAGACCTAGGCCCCAGGGCATATCCCACTAGTACGGTATAGAGCAACCCCTCCCGGTATTCGACGAATGCACAAAGTTAGGACGAGCGGAGTACGGCCAGCTCTTTGCAGCGATCGACGGAGACTACCAGCGTAGTTCCGCAGGCTCAGCTCGAGCAGCCAGCGTCACTAGAGGACAAGCTGAACTTCGCAATCAGCACAGTGGCGCAAATAGCAGATCGCGAGGAGCCGAAAGAGGCTTCGGAACTTTTTCCAGCGATGCCGACCCACCTTTTCCCGCCGTCCTTTGCAAAGACAGTCGACGCTGATCAAACCGCAGTGAGCGCGGAAAAGCAGAAGCCAGGAGCGAAAACGGGCACTCAGGAAGAGAGCCTCTTACAACCGGCGTGTCGCTCAGAACCTGGCAATGAAGGGCAGCCGTCGGATGTTGGCGGCAGCGACGCAGACTCCGCTGTCGGCGGTTATGTCCCTGCACACCGAACTGATAAGACCGAGGGAACGTGTGACGCGCCATTATTTGAGATCCGCGCGAGAACGCCAGGAGAGCAGCTGTGGGAGAAAGGGATTAATAGAGAAGGCGCAGACGATGCTCTTGGTAAGTGGCTGCTACTCGAACAACCCGCGGCAGGATGACGGCCTATCAGGGCTAGAGCCCAGTAAAGGGGAGTTATTTGCGGCGGGTTCCCTGATCAGACACGAGAGCAGGCCCGCAAGGGTCAGCTTTAGCATCCCGCTGCCGGTAGGGGCAAGGTTCGAGGGCGAACTAGTTTTACCAACTGCGTCTTCATCAGACCAGAACCAGATCAGGCAAGAACGCGGCAGCGGCATACCGCATGCACCAGAGCACCCAATTGTGCTGCAGCGCGAAAAACGCGGTGACTGCGCAAAGTCGGTGGGCCGCCTCTTTGCACAAGAAAGTCATTGCGTAACCCCTATCATGCACTATGACAAACAACTTTACCAGGCAGCATCGACTCGCGAGCTGCCGCGTAGGCCGCGTACGCCGCACCGCAGCACCGGAAGCCTTGCGATCCGTATTTGGGACAGATCGCGAGGCATAGCCAGGCCAGCCTCGGACGGCGTGAACGTTCCCGCTCACCCAACGGGGGACGTGCACGGAAGTGTTCAGCGCCGTCAAGAATTGTTGTAGAGACACTTGCACTTGCACGACAGTGGACTTTGGCGTGCTTCGTGTGCGTGGGTGTCTGCCTGTAACTGTGCTGTGCGATTGTTAACGGACTTGTGCGCCGCTACCTGTGTTTTTTTTATGAGTGTCTGTTGCGTGTCAGTTATTCTGATGTGACATTTTTGTGCCATGTCCGGATTTGTATGCCGTCATGTTCCAGTGTTGTGTATTCCTTTCTTTTTGTTAGTGTGTGTGCGGCAAGAAGTCGCATGAGAAGATAAGCTTGCAGGCTTAGATTATTGCGGCCTTTATTTGGTTTTGCGTAAATGAGCGGACTCCAAGCTCATTTAGCACCTTAGGGGGGACGTGTAAGGCCGTGCTTCACCAGCGCGTACATTTTTTTTATTCCCTTGGCTTGCGGTCACTGCGGGCCGCCAGTCTACGCTCCCCCCCCCCCTACCCGCGTGCCTCCCCCCCCCCCACCCCCGCAAACAGTGGCAAAGGCGCAGGAGGGACTGGCAACAATGCAACCACATGAATGTGCTTTGGCGTGCAAGCTGCTAACAGTGGCTGTCAGTTTCCTGTTGACTACTGGTATCGCAGCAGCACTGGCTATGACATGACTGCGATTTCCAGTACAGACTGCTAACAGAGCTATAAAGCGTGCCTTGAATACTGTTATTTCAACATGGGGCCCGTCAAACTAGACGATGGCTGCCTGAATGAGCATTTTGGGCCTCAATAAGCTAATGATGCTTTATATTTATTCTCATTACTTGTGTGAGCCAGATAACCAAAATAAACAATGCAACCACATGAATGTGCTTTGGTATGCAAGCTGCTAACAGTGGCTGTCTGTTTCGTGTTGATTACTGGTATCGCAGCAGCACTGGCTATGACATGGCTGCGATTTCCAGTGCAGACTGCTAACAGAGCTATAAAGTGTGCCTTGAATACTGTTATTTCAACATGGGGCCCGTCAAACTCGATGGTGGCTGCCTGAATGAGCATTTTGAGCCCGCCAAAGATATACCAGCATTTAAACATGTTTCTGTGCCACTTCTTAAATCGAGCAAAATGTGTGCAGGACGTTGCTTATCGGAATTGAGCTTCTATTATAAGGAATACGCCATAAATGGAACTGCCTATTTATTTCAGAGGTCACGGAATGGATGGCTGTCTGTTGCGAACCAACCGGAACAATTTTGGTAGCCCTAATAAAGGCTGTTCTTTCGTTAAAAGAAGCCGTTATGCTTCGTCGAGTGGCTCAATGCCAGACAGCTCGCAGTCGGAGTCGGTTTCTTCAGTGTCATCTTCACCCAGCTGGATGATGATGGGTTGAATGTGCTCACTCCCAGACGTGTCAAGTCTGAACTCTGCCTCCAATTCCATCACGTGCCGAATGCTCTCCGCCCAGTCTTCCGCCGCTACGTGCTTGATTTTCTCCCTCAAGATGGCGTCGACCGTGGACAGCTTGAAGATTCTGTTGTCCGCAGCGATGCCATTTTTGACCTTGGCCCACACTAGCTAAATGGAATTAAATTCGCAGTGGTATGGCGGGAGCCTGAGTACAATGCAACCGGCGCTTACAGCTGCATTGTCTACGATGTAGCTCAGAAAGCGTGACTTTACAGATGGCACCAGCTGAAGCAACTGCTTCTTTATCATCCTTTCAGCGTAGGTGATGTTCTTGCTAGTGAGCCACTCCTGTATCTTCTCTTTCTTCCAGGCCGTCGTTGGCAATTTCTCTTCTCGCCGGCTATGGTAAGGTGCATTGTCTAAAACAATGACGCTACCAGCTGGCAACTTCTGCAGAACGCCATTAAACCAGCCCTCAAAGCGATTGCTGTCCATTTCCTCGTGGTAGTCGCCTGTCTTTTGGCCTCGGAATACATCCAAGCAGCCGTCGACGAAGCAATCCTTGCTGCCGATGTGCGAGACGATCAGGCGCTGACCTTTCCCAGAAGGTTGTTTTAGACCCGTCGTTAGGCCATTTGCTCGAGCGAACAGGCGTCCGCGCTTCTGCACCACGGTGTCTGTCCACACGATCGACCGAGTGTGTCCCGCCGTCACCCATGTCTCGTCCAGGCAGATCTTTCGGCCTTCCGCTCAGTTGCGCTCCACGTCACGGAGGTAGCGATCCCGCCAATCGGTGATGTCATCCCGGTCGATAAGCAGCGAGTTGCGGCTTCTCTTTTCGTGCTTGAAGCCGATCTCGGCAAGCAGGCGACGCACAGTACACCGCCTTAGTGATGGGAGTTCCATACGCTCCGAGAACTCGGCAGTGATCTTCTCGACCGTCGGTATCTCGTTGCGGCGAAAGAAATCGTGCACACATGACCTCAGCGCGCACAACGTGAAGCTGTCAAACTTCGCGCTGCGTCTTCTCTTCTCCGCATTGCGTGGGCGCTTTCGCGACGGCGTCGTCAGTTTCCCACCCGAAAAATGCGAAGCTTTAACTTCCTCCCTCACCCTGAACACAGTCCTTTCGCTGACACCGAGCATGTCAGCGACAAACTTGCTCGTCTCCTCTACGCTGCGTTCAGGCTCCCTGTTACGCCAAAACGTGTAGCAGTGGAAGATCATGTTGTGTGAATCGCTGCTGAGGACGCGGCCGCTCTTGCTCTTGCCGAGGCTCCTTGGTGGTGTGGTCATCGATGCGACACAAGGCTCGTTCGGCAACAAAGGCTCGCGTTCCGATGTCACCTCGCTGGTCTCCATGGCGGAAAAGAGGTACGGAATGCCGTGCGCGAACATGCGTGAACTCACGAGATTGTAGGTTCGCAACCGCAAAAAAAAAAGAAACAAGTAGCAATTGAAAAATAAGCCTCACACATTAAAAAATAAGCTTGTGAAAACACACAAAAAGTACATATGAATCCTATGCTATTGAGCCAGACTGTTTTGTAATTACACGCCCGGTGCCGTCGATCTCGCTCCGTAGCAGACGACTCACAGCGTTGTAGAAGGCACTGAGTTATTTTTCTCTCGCGATCCGGCATGTGCTGAAGCATTTGCATCATGATAGTTTTACTAAACCACTAACCAAGATACACAAATCTTATTTATACCGAGAAATACGCGTTTTAGAAGCAGTCACAATTTTTTGAGCGGACTATTTCTTTAGTCGCGGAGGCAATTGGCTGCTGCGCTTCGGTCATCTGGGCGGGGCCTCTCCTGTCTTCTAAAGTTGTACCTATAGTGTACTAGAATTAGGAGTAGTGGGTCGAGGGAAGGCGGCGGGCTGAAGCTGCTTGCGCCGACGCCGACAGATGGCGCTGCCGCTCCCTTCACCTGGCAAGCGCGCGCTCGCTCGCAGCAGCTCGGCGAGTAGCTGGTGATCAGGCAGGTATGCTCCTGAAGTTATTCGGGCTCTGCGAGGTTTAATCTTACATCAGACATTTATGGAAGAAAGGCAGATAGTCATCTCTTGTAAAGTCATAAACGTTCCGTGTGACGTATGGCTGGCGTGCGTTCACTGTAGCTCACATAGGCATGTGAAAAGTCTCATTGCACTGGAAATATATACAAAATGGCTTTATTTGCAATAATTCCCAAATATTTCCAAGAAAACGCAAAGCTGCATTGGTGTAACTGACTGCCGTGAATTTTACACACTCCTGCTCAGCTTAGCAAGTTTGGCTCTTTTTCGCTTTGCGCTATTTTCGCTGTTCAGTCCTTTGACGAGAAAGTGCAAGCGCGTTACGACATAGAAAGAGACCACCTTCATGCTGATCTCTTCCTTGTGTACACTGCACCCAACAGCATTAGAATGAATGAATGAATGTTTGCCTCACAAGCGATATCACGTCGGAGATGCTGTTGGCATGCAATTCTCCGGTGCTGAAGCATTCTGTAAATAAATTTTCCAATTCAGCGACGAAGCAGTACAAATTTTTCGAGGGGTATAAAAGTCCACCCCAGTCACAATGTTTTGTATACTCGGATGGGAGATGGTGCACTGCTGCCTCATTTGGTTCCACGAGAAGAATGTCTTTGAAAGACGCACAGTTAAGTTTCAAGACACATTTTCTGGCCACGTACCCTGCCATATAATAAATAAGTCTTGAGTCACTCTTTTCGACCACTAATGGCAAGTGTTGGTCATTTGCAGGTGGCACCTTAACGAGAGAAGTCTCAGCCTGGTCTAGTTTACCTTGGGCAAGAAGCTCATCGACTGTCTTTGGGGTTATAGTTTTGTCCTTGTCACTTACGTTCAGGAGGGCACTTATCGCTTCTGGAGTGGCGTTGGCCCCGTCAACGCTTCGAGCAAGGTTATAAAATGATAGGCAGTTCACAGTGATGAGGAACTGCTCTGGAGAAGGATGGGAATTGCATCCACTGGACTGCCGGATTATTCCGAACAAGTGCTCCACAGGGTCTGTGCTCAAACGCGAAGTCATTAGGTACTTAAATCGAAGCGTCTCTGTCAAGTACTGCAGCAATGATAGCGTGCTAGCAAGGGTAACTCTAAGTCCAGTCGCTGTGGAATCGCTTAGAAATCCTTGTTTTCCAGAGGTGCCAGCTTCCCACTTGTCAAGATAGTCCAGAAAGTCCACAAGAATGGCAGCTGTTGGAGATGCTGGCCTGAGTGCTTCGGCGGGAAACCTTGACGTCATGGCCGTTATCAAGTTGTTTATCTTCCTGAAAAGAAGACAAAAAGAAACACAAATCAAACGTTGTATGCAAGGCTAATGCCGACTGACAAATCAGTAATTCATGGATAGTATATCTTGCGTGAAGAATTCTTGCGTAGCTTCGATGGAGCCGCATTTCCTTTCAATATCTTTCTTGTAAAATGCCATTCCTCTCAGGACGTTTGTCCCGAAAAGTTGGAAGGCGTACGAAACCCTCATTTTCTCAAAACAGTTGGGATCTGTATGCGCTTCAGTGAGTCCAGGCATGACTTTCAGTGTCCGCACGCTGCAGTCGCGTCGGAATGCTTCTCGAACAGGCCACATTGAAACCTAGAGAAATGCAAAAACAAGATTGCAGCTTTCCTCAATTACAAACAGCGATACGTAGTTTCAAGTGTGCCGAATTACCTTTCCTTCAGGGGTGGTAAAGTCAGCCCTCTGGAGTCCATTTCGTAAGCACTTAATCAGATGAGGGAAGTCCGAAACGAAATGCAACTTCCTCTCTCTGTCAACGGGATGATCCACTTTGCACGTAACACTCTTTGCTGATGCGCCAACCCCTGCAAGCCTCCACATTTTTCGGTTCCAGGCCGCCCCATCGCATGTTATGTAATCTACGAAAAGTCCGGCGTTCTCAACAATAATCACGGCTTCGATCATCATCTTCAATAAAATGTCGCCCTTTACATTTCCTTTTGTCGCAAAGACACCGACGATTTGGCTCCATTTTCCTACAAGGGGCACAAACATAATTACCATACCATGATCGCACGGTTGGTGTTTATCCTGTGATTTCGTAAAAGTACCAAGGTCGACGAAGCCTTGAACTTCTCCTGACGAGGTTACGCTGAAGTGCTCAGACAGCTTTACCTCCTCGACTAGTAGACCCCCATGCCTTTGGAAATTTGACATGCTCGATGTCTTCTTTTTTAGAATATCCATTGTCGTCGCGCTAAAGCCAAACGATGACCGGTATGACCTCATATATTTTTTTATAGTAGTCTTGCTTGGTAGCACAAGGATCTCATGCTTTCGTATGTGTTCGTACAAACGGGGACTTTTGAGCTTCATCAGAATGCACTCTAGGATCCATTCCTGGTTGTAGCGCATACCCCTCCTGCTTGACCTTTTTGTTGCTTGAAAACACTGCCGCACACTAGCCTGCTGTTTTCGTGGAAGGCAACTGATGCTTTTTTCAAGCACATCTTCTTCAATCACTGCATTCTTGGCCCTCATTTCCTCCAGGCGTGCTGTAATACCAAGGAGCTTGGTTGAAATGCGGCGATTTTTCTGGCTCAAAAGTCGAAATTTTGTGGTCTTTGTGGCAGCTGTGCACTTTTGTACCCTCCGCTTCAAATGGCTTTTTCGTGTCAATAGGGCCTTCCGCAGGTACTTGCATGGAATGCATGTTGAGCCTGTAGAGAGTTTCAAAAGAAAAATATATTTCTACGCATTGCTTGGCAACAACGCTATCAATTGTTTTTTTTTATGTTGATCCTTCTATTGTATTTTAATGGCATGCAGCTGCAATAGTGCGATATGCCGCACATGCAGTAAGATCTAATCAATGAACTGTAAAGGCTGCTTCAGCGAAGGTGAACCAGAATTTTCAAAAATAGGCTTTTCTAGATACAGCGATAACTGCTTGACATTGGGATACCTGTGTGTTTATATGAACAAACAGATAAACCATATTGATTTTCAACCTCATTAACTAATTGTTTAACATATGCATCAGTAAAACTCTGTTGCTCATTAAGAATTTGGCTAGACCAGTAAAAAATGTGCATTGATGCAAGGGCTCACCTTTGTCATTTACAGTTCCGTTGCATTTGGTGCTCACAAAAAGGCCATCTGCATCCGATATCTGCTGCTTGAGTCTTTCTGTGAGCGGCACACCGACGAACTCTTCTGGTCTACCCACGCCTTTACAAATTTGCAAAGAATCTGCATCTTGTAGCACTTGCTCCCCTTCGCTCAGTGAGCTTAAAACCTTTTCGGAAATCAGTGTCTTGCGAACAAAAGTGCGGCAAAGCAGTGTACTTGGGCTTTCCCCATAGTTCATGAACACAGATTTCTCTATGCTGATAGCGTGTGTTTCACAATTGAGGGAGCCGTGGACGAAAGCAACACCATCGTAGTTCCAAAACTTGTGCAGTGCCCAGAGCTCAGATGGTTTAGGGACTTCGCTCAGCTGAAACGCATAATTCTCGCTAGGCTCACATAACTCCGCTGCTTCGTCATTCTGGGACGTAATAATCGGTGATATATCCTCTTGTGTGCACTGCCTCTTGGCTGACGGGTCGCTGGGCACTTGCGAAGACGTTCTTTTCCTTGCTGGCCTCTCGCGCGAGGGCTTTTTGGAAAGATACGCGGGAAGGTTGGGCAGAATTGTTGGTTCTGCATCTGGCGAAAGAGATGTCTTGCCACGTGGTATGCGCACCTCCTTGCCGTTGATGATATGCACATAGTCTCTTAATATGTACTTCTCTTCAAAATGCAGCTCGCACACGGCATCTGTCATTTCCAGGGGCTTGTCCGCACGGTGCAAGTTGCGCTGCCATGTGCGTCGCCTTGCTTCGTCTTCAGGAACCCCGAATAATGACAACTTCGGAGCATCCTTCACTCCACTGTAGCCGGTCCTACATCCAGGAGCAAAACAATAGTTCCTCCGCCGAGGTTTGCTCATCTCGTAATATCATGGGCTGCACAGCGCAGCATAGATGAAATCAACACGCACATGAATTAACGTACGGAGGAAAAACGCTTGCCCACGACGATCTTGTTGAAACCAGCGCGCGTACCCTACGTAGATGAGTGCACGTGCTAAGATTGCCGCGCAAAGTGTTCCGTTTCTCGTACGGTCAGTGGATGGCCCCTACCTGTTCCCTGGAGAAAGTCACACCTATGTTAAACAACATAACAGAGCATGACACACTGAAAATACACTCCAAGGCAGAGCACGCTCCCCGTGTAACAAGCCGGCGCCTATCGCAGCGAGCTCCGGAGTGCGAGGGGGCTGCCAAGTGAAAGGCGCAGCAGCGCCGCCGCGCGGCGGCCCGAGATTTCGGCGCCGCCTGCTTCACGCGCTCCGCTGGCGCGGAGCTTCACTCGCCCCACTACTCCTAATTCTAGTACACTATAGTTGTACCCGACTATAGAGATTTTTCTCCGCAGAAAGAAAGGTGGTAGCCTCATGCACTATTAAACATATGGTTTGACTTGCCTCGTACATCGAAGGCGGCAGAAACAAGTGGTCACAGGTGACATGCGCTGGCTCGTCCCCTTCCTTTCGTTTCTCCTATCCTTTCCAGATACTGGCCTTTGGGAGACTGGTGTGCCGATGCGGCCCACACAGCGATTTGGGTTTGAGACCCCTTCTGTTATAGCAGCAGTGGTATCTTTCATACCCACTCCTAATTCACTTCTTCATTGGCAGCTGCCGTATATGTGACGTCGTGGCTGTTAGCCAGCAACGTCGGCGGCCGGCTCTGGCATCAAAGGCGCGTATGACAGGGGTAAATGATTCGCTCAAAAAATGCTTATAAAATACGTCCGCTGGTCGTATTTGTAACTGAACTGAGACGGGATACTGAACAAGTTTCCTCTGGCAGTGCGGCGCTATAGGAGGCCGTGCTATCGGGGGCTGCGACCCTGCAGGAGTGAGCGCCGGTGACGCACAATTCAAATCGTTTTCATGTGGCTGCGGAATGCCGTGCTCCCGAAACGATGAACATGTTTTTTTGCGGGTAGCTCTCGCCGCTGTGCCAATACGATGATGTCACGCCAACGTTCCAGTTCAGGCCGCATAAATGACCACGCCGCAAGCGCATCCCGAAGGGAGACACCCAATACGCATTTAAGCACGGCTGCTCGTTTAAGTCCTCGGCGTAGCATGTATTTCATCAATGTGGCAGCTTCTTCCTATAAACTGAATAATTGCCTGGTGATATGACTACAGCACAAACACTCGGGTACCTCTTATTCTCAGAAGACTGCTCCGAAACTTCGCCTCAAAACTCATTGCGAACACATCCGTTCATGCCGAGCTGACTTCAGGTTGGCCCCGACGCAAGTTCTTGTATTAGTTTATAGGGATTACTCACGGACGTCACTGCGGACAACAAAACGGCGACCATGACTTCACTGCGAACGGCAACACTAAAACATCGTCGAAGAAACGAAAGGACGAGACAAGTTTCGATGAGATGGGACAGACGGGCCTGCACTTGTACTGTGTATTTCTTCGTTTGAAGCAACTTTGACGCTGTCGCTTTCTTGGGTTCTTGACACCCTCTCTCTCGCTGAAGTTCGTGCCAGTTCCTTCGTTGATTAATCGGTCTGCTAAGAAGTTCTTCCCGGAATATGCAAAGCGCCTGCTCTAAATAGTTCAACCTCCACCTCTTTAGAATAACTACACCGCCGAATGACCAGCAGCACTGGGAGCTTAAAGTGCTCGTTAGTTCTCTTAAAAGTGAACCGATATCGTGCGCCACTATGGACCGCGAATACGCCACGGCTTCTGCAGCCGCCACAAATAAGAAAGAGTGCATGCCTTTTGGGCCCATACTTTTGTAGGACATCATTATGTGGCCGTGTGTGCCCTCGCATTGAGCACAGCGCTTGGGGACAGAATGGGTTTAGGAAACTTCTTAGTTCTAACGCACATCATATATAAAGTAAGCGGGTGGTCTTTGAAAACGCTGACCAGGCTTCATGGGTGGCGGACAGAAATTTCGCGCATATAGGGCCAGCGGTAAAAACCCATGAAAAGACTAGCTAGTTCAACCTGTATTCGAGCTGCAGCGGAAAAAGTGAAAGAACAACATTTTGAAAAAAGAGTACAGATCGCGCTTAAGAGTCTCGAGGAACATTGCGCAACAGTGTTTTCCGAGAAAGCGTTCGCTAACGGTTGCGTTCATCACTCTTCCCGGCCAACTATGGCCGAGTATTGATAGCCCTCGGCCGCGCGGCAAATGAACAGCGCGTGACGTTAAGTGGCGAGCGAAGTAAAACGAGAGAATGGCAGAAATAAGTTCAACGAGCGCGCAGCCTTCGATGGCCGCATTTCTTCCCCCTCGCTCGCGTCAGCGGCAGCCAAGTGGCGCATCGACGAGGGTGCGCACTTTATGCCCGGCCAGCCGCTGGTGGCGTCCCGGCTGGGAGCGTCGCTTCGAGGGGCATGTCACGGAGTTGCACCCCGTGCAGGAAGGAGTACAGGCGCCTTGCCTGCCCTCCGACACCTCTCGCCGCGCATTTCTTGGTGCGCATTTGTTTCGTTCGACTCTACAGCTGCTCTCAGTCGTCGTCTTTGGGTTTTGGATGTCTCTTTCCATCTCTTCCCCCCTCTCTCCGTCTTGTCTTCGTATTTCATTTTTTTCTTTTGCGCGTGAGCGCGGCGCTGTTCCAGGAGCCGGAAGAAGCGCGCAGTTCCATCAACAGCCAGCCGTGACCGTACCCCTTATAGCAAAAGAAAGATCTGGTCCTTAGGAACTCCCTTATCCACGCAAAAAAGGTACGAAGGAGGTTTTACATCAGGTAATTTTTGAAGCAAGATGCTGTGTTCTACGCTGTCGTACGACTAAGCAATATCTAAAGTAACCAAAGCAGATACCTCTTTTTGCATCATAGCAACCCTAATACTGCTCTCCAAGTCTATGTGCGCGGTCCAAATAAAGCATCCACTGCGCTAACCAATCTGAGCCTCACTGAAGCCTCGAAGACAGAACATGATTTGTGAGGCGGCTGAAGACTACCCGTTCTACAAGCTTAGGCAAATTTGATGTAAGAGCAATCGTCCGAATATTGTCGAGCTCATGCCCCTTTTGTCTGGTCTTTTAGCAATAAAATTATTTTCGCTGTTTTACAATTTTGTGGAATCCAGACTTTTCCCAAAGACGAGTTGAATATCTGCAAGAGGTCCAGGGCAAAGTCTTGCATTAGTATCTTCAGCATGCCAACAGTGACTCCGTAAAACCCAGGGACAGCACACTGCAGACAATTTACTATAGCCGTGAAATCAGGTACAGTGACCTCAGTAAAATCTGCACTCGAATATGATGGGGTCGAAGGAAAGGCAGTGCGAGCATGAAAACGCAAGCAAGACCCTGAGCTATGGACTCCAATTGTCCTTTTTCATCCCGAGGGGGCAACACAGTGGATAGAGCGATATGAGAAGAGGGCAGCCCGTTAGTACGTTCCATGTATCTATAGAGAGATTTGCGATTGACTGGGTTGGGCAAATAAGTGTTCAGATTTGCATTGTAATCATCCTTAGCCTTAGATATTGTTCTTTTAAAAGATGCTGCAAAGAATTTGTAATTTATCCAGTTCTTAGGGCACTGGTTATGCGCTAGGCTCCTCCATGCGGCTTTCCTCTGACGATAAGCTTTTTCGCATGCTTCATTCCACCAGTTCGAAGGAGTCTTATTTTTAACGGTTGACTGAACCGTAAAGTCTGATCGCCGAGTGGCGTCTAACACTGAAGTTAAAACTTGAGGACCGCGGTCAGAATTATCCGAGGAAACTACCGTCGAGAAGGCCTCACCTAGAAGTCTCTTAAATAGTGTAGTATTGACAAATTTATGTGCGTTAGCAGTCGCCCTAAGCGGGCTGCATGCAATAGTTAAAGTGATTGGATAGTGGTCACTTGACGTACCGTGGTCAATAGTAGACCACGAAGATACGCCAATACCATAGACAGCTAAGCTTAAATCAATAGTTGACCGAGAATTTGCCCTCATGTAAGTTATGGCGCGACTGTTATAACAGCACACACCATTTGCTGACATCCAAGACCAAAGTAACTGCCCGCTGTAGTCGGTCCTGACACCCCATATAACGTGGTGCGAATTGAAATCCCCAGCCAGAACTGTTTTTTACTGTTGCGCAGTAAAGCATCTAGCCCGTCCGTGCTGCGGACACCGGCTGGGAAGTAGATATTCGCAACTGTAACAGGGGCACACTGCGGCACAACGATGTCAACTGCAAGAATTTCACAATCAGGTTGCATTAATGTATTAACGTTGCATTAAGGTTGCATTAATGCACGGCGTTGTCGGTCGCGGTACGTCAAGTCGGCGAGGTCGGGCTTCGCGGAACTGCCTTCGTGACGTCACGCCAGTCGGCCCTCGCTTATATTACGCTTTGACTCGGGCCGCCTGAGCGCAAAGCAATTTAGACAAAATTTAGTGTCAAGCCTGGCCGCAACATTTTCTTCCGCTAATGTATCAAGCGAGGGAGAGGGGGAAATAAAGGCGCCCTCCCGACACCGGCGCGAGAGGTTCGTTTTCGTGAGCGAAGGCCTCGACTCTGCACACATTGTCGAACGACGCGAGCTGGATTTCCAGCGTTCTCCGCGGTTTAGTGCGGAAACATTCCACAGCTGCCTGCCAGCGACGTCAACCAACGCCATTGTACACAGCGGTAGCGTAAATCTGCGAGAAGTCGTAAAAACGGGTCGTATGCACAACAACCAAAGCGGATTTACTTTTCGGCGTGAAAATAATACGCTGTAACTGGCCGCTCGTGTGTATAGACGTCCGCTGTGCAGCAAGATTCAGGGGTATGTTAATGAAGAAAGGCAGCTTAAACACACAACTATGCGCGGGAAGCTTATCAGTAATATGACGGCGCAAACCAATGCGCTCGTGCACTTCTCTCGACCTCATGTGACTGGACCAAGCCAGTGTAAATGAGCGTGACGGCAAACTAATTTACAGAAAGCTTTGTCGAAAAATTTCATGAATGCATTATTATTTTATATAGGGCAACTGACAATCACGTAGTGAATAGCATTAGGATATTAGTCGCAGCCAGTGTCCATAAGCAGCAGTTCAGTAACTGTGTGTGGTTTAGGAAGGTTTCACGCCAACTTCTCCGTCGATCAATTAATGATGGGAAATGGATATTGATTACTGAGCATGCACAGTGGCGTCGTGGGCGCCGCCACAAAAGCCAGTTCATGAGTGCTGCGGTTTCTCGTGGTTGGTTACTCTGGCTAAGTCCTCTTGGCAGTCGAGTGTCCCCACGGCCAAGCAGATGATAGCAGAGGCCCTGTCTGCATGGACGAAAAGCAGCGGAGCATGAGTGCGTGGAAACAGGTTCCAAGTACTAAAAAAACAGCAGAGAAAAGATAGGAAAAGCAAAAGTAATGCAAGCAGAAAATGGAAGCTCACCAGAGAAAGTTTTGCGGCTAGCGGAAGGGCGTGCCACCAGAGCTGAACGATGGGGCACCGTCTGGTTATGGAACACGTATCCGCCGCTCTTCTTTTTTTGAGAAGCATCTATTACTCACCATGACGAATTTTTTGAATACGCACAGTGTTCTATCACCTTGTCAGTACGGCTTTATAGCAGGAAAAGGAACAACGGTTCTTCTTGAAGAATTCTCTGACGTGCTAAATTCAGCTTTTGATAAGAATCAAGTCGCATGTTCTCTTTTTCTGGACGTAAGCAAGGCTTTTGATAGCATCTGCCACGTTCTTTTGCTTGATAAACTTTCTGCGCTGGGATTTCGAGGTTCGTTTTTAGAACTGCTTACTAACTTTTTACAAGATAGGCGCCAATATGTGTCGATTTCAAGATTCCATAGCGATTTCACGGCAATTACCTCTGGAGTCCCGCAGGGTTCTATATTGAGTCCTTTATTATTCAATCTATACGTTAACGACCTTGCTACCAGTGTGCCACCTTTGCTGTTTCAGTATGCTGATGACACTGTTATTGTTGCATGTGCAAAGAAATACACTGATGCTGTTACAGCACTACAGATAGCAGCTATTAAAGTCATGGACTGGTTTAAGTTTAATCTTATTAATGTTAATACTTCTAAAACAAAACTGATCTGTTTTCATAACCCATTAAAACAAGTTGAATTGACTGACCCTGTTTATTTGCATACTTCCTCTTGTTTTAATTGCAACTGTGTACCAGTAAAATATGCGCATTCGGTCAAATATCTTGGCCTGATCTTCGACAGCGATCTCTCTTGGAACTCGCACCTTTCTTTTGTTTGCCAAAGGCTTCGTGCTGTATCGTGTGTCCTGTATAACATCAGATATTTTATGCCTTTTTCTGTCCGTAAATGTGTTGCACATGCTCTAGCCTATAGTGTACTTAGGTACGGAATTACTGTTTATGGTCATTGCACGGTTCGCTGGCAACACAGGGTGAATTCGCTTTTGCGTTTGCTTCTAAAGAATATTGCTTACGACCTGTCCATTGGTAATGACATTGATATTTTTAGAAGACTAAAGCTTCCAAGTTTTAACTCTTTATTAACAGAAACTATTGTGCTAAAACACTTCTGGTACAGTCGGTTCACCGTTCCATATGTTCCTTCTCGGGATTTAAGACCAAAATACCGCTATTGCATTCCTCGCTCCTCAACCCGGTACGGAAAGCGCACACGCCAGTACTATGTACCTGCCTGTTTCAATAGCTTGCCACCTATTGTACTCCGCATGAAAACTAAATACACCCTGAAAAAAACTTTGCGGTATGTCTCCGCGCTGCTTCCTGCCCCGTAGTTATTTCATCTATTTACTGTATTAATTTCAAATTACTGTAATCTCTCTTGATGTTGTAATACTTATATATTTGTTTCACTATGTTTGGTGACCTTTTTCTTTTTTGCAAAGTTCATTGCAACGTCTCTATTTTCCTTTATTTTGCCAACGTTCGCTGTCTGCGAGGCGCTGCCACTCAAGCCCTTTGAGGCTTTGGTAGGCCTGATTTATGTTGTCTGCAATTGACATGAATAAAAAGTTCTATCTATCTATCTATCTATCTATCTATCTATCTATCTATCTATCTATCTATCTATCTATCTATCTATCTATCTATCTATCTATCTATCTATCTATCTATCTATCTATCTATCTATCTATCTATCTATCTATCTATCTATCTATCTATCTATCTATCTATCTATCTATCTATCTATCTATCTATCTATCTATCTATCTATCTATCTATCTATCTCGATCCGGTTCGACTCTGCGGCGGCCTTCCTATGGCCGGCCAGCAAGTTGACCTCCTGTGGGGACCTCTTCTGCTCGACGGACTGCGGGCCCGACGTCAGCGCACCAAACCACATCAGGTCCGTGTTCTGGATGCCTCGCATGGCCTCCTTGGAGACCGGGTACTTGTCGACAGGGCACTGCTCTTCGTCGAGGGGCGTCGTTGTCGACTCCATGCCTTGCTTGGGCTTGACGCTGTCGACGGAGTCGTCCCGAATGGAGGCTAAGGATGCGGGAGACAATTCGCCGCGCCAGCCTCGTTGGGCAGTGTCGGACCCTCGTCGCCAACCTCATCCTGGTTCGAATCGAACACGTCTAGCAGCGCTTCGTCTTCTTCTGTCCCGCCTCCGGCCTTTTACGGTCGTCGTCGTCTTTTGAGAGCCTCTGGTTCCGGTTCCTCGAGTTGATGTTCGGCGCGAATAAAGGTTTCTTGTATACAGGGCCATATTTTTGGGGTCTGCATGCAGCACACTTCCTCGGTGGCCGTAACCTTCCCCCGAGGGTTGGCGACGTGCGCTCGTTTTTCACAGCCTGATTGATTAGCAGTGTGATTTCTGAGACGTTCTTTCCTTCGCAACTTTTTCTCGTGGTTTATAACTCCGTTCCTTCCAGGTCATCTTTCCGTCTGCCTTTATTGCCAATAAGCGTTTATTGCAAACCAAAGGTTGTGTTGTGTAGCCTCGCTTTCATGTCCTGTCGTCCGTGTTCTTGTTTAAAGGGGTAGAAACAGAGTTTCTGTTGTCGGTTTTTTGCCTTTAAAGGGGCCTGTGCGCCTCGTAATCGCGAAAATGAGGTCATAGCACCAGTTTGAAGGGTTAATAATTAATTACGAAGATTTTGTACCGGCAGTTTCGGCCTCGGTTGGCGCCAGCGCACGACACCTTGACATTACGGACGACCGGCCAACCTGCATGGACTAGCACAATACTGAGGCCGTTGGCCTAACCGGCAAGCACTGGTTGTTCCTCTGAACAACCACTGGGTTCGGTGACGTCACAATAATTGGGAAAAGAGCACTCTGACGTTTCTAGGTGTGGGTGGAAATGCCGAGCGGCTTCTCTGACAACATTCAAAATCATACTAAATTACGTTTCACTCAATGCCTGCGGCAGAAAGTTGCTAGAAGACATTTCTTTACGCCCACGAAACAAATCAAATCGTTTCGTTCGAAATTTTGTGTCCGTACCTATTTAAAGGGACTGAGGATTGACCGGAACATGACGTTATGGCAAAACGAAAAAACCTTGCTTTACACTGATACATTGGTATTGTCACGTAGTGGTGACGGCAGTCGAAGCAGCGATGAAGACGGACGAAAGGATCTTCTAAAAGAAGTTTATTGGGCTGACTTGCACCCAAAATGGACTGAATCACTCGGCGGCGGCGAAGCGACAAGCGTGCTCGGCGGTCGTCGAACAGAATGCCCGCCGCTGTCGGCCGTGCTCAATTTAAAGCTGATAGCGAACATTCGAGATAAAGGGCGCAAAGTTACTAGAACATTCCGGAACAACGTAGAATCAGCTTTGCCTGGCTGCGATCAATCGAGATAAATCTAGTCGCGTCTTGCGTCGCAAACAAAGCGATAAGGTGGTGTCGCGGCAGATTTGAAAAACGAATAAACACTGCAAATATTCGCGGCATTACTCCCCTCTCAAAGAAGCATCGACCCGATGCATTAAAACAAATAATGCGACTAGTAAGGGGAAAAAAACGGATCTTGCGAAAATAGAGCATGGAAATGCAGCGGCCTTTAGCGCGCATAATACGGCTTCAGACGGACTACATGGACAACTTCTGGTCGTACGCGGCATCGCTGGGATGCAGTCATTGCGTCAGGGATGACTTCATAATCCAGTTCACCCAGCCGACGAAGAAACTTGTACGGGGCCGAAATAGCGGCGCAAAAGCTTTTCACTCAATCCACGGCGGCGAATGGGCGTCCACACCCAGACTTGGTCTCCTGGCTTGTATTCCGCGTTGCGTCTTCGTAGGTTGTAGCGTCTGGCGTCGGACCGCTGCTGATCTTTGATCCGTAATCGGGCAAGCCTTCGAGCTTCTTCTGCGCGTTGAAGGTAGGCGGCAACGTCGACGTTCTCTTCTTCTGTAATGTTGGGCAGCATGGCGTCTAGCGTGGTCGTGGCATCCCTGCCATGGACGAGCCTAAAAGGCGTCATCTGGGTGGTCTCCTGCACTGCGGTGTTGTAGGCGAAAACGACGTAAGGCAGGATGACATCCCAGGTTTTATGTTCGGCATCGACATACATAGCGAGCATATCGGCGATGGTTTTGTTCAGGCGCTCGGTCAGTCCGTTGGTCTGCGGATGGTATGCAGTTGTCCTCCGGTGGCTGGTTTGGCTGTAGCGCAGGATGGCTTGCGTGAGTTCCGCCGTAAATGCTGTTCCTCTGTCCGTGATGAGCACATCGGGGGCGCCGTGTCGAAGAAGAATGCACTCCACGAAAAATTTGGCCACTTCTGCTGCTGTTCCGTTCGGTAGGGCTTTCGCCTCGGCGTAGCGGGTCAGGTAGTCGGTCGCTATGATGATCCACTTTTTTCCAGATGTTGACGTTGGAAAAGGGCCAAGCAAGTCCATGCCAATCTGCTGAAAGGGTCTTGAGGGAGGTTCAATGGGGTTCAAAAATCCTGCTGGTCGTGTGGGAGGAGTCTTTCGTCGCTGACAATCTCGGCATGTTTTCACATAGTGTGCGACATCGGCAGACAGTCGGGGCCAGTAATACTTGTCTTGAATGCGGCGGAGGGTACGAGTAAACCCGAGATGTCCAGCTGTCGGCTCGTCGTGTGAAGCCTGTAGAACTTCTTCGCGGAGACAAGTAGGTACAACAAGGAGGTAGGCTGTTTTGTTCGCTGTAAAGTTCTTCTTCACAAGGACCTCATTCTGCACACAGAAAGAAGACAGTCCTCGCTTGAATGAAGCGGGGGGTGAAGAAACCTTGCCTTCCAGGTACTCGATGAGGCCCTTTAGGTTGGGGTCCGAGCGTTGCTGCTGAGCAAAAGAGCTTGCGCTGATGGGTCCCAGGAAGGCGTCCTCATCGTCGTCCAGCGGCGGTGCATCTACAGGGGCTCGTGAGAGGCAATCGGCGTCAGTGTGCTTGCGTCCGGACTTGTAAACGACGGTGACGTCAAACTCCTGGAGACGCAGACTCCATCGAGCGAGTCGGCCAGAGGGATCCTTCAAATTGGCAAGCCAGCAGAGCGCGTGGTGGTCGCTGACCACCTTGAACGGCCGTCCGTAGAGGTAGGGGCGGAATTTCGACGTAGCCCAGATGATGGCAAGGCACTCCTTCTCAGTTGTCGAATAGTTAGCCTCGGCCTTAGAAAGGGAACGGCTAGCGTATGCGATGACCTTCTCGAGCCCGTCACTTTTTTGAACGAGAACGGCGCCTAGTCCCACGCTGCTTGCGTCGGTATGAACTTCAGTATCGGCGTTTTCATCAAAATGCGCAAGGATCGGTGGGGACTGTAAACGACGCTGAAGTTCTTTGAAGGCTTCTGCTTGCGGCGCTTCCCATTTAAACGGCACGTCTGCCTTCGTCAGTTGGGTTAGGGGCTCGGCGATGCGCGAAAAGTTTTTCACAAATCGTCGGTAATATGCGCATAGTCCGAGAAATCTGCGCACTGCTTTCTTATCGGCCGGCGGTTGAAACTGTTCAATAGCGGCTGTTTTCTGCGGGTCTGGGCGTACTCCTTCCTTGCTAACGATGTGGCCTAGAAACAGCAGCTCTTCGTAGGCAAAGTGGCATTTCTCTGCTTTCAAGGTTAGGCCAGACGACTTGATGGCGTCTAGTACTGTTCGAAGTCTTTTGAGGTGCTCTTCAAAGTTCGAGGCGAAGACAACGACGTCATCTAAATATACCAGACAAATTTTGCACTTCAGGCCTGCCAGCACTGTATCCATTACTCGCTGAAACGTCGCTGGTGCGGAACAGAGACCAAATGGCATCACCTTGAACTCAAACAGCCCATCCGGAGTTATGAATGCTGTCTTCTCGCGATCTCTTTCGTCGACCTCAATTTGCCAGTAGCCGCTCTTGAGGTCCATCGATGAGAAATATTTGGCGTTGCAGAGGCGGTCCAGTGTGTCGTCGATGCGGGGGAGGGGGTAGACGTCCTTCTTTGTTATGTTGTTCAAGCGGCGGTAATCCACGCAGAATCGAAGTGCGCCGTCTTTCTTTCTCACTAGAACAACCGGTGCCGCCCATGGGCTGTTTGAAGGCTGGATGACGTCGTCGCGAAGCATTTCTTCGACTTGGTCCCGGATGGCTTGTCGTTCTCGCGGAGACACACGGTAGGGGCTTTGACGGAGAGGTCGGACGTGTTGATCCGTTATAATGCGATGCTTGGCAATTGGCGTCTGCCGCACCTTCGGCGATGTCGAAAAGCACTCACTGTAGTTTTGAAGCAGATTGCGGATCTGGTCTTGTCTGTTCCGGTGCAGGTCTGGGTTGATGTCGAAAGTGGGCGAGTTCTCTTGGTCAGGCGGATCTTCTGCGGAGGGGTCGGAGAGGGCGAAGGAATCTCGTACGTCAGATATTTCGTCGTAGAAAGCAATCGTCGTTCCTCTGTTAATATGCCGGTATTCTTCGCTGAAGTTAGTCAGCAGTACTTCGGCCTGGCCATTGCGGAAATGTGCGATGCCTCTTGCGATGCTGATTCCTCTGTCTAGTAGCAACTGCATGTTCCCCTCGATGATGGCTTCAGTGTTTATGGCTTTCGTGGCGCCTACGGTCACGATAACGCTTGAACGGGGTGGGACGCTCACTTCTTCCTCCAGGACACTTAGGGCAACGTGATTTTCCCGAGTTTTCATCGAAGCGATGGCTTCGTCCGTCGAAAGCGTGATCAGCTTGGATCGCAGGTCGATGATCGCCTGATGCTCATTAAGGATATCCATACCCAAGATCACTTCGCGGGAGCATTGCGGTAGCACAACAAAGGTCGCAGGATAGGTATGTCCTTTGACAGTCACTCGCGCTGTGCATTGTCCTGATGGCGTAATGAGGTGGCCCCCAGCGGTGCGAATTTGTGGGCCGTCCCAAGCCGTTGTGACTTTTCTGAGCTGCGCAGCGAATGTTCCATTCATCACCGAGTAATCGGCTCCTGTGTCGACTAGAGCGGTAACTTTCCGGCCGTCGATAGTCACTTCTAGGTCGGAGGTCCTGGCTCTTGCATTGCATGTCGCTCTCGGCGTCGGGTCACGGCTTCGTCGCGTATGCGAGTCACGGGTTGGGCGTGTGGTCGAAGCTCCTCTGGGTGGCGGCGTCGATTTCAAGGTAGCTTGCGTCGTGGTCGAGGTTCTCATTGTGTGCGGCGTCGGTGAAGCGAGTGTCGGTTCTTCATGCGGCGTCGCGGGTGCAGCGTCTTCATGGGGCGTGGTCGGTGGAGGATCTTCGGCGTTTAGCTCGTGAGCAACCTCACCTCCAGAGGTTGCTGCCTTTAGTTTCCCCTACGGGGGCTGGGCGACCTTCCTCGTACCGCGGCTGCGTAGCTGCGGCGTGGCGACGCAAAGCGCGAAGTTGACGGCGATGGTGAGCGCGAAAAGCGGTTCGGCGTGTACTCTTCTCGACGCAGGTACTCGTCGATTTCGTGCGGACGTTGTCCGAAGCGTGGTCGTGTGGCGTTAACGGCAAATCCTCGAAGACCGATACGTCGGTACGGGCAGTGACGAAGAATATGGCCGGCCTCACCGCAATGGAAGCACAACGGCCGGTTGTCGGAAGTCCTCCAGGCGTCGCATTTCCTGGGGCTTGAGGGTCGGTCATAGGCTGGGCGGGCGGGGGCTGGGAGGCGGCGTTGTGGACCAAGTGGCTCATCTCGGGGAGGACGTGGGGGCTGTCGTTGGGGCTGAGCAGTCCTTACTGCAGCGGCGTAGGTCATGGCCTGGGGTTCTGTGGCCGTCGGGGTGCCAAGTGCCTGTTGCACTTCTTCCCGTACCACGTCCATCAGAGTCGATGCTTGTGGCTGTGGGGAGGATGGCAGTAATCGGCGTAGCTCCTCTCGGACGATTTCGCGGATAACGTCCCGCAAGCTGTCGCTGGTGGTGGCCGGCGTGTCCGAACGGATTGCATAGGCAGAGGAAGGGCGGTTGTACTGCCGAGCTCGGACGTCGAGGGTCTTCTCAATCGTGCAGGCTTCCTGAATGAATTCCTCGACCGTTTTTGGCTGCTGACGGACGAGGCTGCCAAAGAGTTGTTCTTTTACGCCGCGCATTAAGAACTGAACTTTCTTTTCCTCGGTCATCCCGGGATCGGCGCGGCGAAATAGGCGCTTCATCTCCTCGACGTAGCTGCGGACGGGCTCATTCGGAAGCTGGATCCTGGACTCGAGGAGTCGTTCGGCTCTTTCTTTCCTCACGACACTGGTAAATACCTTCAATAGTTCTCTCTTGAATAGCTCCCATGTCGTAAGGGACGACTCGTAGTTTTCGTACCACGTGCGTGCGGAGCCATCCAATGAGAAAAAAACGTGTCCAATCTTTGCCGCATCATCCCACTTGTTGAATGCCGCCACGCGCTCAAATTGATCCAACCATTCTTCAGGGTCTTCGCCTAGGGATCCATTGAAAGTTGGCGGCACCCGCGGCTGCTGCAGTATGATCGGTGTCGACATCTTCGGCGAGGTTGCGGTGCTCGTAGCCGCGTCTTTTCGCTGTCTTGTGCGGTCCGGCAGTTTCCCGAACTCAGGCTCCTCTCCCTGGAGACGTCGGCTGGCGCGCTGAGCTGCTGGCTCGTCCTCGGGTGCGAAGCGCTCAGTGCTGGCTTCACGACTTGAAGGGGGCGTCCGGAACATGGAAGGCTACCCCGCACCTCCACCAGATGTCACGTAGTGGTGACGGCAGTCGAAGCAGCGATGAAGACGGACGAAAGGATCTTCTAAAAGAACTGTTTATTGGGCTGACTTGCACCCAAAATGGACTGAATCACTCGGCGGCGGCGAAGCGACAAGCGTGCTCGGCGGTCGTCGAACAGAATGCCCGCCGCTGTCGGCCGTGCTCAATTTAAAGCTGATAGCGAACATTCGAGATAAAGGGCGCAAAGTTACTAGAACATTCCGGAACAACGTAGAATCAGCTTTGCCTGGCTGCGATCAATCGAGATAAATCTAGTCGCGTCTTGCGTCGCAAACAAAGCGATAAGGTGGTGTCGCGGCAGATTTGAAAAACGAATAAACACTGCAAATACCGGCAGTTTCGGCCTCGGTTGGCGCCAGCGCACGACACCTTGACATTACGGACGACCGGCCAACCTGCATGGACTAGCACAATACTGAGGCCGTTGGCCTAACCGGCAAGCACTGGTTGTTCCTCTGAACAACCACTGGGTTCGGTGACGTCACAATAATTGGGAAAAGAGCACTCTGACGTTTCTAGGTGTGGGTGGAAATGCCGAGCGGCTTCTCTGACAACATTCAAAATCATACTAAATTATGTTTCACTCAATGCCTGCGGCAGAAAGTTGCTAGAAGACATTTCTTTACGCCCACGAAACAAATCAAATCGTTTCGTTCGAAATTTTGTGTCCGTACCTATTTAAAGGGACTGAGGATTGACCGGAACATGACGTTATGGCAAAACGAAAAAACCTTGCTTTACACTGATACATTGGTATGATAGCATCAAGCGGAGCAGCGCAACGGCACGAGGACTAGGGGAGATACATTATTAATAGATATGATATTAACGGCAAAGAACTATAATTCTTCGTTGACGCAATAAATCGCGCAAAATTTGCTGAAGTGAAGGTCTGCGGTGAAACCTAGGTACTGTCACACGTCCCACCACGTGACCACATATCAGTATACGTAACGTGACTGTTGGTGTTCTTTCACTTTATTATAACTGAACAGAGTTGACACGCTCTTCTGTGTGTCTTCTCATGTAAAGAAAGTTTACGTTGCAAGCCAAGGCCTTTGCATCAACGAGTAGAACGCCGGAACAGTCAAACTTAAAAACATAAGGGACGATATGGGCTACACGGCAATACGGAGCGCTGTCTCTATACTAACATACACTGGAAAAAACATATGTCTGTAGAAACACGCCAGTGTGGCAGAGGAGGAGGAGGTAAACTTCATTAAAGAAAAGATCTTTGGCGCGGGTTGGAGTGACGTTCCCCTCCCGGCGGTGGGCACCTCTTCTAGGCCGGACGGCAGGTGGCCGACTGACGATGTCGCTCGGCGACCTCTTCGGCCAGCTCCGTGACTCGGAGTTGAACCTCTGGGTCCGAGCTGAGCAGCGCGGCCTCCCACTGCGATTGGGTAGAGAGCTGCAGACTGTTCGACGGCTTGTCTTGAGGACATGAGTATAGGATGAGGGGTGTGTCTGCCTTATGGTGCCCACAGAGACAACAGATGGGGCTGAACTGCTCTGGGAACCATATGGAGTACATGTACGGATTAAAGAAAGTGTTTGGAGCTGCCGCCAACTGGCTTGTTGTATTTTACTTAGCGATCTATGTGGGTCTAAGAGGATTTGTCTTTCTTTCTTCAGGTGGGTAGTAATTTCTTTGTAGGTCGTCATTCGCTCCTTGCCGACCTGAGCTCGGGGTAACGCACCTCCCGGTTAACTACGAATCCTCGGGCAAATTGGTGCGCCGCCTCGTTTCCAGGATGGCCCGAATGGGCGGGGACCCAGATCAATGTGATCTGGCGGGTATTGGAGATTTTTTGTAATATATTGATGGCTGCTGAGTGGACCCTTCCTTTGCAAAAATTTCGAATTGCGGTTTTAGAGTCGCTGATGATGTATTTGGCAGTGGTGGAGGTAATTGCTAAAGCTATGGCAGCTTCTTCGGCCTCCTCCGGAAATTTTGTTTTATCGATTGTCGCCGATACGACGGGAGAACCGCGATGATCGACAACTGCCAGGGAAAAGGCGTCTCTCTCCGCATGTTCTGCCACGTCCACATGCGCCGTGTCTTTCTGAACTGAAAATCTTTCGTGAAGTTTTTGTGCCCTAGCCTTTCTTCTGTCTGTATCATAGTGTGGATGCATGTTTTTGGGCAGAGGATCGACTATTAAGTGTTCGTGCACGAGTCTTGGAATTGGCAAGGTGTGTGCACGGATTCCTTCATATTGTATTCCTGCCTTCTTTAGGATGAAACGTCCCGTTTCAGTGCCTGATAGTCTTTCGTATTGTGCGGTGAGGTGTGCTTCCATCATTTCCGCTAAGATGTTATGAATTCCTAACTGTATTAGTTTTTCATTTGTGGTATGACGAGGGAGGTTCAGCGCAATTTTGTAGGATTGTCGTATTAGAGAATCCACTTCGTCCCTTTCTCTGATAGTGAGGGTGACGTATGGTGTGGAGTAGATGACTCTGCTAAGAACGAAGGCCTGGATTAGTTTCCTGGTCTCGGCTCCTTTAACTCCTCCTCGCATATTCGCTATGCGTCTGATGAGGAAGGAGATTTGGTTGACGGTGTTTCTCAGCTTCTTAATTAGTGTGTCGTTTTTTCGGTTTGACTGTATCAGCATTCCCAAGATTCTTAGTGTGTCCACTTCTGGGATGGATGCCCCTTCCGCGTATATTTTGATCTCAGATGCTTTATATATTTTTTGACGCTTTGGGTGTAGGATGAGGAGTTCAGATTTTTGGGGGGAACACGCAAGTCCCGCGGCTTGTGCCTCCTCTACTACTACATCTGCCGCTTGTTGTAGCGTATCTTGTATCGTGCCGATACTCCCCTTGGTGGTCCAAAGGGTGATATCGTCCGCGTACAAGGAGTGTTCTAGGTCTGGAATTTTGGCGAGTTCGCGTGCCATTTTGATGAGGGTTATATTGAATAAGAAAGGGGAGAGGACCGATCCTTGCGGCGTTCCTCTGTCTCCTAAAGTGAAGGTGCCGGACTTGATTGTGCCAATTTGAATTTTAGCCGTTCTATCGGAGAGAAAGTCCTTGATGTAGTTAAACGCTCTTTCGCCTACATTCAACGGTGAAAGAGAATATAGGATTGCTTTGTGTTTGACGTTATCAAATGCTTTGGTTAAATCTAGAGCTAGGATTGCCCTTGTGCTCCTTTCTTGCTCCTGAGATAGGACCTCGTTTGCTAGTCTGAGCATCGTATCCTGTGTTGATAAATATGGTCTAAAGCCGACCATAGTGTTTGGATATAAATTCTCTTTGTGCATGTGGGACTGCAGTCTGTCGAGTATGACGTGCTCAGTCATTTTTCCTAAGCAAGAAGTAAGCGAAATAGGTCTGAGATTTTCGAGCGCGAGCTTTTTGCCCGGTTTTGGAATGAATTTAACAATGGCGTGTTTCCAAGACGCTGGGAGTTTTCCTTCCCACCAACATCCGTTCGCAAAGTCCGTGAGGGCTGTGATGGAAGCGTCGTCTAGGTTTCTGAGTGTGTTATTGTTAATGCAGTCCTCTCCCGGAGTGGATGTCGTGGGTATCTTAAGGAGGGCTGCTCTTATTTCCGCCATCGTTATCTCAGCGTCCAGGATGGGGTTAGGTTGTCCTTTATAATCGGGTAGGAACTGCGTCTCTCGGGTTGTGCAGAAGTGTTTCTGCTGGCAATCTTTGCAATTGGCAATCTCAAACCCCAACCCAGAAAAAACAGAATCACTGACTGGGACAAATTTAGAACGATACTTGACCAAAATCAGGAACCGATCGCAGACCTAGCACAGTGGACAGAGTGGCAGAACTTTTTGACCGCCACAGCGCTTAAACTGGATCGCAGTGTTGCTCATGAAGAGACTGCATAGAGCGCTGACTAGTGACCATCTCTTGACACACAAAGGGAATATACCAGGTGTTCCAGGGAAACCCGCTGGTTTCAAGATACATTTTTTTAGGCAAGGAGAAGCTTTTGGTGGCATAGTAATACCTGTGTTGGGGGACGTCAGAAAACAAGAGAATCACGTTAACTACTAAACGAGTTAACTATACAATTCTAAACTTTTAACGATTCTAGATAGGCGCCTGATTGCAATTCAAGGTTTGTAGCCGGCCGTTAATAATGGCGATATCAGTTTTAGGATTTCGAAAACACAATTACCCCCACCATCGGGGCTCAACAAATTTGGGCTATTTCTCACGCCGTTCGAAAATCGCACGCCTGCAGAGGGCGCACAGCGGCGTCCATCAAATCGCGTCACTCAGTGACGTACGTGCCACGTGACAATCTCTGCCCAGCCCTCACTGAGGTATTCCCCGCGTCTCGCTGCTTTGCTACTCCAGCGTAGGTGAAACAGAAAATATATTTAGCGGAAACTTGGCGCATGAAAATTTTCACAGAACACATTGAAAAAAGAAGTGAGCGATCGTTAATGTCACAAAGATTTTGAAGTGATTGCATTAATTCAAAACTGCAAACATGAATACGGTTGAGATTCTTTCAAACTGGGGTCGCAATATCTATCCCAAAAAGGTTAAAGATAAGAGCCAGTTCTAGACAGCTTTTGCATTAACGAGGTGACGCAGTAAGGCTTCCGAGTTCTAGAAAGCCGAAATCACTGCACAATAAAGGTTGGCGAACGGGAGTCGATATTGCAAACCGTGGAGAACAGAGCGGGGATAGTTAATGTCAGCAGTTCGATGGCCTGCAATTTATATACTGGGGAGAAATGTTAATACACAGTGTCTCACTGCGCCTTTTAATGCCCGCTTGGAGGAAAAAATTCGAGTAGACACGCTCCCGCTCAAGGGTATAGAACGATAGCTTTAATTGGTCAATGCCCATACATACGGAATAGGTCAGTCTAGATTTTACATTCATAGATTCCTGGGAGTACTCACATCACACCTGGCGCAATGGTGCAGCGGTAAGCGATGGGCCACTGCCCTGCGATGGCAGGTGGTGCCACCCGTGGGGCTTGTGCGACTCAAGCTGCTCTCACCGAGCAATCTCTCGGGACCAGTAATTAATTTAACTGCCACCTACCAGGTGGTCAGTTTGCTCACGATCGGGTAGGCAGGCTGTGGTGATGCCACGTGGTCCCGTGACCTACGTGGCCCACCTAGGCTGCTTCTCTGGGGATTTTTTTACTTATTTATTTCAAAATACTGCAGGCCAGCGTTGGCCCAAGCAGGAGGGGCATGAAAAAACACAAATCACAACACTACGTGAAAGCATGCGTGTGACATACAGCAAAAATGAAACCAAAAAGATGAACATAGCAGAGAAAAAGTACATGCTGAAAAAGGGGAAAAAGAAAAAAAATAATTACTTTCTTTTTAGTTGAGCAAAAAACTTTTTAGCGCCTCTTCCACGTTAGCTAAGAGAGTTAAAAAGCGATTCAGGGAGTTCGTTCCAATCTGCTATTGTTTGAGGGAAAAAACTGTGCTTAAATGCGTTTGTTTTGGCAAAAAGAAATATGGTTAACGTTTCTGCGTGCACGGAGCAACAGAATGTTATTGTCTTTCATGAGCTGTGTTGGAGAGTCAGACCTTCTATATTTATGAAAAATGAAACTTACTGTCTTCCTCTGGATGAGCTCTAATTGATAGATATCTTTCTTGGTGTGCGGGTCCCAAATTTCAAAAGCGTATTCAAGTTTGGACCTGACAAAAGTTTTGTAGCCGAAAGCTTAATATTTTTAGGAGTATGTTTTAATTTACGTCTCAAGAAACAAAGCTTAGAGAAAGCGGCTGAACACATCTCAGAAATATGAGTGCCCCAGGTTAATCGGTTGTGAAGAGTAATACCGAGATATTTATATTGTGAAACCTCTCTATTGTGGCTGTGGTGAAGGCAATATTGATAATGACTAACTTTTTTCTCGTAACTCTGAGAAGTACACTCTTGTCCATATTTAAATCCATGTTCCATTCCTTACACCTGTGACATATTTTGAGCAAAGATTCTTGAAGCAATTGATGGTCTCCAATTGATGTATTTTTTTTATATACGACGCAGTCATCTCCGAACAATCTTACTGACACAGACGGAGGAATGGTATCTATTAAATCCTTTATATATATTAAAAACAGCAAAGGTCCTAACACACTACCTTGGGGAACACCGGAAGTAACAGGAAGGGATTCAGAAAGAGTACCATTCACATCAACACACTGAGTTCTACCACTTAAATATGTTCTGACCCATTCATTAAGATAAAAAGGAATACCAAGTAACTGTAATTTATAAAGGAGCTTTGAATGCGGCACCTTATCAAAAGCTTTAGCCATATCCAAAAAAGAACATCAATCTGTCCCGAGTTATCCAGCACTCTAAAAAATCAATAATCGTAACAAGTTGAGTGATGGTCGACATACTCTTCCTGAATCCGCGCTGAAAAGGTGACAGAATATTTCTTTCATTTAAAAAGTCAATTATTAAAAGGGCCACGATGTGCTCTAGAAGCTTACATGATGTGGAGATAATAGATTCCGGTCGGTAATTAGTTACGAGTAACCTGTCCCCCTTTTTATGAATTGGCACAACACGAGCCTTCTTCCAATCTTCTGGCAACTGACTGGTTTGTAGAGACAAAGTGAAAAGTTAAGCCAGATGCTCCGAAATCTGGAGCGCGTAACGCTTTAAAAAGGCATTTGGAATGTCGTCCAGACCATGGCCCTTCCGAATATTTATTTTACGCAGCAAAGAGAGAACCCGTTCTGTGGAAATAACAGGAACTTCGTTAGGATTGATGCATTGTTTGTGTGAATCAACGACCATATCTGAAAGGCTCCCGAAACCACTATGAAAATACCTTTTAAACTGTTCAGCTATATCCTTCACATCAGTGACGAGGCTCCCATCCTCACTTATAATTTCTTTGAAGGCTTCCTTTTGTTGACCAAGGTAGCGCCAAAATTTGCTCTGATCTGTTTTTATGAATGAAGGAAGGGTGACCTTAAAGTAATGGGATTTTGATGTAGACAGTGCCTGTGCTAATTCATGTTTTAATTTCTGCAAATACTGAGAAGATAAAGAGTGATGTCGCCTAAGACGTTTAAGTCTCCGCTTCATATGAATAATATCACGACTCACCCAGGGGCTCCGACGCTTGTTTATAATTTTTCGCCGAGGTACAAAATTTGCGGTGCAAAATAAACTGCCCTTCATGAGGCGTTCCCATAAGCTGTGTGTGCCACCTTCATTGGTACACATCAACACATCATCCAAATAGTCAACAATAGAAGTGTCATCAGAGCGATCAAAATCATGGACATAGGCAGCAGACAAATTTCGTGTACTTTTAACGTGATCAGTAGGACAAGAAAAAAAAAACAAAATGGTGATCCGAAATACCACGTTCAACTCTCAATTCACCATTAGAGAACAAATCACTCATATAAAAGAAATCCAACAGAGCATTTTTACGGGTGCAGTTCCACACAATTTGGTTAAGGTTTAAGGCTAACATAATGCCCATAATTACATCACTAGAAACACAGGTCCCGTAAACTAATCTCCCCGAGTCCAAGCCTGGTAATTTGAAATCCCCCGTCACAATCACATTAGTTTCACGCTTGGCTACTAGGTGATCATATAAGCTCCCAAGAAATGCGATTTCAGTGTCAGGAGCGCGGTAAACTGCACATCATAAAAAGGTCAAACCCCAACTCGACACATTTAAAAACAGACTTTCATGACCAGGAATTTGGTCTAGGACAGTGACCCGCAAAAATGACTTCACATTTACTGCGACACCCCCGCCCCTTGAGCTGCGATCCCTTCTAAAGATGTGATAGCCAGGGGGAATAATCTCATCATTACTTATTTTATCATACAGCCATGTTTCTGAAAGAACAAGAACGTGTGGGTCGTAAGAAAGTAGTAGTAGTTCAAGGGCGTCAGTTTTGTTCTTAATACTTCAGGCGTTAAGGGACAACACGGGTAGATCATGTGCTTGGGCCTGCAACCGCTATCTTTCAGAAGTCTCGCCTCCTCTGATAGGCACTGGAACACGTGAATTCGAAGCACCGTCTCACACGTAGTAGGTGATATTAATACGCAGTTTGTCATGCAAAAAGGAAACCTTTTTGCCACTATCAACATTTTTCTGCACTCAGTAAGTAATTTACGCCTTTTAACTGTCTCCGCAGAATAATCGTTTTGGATAGACACTCCGGTCCCCTTTAACTTTCCAACACTGCTCCAAACCTGTTGTTTTTCTAAGTAATCCAGAAAGTTGAAGATAACTGGTTAATTCGCACCTCGGCGACCTAACCTGTGAATGCGGGCAACAGAAATATACGTAAGTCCATGTTTATCGTAGAAAACTTCGTCGATCATCTTTCGGCGCAATATTTCTGCGGTCTCGTTTTTTTCTTTTTTTAATGCCAAACACAATCAAATTGCTCCTGCCACTTCTATCCTCTTGATCAACCATTCTTGCACTCTGATTTCAATTAGGCTTGGACTTCTGCTAAGCTTTCATGTAGGCCATGTATTTTCTTCGTCTTTGCGGCTATTATTTTCACGTTTCCCTCGAGTTCGTTCACGCGCACGCCAAAGTTCGCAAGAGTTTTTTTCTGTCTGTTCTAGCCTACTGATAACATTGGCCAAGTCACTGCGTATAGCTTACTGGCCTATAACAAGTTGCTGAAGAAATTCCGTGACAGAGGGATCTATACCAGGGTTTTGCTCAACGTCTCCGCAAAGCAATAGCATCGATGTACAGAAACACTCAAAAGCAAAAGTCTGAACCATATGTGGGCTCGGCATAACGACAAGACACCTTTCGTCACTTCTGTACGAACAAACACTACTAACCTGGACAGTAAGCAGGAATCTTTGCGTTATCGACATGATCCCCGCCGCCTCGCCGAGCCCACTGGTGAAGTATCACTCGGGACAGTCTTTTATAACCCATGCTGGAGACGTCACTGATGCGCGAAAATCCTGAAGTGGAACACTGCGTATCTCAGGCAGAAAGTGCGAATCCGGTAAAGGGCAGCTTTCACCGACGGAGCCATCTTTGCTGTTATCCGATCCCAAGTGGCGACACGTGCTTGAAATCGTTGACGCACCAGCTGTGGAAAACAGGGCGACCTGGACAGTAAGCAGGGATCTTTGCGTTAGCAGACGGCAGAAAGGGAGCCTTAACGCTATCGCCTTAAAACGTCACCATAAACACTGATGCAAAGTTTTCACTCTCTATTGCCTGCGTCAAGAGCTAGAATTACAACAAACGACGTATTAGCAGTTATATTGCGTTTTTAGAGCGCAGCTATTGGTCACCCGTTCCTCCGTTCAACGTCTTAGTCTTCGGCGTAACACGCCACATGACAGGTGACAGGTGTGACATGTGACGTGTTGGCACGTGATAGCAGAGCGAAAGGCAACTTGCCACGGCGAGAGCGGAGAAATTGATAACCGGAAGGCGGTTGCCACAGGAAGATCCCAGAGGATGGATGGATGGATGGATGGATGGATGGATGGATGGATGGATGGATGGATGGACGGACGGACGGACGGACGGACGGACGGACGGACGGACGGACGGATGGATGGATGGATGGATGGATGGATGGATGGATGGATGGATGGATGGATGGATGGATGGATGGATGGATGGATGGATGGATGGATGGATGGATGGATGGATGGATGGATGGATGGATGGATGGATGCGGCTGAACCCTTTAAATCGGGCGGTGGCTCAAGCCACCTAGCCATGACTTATAAAATTTTACTCTTCTCTTGATTTTAGCCACCAATAAGATAACCGTCGCTTGGTTATTTCTACCCGCTTAAAATCTACTTTCCCTTCACTGTCCTTAAACCCCAATGCCTTGGATAAATCAGCCCCGCTGCTTTCCACTGTAGGATGAAGCCCTTTACAGAAAAGTATCAAGTGTTCAGCCGTTTCCTCCTCCTCTCCGCACGCAACGCACAACGTGTCTATCTCATGGTACCTGGCTCTATATGTCTTAGTCCGCAAAACTCCCGTCCTGGTTTCAAACAACAAAGAGCTTCCCCTACAATTATCATAGATATTTTCTTTGGCATTTTCCTGCTTAAAATTTTGTATGTTCCCAGTGCTCATTTGGTCAGCATCCCTATTTTCCACAGAGCTCTCTCTGTTTCTTTAACCCTTTTCTTAACTGATAATTACTGATTTTCCCCCTACTGCTGTCAAGATATTTGCTTGTCAATTTTCTAGTTCGCTTTCTCCATTTCGTATCAACACTCCTTATATACAGGTATCTGAAAACATTCCTAGCCCACTGCTTTTCCCCCATTTTTCTCAATCGCTCCTCAAATGCTATCTTACTGCTAGCTTCTCTGCTCTCGAACGGAGCCCATCCCATATCACCCTGTACCCCCTGATTTGGTGTATTGCCATGTGCTCTCAAAGCTAGCCTCCCTACGCCGCGTTGTTTTATTTCTAACCTTGCTTGAACATCTGGTCTCAAGCACAAGACCGCATTACCGAAAGTCAGGCTAGGAACTATCACCCCTTTTCAGATCCCTCTTACCACTTCATACATATTGTAATTCCACAGTGCGCTGTTTTTCATGACAGCTGCATTCCGACTAGCTTTATTCATTACATATTTTTCATGCTCTGTCAGATACTCAGCGCCGTTATTCATCCACACCCGAAGATACTTGTACTCATCCACTATTTCTAGAGTGCACCCCTGTATTCTATGCTCGCCGACCTCATCATTAAATATTGACACGTGTACTTATCATTATCAGGCGACCACGTTTCGCCGCCTAACAAGTGTTATCGCACAGCGCGGGACGCGCCTGCATCTATCCGAAGTTTCTGGCAAGTCATCGATGCTTCTATTGGCTGTCTGTTGTAGCCGAACCTTATGTTATCTGATTTCATCGCCTGACGCGAATGGTGTAGAGCTTTGTGGAAGGCAGGCGGGTCCCAAAGATTAGTCCGGAACATTCGACGACTGCTATATAACAGCCGACGCGCTTGACCCGCAGGTCAGATTTTCGACGATCGCCGACCGTGTTCGCCGCTACCGTTGTGCTGTGAGTGTAGCCTCTTTTTGAGGGCACAGGTTCGCCCAATAAAAGTTAGTTTTGTCTTTCACAGTATTGCTACTGTGTTCTTCAACGTCACCACCACGTTATAATATTATGACTGCAGATTTTTTTCTTACTAAACTTGAAACCTAATCTATCTCCCTCTGTACCACATATCTCTATCAACTTCTGTAAATCTTCCTTGCTGTCAGCCATTAGCACTATATCATCAGCGTATATTAGTCCCGGTAATGACTGTTTAATCAATTCTCCTTGCTTGAAAAAAGAAAGGTTGAAGCCTAGTCCGCCCCTCTCTAGCTTGGTGTCCAACCCTTGCAGGTACAACATGAACAACAAAGGAGACAGCAGGGTTAAGATAGCAGCGTGGGTAGCAGCGTAAGACGCCACCTGCCAGCGGTGGCAGCTGTCAGGAGAAGAGCTGCGCTCAAATTTCGCATTACCGACTATCGTAATCGTTTGTCCGTTTTTTCGTGCCTCACGTGACCTGAAGCTCAACTAGACGTCACAGCAGTCGTTCGATTGATGAAAATGAAACCGAAACATTTTCAAGAAGAAATTCAATTATAAATTATTTAGCGGTCGCAGCGAATACGACGGGGTGCTCCGCGTATTCCAATTTCTAATGTGTCGTTTGAAAGAAGAAAGCACGCAAGCAAAAATTTGGTGTCTATGGTCTTTTAACTTTCTGTCTACGGGGGACCACTGACCTCTTTCGTGACGAGGCCTACAGCCAGTGCGCAGGATACGTCTGAAGGATTTCGGCGATTGCGGAGAGCTCATTCACATGTGTTAGCGCATGCAAATGGCCGTCGGACGCAGTTCTGGCTACAGTGACCTCAATGCGATGGTTGCTTACATCGCAGGACGCGCGTACAGTAAGGAAGAAGTGCCGATGTGACCCGGTCTGCAGAGCAATGCTGAAGGCAGTCGGCAGCAGTCGTCGGCGTCGAAGACAACAAATTTCGCGGTTTTAATTAGTATTTCTAGATACAGATAATTAAAATTAAGCATGGTGACGGCGGAGGAAGCGTGTACAATTAGCTGAAAGCGGCGGTCCTACGTGAAGCGTTTCCTAGGCTATCGTATTGAGTAAGCGAGTAAAAGTGCCCCTCATGAACAAGAGAAGAGGTTGATATTTAAGGCAAGGACAGCCCACCACGCACTTTATGCCATGCAAACGAGCAGTGCTCTTTGTGAGCAGCTATGTACAGTCTGGCGGGATTTGAAGGTTGTCACGTACGTTCCAGCTGAAACGGACGAACAAATATTTGGAGGCGTGCACTGTCACTTGGGCGCCAAAAAAAAAGAAAACGTAACGGTGCATAATGTAGGAATCCCTCAGCTAGCTAAGTTCATTCATTCGTTGCGGCCTTCATGCGAAAATAAACCGTGTTAGAGCAGTTTATTCGCCGAAGGTTAAGCCTGAAGGGATCACCTTCAAATCGCGTTATACTCAGCGCGGTGCAACAGTCGTCGTGATCGGCGTATTCCTGGGGAACTTCGCGCTCATGCTGTAAATGATAAATTGCGTAATATCATCTTGAAGCGCTCATTTCGCGAATACACAAGTTATTTGTCTAACAAGCAGCTTAAAGGGGCCATGGCAGCTTAATTTCACTCATATCCTGCTTATCGCATTTAATTCTCAACACGTTAAATAAAAATTCCCCCAAGTTTCAGTTGATTCTGTTTGGTAAATATTTTTAAAACGAATTTTTTTCGTTTCTTGTGCGAACTCCTTGCTGGTCAGGCAACCTCTGATCACTGACGTCACAAGGGCATACCCGCCCCGCGTCTTCTGCTGCGCGCTGTTGAGGTGCTTTCATGCACACCGTAGACGGCGGTCGCTCTAAATGTTTTCTTTTAAGAGCGTTAGCTCTTACTCATCACGTTTCGCGATTTTGTGGGGTCTGCTACCACCTTTGATCACAGCGTCATCTGTGGCAGCAACTACTCAATACGTTTCAAGATTTCGTGAGGTCTCCTACCACTCTGAGATCAAAGCGCCATCTGTGGGTGCAACTAGAAAACAGCGCATCTCGCATTGAGACTTGCAGCGTGATCTAAAATAGCATGCAGAAGCAACCACCTTCCGCGTGCCAATGATGACGTCACGGTCCAATATGGTGCATAGAGGTGAAACTATGTGAGTATGACGTCAGGGGACGAAATGGCGGCATAGTTTTGGTTTATCGAATCCAAGATGGCGGTCATTAAAATTGGTTGTGCCCTCACATGCCTTCTGTCACTGCCCGCACCGACGAATGGATATCCGCCGTCTCAATGAGTGCTTCAAGATAATGGTACATCATTCAGTATTTAATGTGCGTGCGCAACGTCCCCATAAATGCGACGATTGCCACAACTGCAGCCCGCGTTGACGTTGCTTACACAGTTGTGCACAAACAGTACTGCTCGTTTGCTTGGCATGAAACGCGGGGTTGGCTTGGCTCTCCTTATCTGAAATATTATCCACCCCTGACCAGAAATTGTTGTTTTACTCGTTGACACACTATGATAACACTGCAATAAGCGCCGCTGATGCTATGTCGCCTGCTTGGGAAACGCTTCGCGTAAAACCGGCGCTTCCCGCTTAATTGTATATACTTCCTCTTATGTCAGCATTATTTGATTTTAAATCGCTTTAGCTAAAAAATACGTTGGGACATTACTTGAATTAATGAAAACAACCAGATTTGTTGTCCACAATCGACGCCGACGGCTGGTGCCGGCTGCCTTCAGCACATTCTGTGAAGACCGGGTCACATATCGACCATTCCCCCTTATTGTTTGCTTTGGTTTGGTTTATGGGGGTTTAACGTCCCAAAGCAACTCAGGCTATGAGACGCGCCGTAGTGAAGGGCTCCGGAAATTTCGACCACCTGGGGTTCTTTAACGTGCACTGACATCGCACAGTACACGGGCAATTCCCCCTTATTGTACTCGCGCCCTGCGATGTAGGCAGTCGTCGCTTTGAGGGAACTGTAGCCAAAACTACGCTCGACAGCTATTTTCAGGTGCTGAAACTTGCGAATTCGCTATCCGAAATCGCCGAAATCGCACATACGAATCCTACTCGCTAGGCCTCGTCACGAAATGGGCCGGCAGTCCACCATCGACTGAAATTCAAGAATCTGGCAAAAGTTCCTCGCTGATTAGTAAGAAAGTGTGAAGATATGAAGCGCAACCGCTCGTTTCGCTTTTTTCGATAAGGATAGGGTACACAAGCGCAGTTTTTCAGGCCGTCTATTCACTGGGCGGGAAGCTTTCGCTCGGCCGCACAAGCCCAGGCGACGGCGACGAGCGGCACCGTCGTGCGGCGTACTCTGCCCGTGTCGCTTGCCTCGCCGATAGATTCTATGCGCAGGCACCGAATGAAAGCACATCTTCGCTGGTGCACGCACGTCGCGTATGTCGCCGTGGCTAGCATCACCAGGTACAATATGTTTTAAAATCCTTAAGTTTATAGAATGTCATACCAACCAGTCCCACACTACACTCTGCCAGTTCCCACCACATTCACTCTTTACACTACTGCGGTACGGGGTCGTTGGTTGTGCTGGCGTCGTCGTCGGTCTAGCTTGACAGACCAGTGTCTCAGCAATGGCATTTGCATACCGACCAGCCAACCGACCGTCGATCGCCGTCGCATCGGTCTAGTGTAACCGGACCCTATCTATACCGAAGAATAACTGCGTTACTGTTATTAACGCTTTTGCGGCACCCGTCACTCATATATGGGGGACGACTGCTACTTCGATCGCCCGAGGAAGTACAGGGGACAAGAGACCTTGATGCACAAATTGCAGCAACAAGAGCAGACGACGTTGCCCTGTCTATGCCCTAGTGACGTCACGAGAGCACTCAATAGGGCGGCCGCTGCCGGTGGGAGGAGTTTCCCGTTCTCAATTTCCATCGCATTTTTTGACAACCTGGCCTCCTGTCCAAACTGGTTCGCGGGTGGAACATTTTCAGTGGCGGCAGCTGTGTTTTATCAGCTGTACACCATTCACGCTCTGCAGTCTGGCAGGATGCTGCCAATGGCGTATTGTCTGCTAAAGAGGAAAACGGCAGCAACCTATACACGGGTGTTCAGGGAAATGCTGGAACTCGAGCCGGCTCTGTCCCCAATGAGTTTGCTCACAGATTTCGAGCAGGCAGCCATCCAAGCCTTTCGGGTGGTGTTTCCAGCCGCAACCGCTTCCGCATGTTTTTTTTTTCATTTGAAGTAGTCTGTACGAAGGAAGGTCCAAGAGATCAGCCTTATTCGAAAGTACACTACCGGCTCCTACTTCCGTGAAGCAGTGCAGCTACTTCCAGCGTTGAGTTTTCTGAGACCGGGAGATGTTGCCAAAGGTGAATTGGGCTCTTGCAGTCCATGTTTCTTTCAAGTATTTGTTAAGAAGTTAAGGTAATTACCTCCCGCCTCCAATGCACACGCGTTCGACGCCCGAAAATTTTCGCAAAAACACCGACTTCGCATTTGTGAAAGAATGCAGTTCTGCTTTCATACGCTTAAAAATGTGCTTAAGGCGAAGCATTTAGAACGATCGGAAAAATAAGTGAAGGGAATGTCTCCCGTAAGTGCTGTTGTAGAGTTTGCATTTGTTTTCGTTTTAATTAATAATGGGCTTCCGAATTTTTCAGGCTACGAAGAGCTCCAGGACCATGTGCAAGTCCTGGACCACCAAGAGTCAGAAGTTTTTGACTACTTTGAGCGGACATACATAGGTGTCCCATTTCGACGAAATCGAACGCGGAAGGACACCCCGTTTCCGCCCGCGCTTTGGAGCTGCCCCGACCGCGTGCTGGGTGATCTGCCGAAGACCAGCAACAGCGTTGAAGCATGGCACAACAGCCTGCAGCAATCGCTAGATTTCCGCCACCCAGACCCCTACCGCCTCATTGCAGCCCTGAAGCAGGAGCAGTCCCTAACTGAACAAAAGCAGGCGGAGGCTAGACGTTGGATTGCAGTTCCCCAAAGGGCAGCCTATGCTAATATTGCTGAGCGCCTGCAAGGCGTCTTGGCAAACTACTCAACGACGTTTTTAATAGATTTTATGCTAGGCTGCCGGTTTGCTTACGAGTTGTAAACCTCTACAGTGCAAGCTTCTCGCGATATAAATGTTTCCTACAAGCTCCTACTTCTATTAGCCATCGTGTTCGTTTCTCGCCGCAGTCCTGAAGCATGCGGTTCGTTTGACACGCATTTATTCTTTACATCGTCATTTTTCTTGATTCTGCTCTCTCTCTCTCTTTTATCTGCACGCTTCACTGATAGTGGCAGAGTTGGTGCCGGTTGACGGGCTCATGCCTATTCTTCTTTATAAATCTACTTACTAGTACCACTAGTCTATTTGTGGCAACCTGTCTTGCATTTCCCGATACAGCTGCCCTCTAGGACACACTACGACTACAATTTAAGACAAACAGCTAATTAATAATGAGCACCGTCGTTTGGCGTGTCTTGTAGCCGACAATGTCACTTCGCCACGTATAGAAATTCATCAGTAAATCAGCAGTGTACGTAGACGGATATTTTAGTAAACCATTGTACGAAATTTTATCATAGGCGTCGTTCTTAAATTCCGCTTGTGTTAATGATATTTTATAATTATAATTCATAATAAATAGCAATAAAGGTACTGAGTACTTCAAGGACATCAGGAGAATTCCACAACATCGTGATGCACCGTTCGATTCCTGCGAAAAAGGTCATGGTTAATTGCGTTACTATGACAAACATTATTACAGCTTGTTTTTTGCGAGCTGTGCGTGAAAGGTACACAACAGGGGGATTTTGAAATATTTATAAAAATTTATCGAGCCACAGTAGTAATTTCAAGTATTTTCTCAGGTTGTTCAAAAGGCAAAGAAGCCGAAAAAATTGTTTCAGAGATCAGGAAACGTAAGCCGTGTCAGATAAGAAATTCGAAATTTGAGAAAATTTGCTTCTTGCGCCAAATTCAGCCCTCATTTTCGCAGTGAGGTGTTTGTCAAAATATGAAAGTTAGTACGTAGAACAGCACGACACATTGCATTTATTTCCGGAGCACTCTTTTTTTCTAAGGGAAGAAATAATTTTTAATGCTGCGTCCCCGCGACTGATTCCGGCGTTGCCCTGTACCTGCTCTTCATTGCAGTACACTTCGCCACCGGCTGCAAACATACACAGAACCAGCTCCCCACTGCTCACATGCGATGGTGCACTGGGCTTGGAGGCTGCCAGTTTCGGCAATGCTAAAATCTGGTCAAGGGCACGGTCACAGAAAAATAAAAATGAAGCGGCCACGTAGCCGGAGCATCAGGATAACCCGCGTAGTAACTGGAGATGCGGACAAAAGAGCGCTGCAGCCACGCTCCCCACCCCGCAGCTGCGAGAAGCACAGTGAAATCCAGATGCCGCTTTAGATCTGAGCACAAGCAGACTGGCTAGTGTTCCACCAGGCTAACAGTACTGCTCTGCCCTTCTGCCAGGAAGCACACTTTGCGTTCTGATAACAAGGAGAGAGAAATCCGCTCCAAGAGATCGTGCGGCATTCTGTGAGCGAATCGGAGATCCAGCGGCTGTGGTTTGATTGTGCCCATGGGCGGAAAAAGGTAAAACCGAACGAGATGGTCATTTTACATTTCCTTTTGCAGCAGACGAAGGTGCTGCGCAGCCAGAACCAGTCTTCAGAGGCCAAAGAAAGGACAGATACTGACTCCTTATGAGCTATTTACAGGACGGAGAAAACTATCAAGCGTGTCGTAGCCCTCTGAATGCCAGAAGAGCTTATTCAAGAAAAAAGTTTAACTGACTTGACGGTTAGAAAGCGCACTGCCTTTGAACGAAACACGGGCAATTCATCACATCAAGCCTTCACCTCTCTTAAATGGATCATTACACTATTGTTGAGGCTCATCGTCTAATTTCAGAAAAATCGACTGCTGGGCGAGTTGGTGCATGACTCCAAGATACAAGGCGCAGGAGTAGGCAGGACGAACAAAGAAGGAACACGGACAAGGCGCTTACTGCAACTGTAGCTTAAGGGACGAGCTCGCTTTTTACAGTCGGATACAACTCAAGAACGAAGTGGCAGATCCCCTCAGAGGAGGCCCTCCAGGAAACGGCGTCGACCTATTTTCATGGGAGAATGGGTCAAAGGGAGCTTCGGTATAGGGGGAGAATCCAATGAGATCGGTAAAAGAGGCCCTTTTGAGGGGCCGCTTCGTTTTATTATTTTTTTTTTGCTTAAAATAAAAAGCTACAAACAGTCCACAAACAGCTACGCTTCCCGTTGCCTTGGAGCACTCGACCACTACAGCAGCCTCCGCAGCGCTGCACCGTACTGCGCTGCGCTGTTTTGTCGTCGTGCTCTTTTTTCCCTGCGCTCTTCTGTCATCGTGCTGTTTTGTCGCTGTGCCGTTCTGTCGCTGGGCCGTTTTGTGCGGCGTTCCGTATTGACGCGTGCTGTTTTTTCCCTGCGCTGTTTTGTCGTTGTGCGGTTTTGTCGCATGCTGTTTTGTCGTGTGCTGTTCTTTCGTGTCCCCCGCTCTATCAACCGAATCGCGCGTCGTCGCATGCGCAGCATTGCGTTTAAAAGGCGGAGATGTAATCGGCGGCTGTATCGCAACGCTTCATATGGATGCACTGAAGGAGAGTCCAGCCGCTGCTAAACGGTGGTATGGACAAGAGAACAATAACTCTTCCGATCTTGAGGTTGTCGCCTGACAGTTGGCAACTCTACAAACAGAGAATGAGCGTCAGAAAGTGAAGAGAGCAGCCGAGACGTCCTCACAGAGAGAGGAACGCCTTGCCAAACGGAGACGCCGGACTACGAGCGTATAGACGCCGCATAACCGCCGAGATGGAGCCTATGAAAGGTGTCAGTCAACGGGAACCAACCGAAGAGGATGTGAAGACCCGTCGTGTGACTGATCACACCTTTCGAGTTTCCGAAAGTGTGCCTGCGACCCGGACATTAAGCAGACTGTCACATATAATAAGGAGCCTAAATTAAATTATGAGGGAAAGAGGTGTGAAGAAGACTACGTGGATTAACCGAAGAATAAAGAAGATGAAAAAGAAGCATTCGGTGAGGTGGAGAGATTTGATTGGTGAGGGAACAACAACAACGACTTGATTGGCGGAGAAGGGAAGAAGACGACGGCAACGCTTACGGGGTCTAAAGCCAAGCGTATAAAAGGGCGAGGGAGAGCGAGGCACGGGGGGGGGGAGAAGAACAGAGAAGCGGAGGCTCCGGGGGGTCAGGGACACTTCGGCTGGAAGAGAGCGACGCTGGCTAGTGCTCCGGTGAGCTCGCGTTCTACGGCTTCGCATCGTGGACTTCCTGTCGTACCTGAGCCCGTTCCGGGGAGTCAACGAAGGACGCTACCACCTGCTACGGCCAGGGGTGTCTCCAGCACTGTTGCCACCCATCCGGGTGGTGCCCCCAACACCAACACCGGCATCACTTCCATGGGCGTCTGGACCGGGAGCTTATACGACGCAACCAGCGACGCCGCCAGTGACGCCAGCCCAAGCACGTCCAACGCCGCCTCGACGCCGGCTACTGGATCCATACAACGCCGCAGCCGCATCGAACCAACCGTGAGCACGAACGCCGACCACTAACCGTAGAACGCTAATAGTAGATGCTTGTAGCAGTGTTCCCTGGTCATGAGTATTTTTATTCTTTGTGTTTTGTGTTAGTTTTGTTAGTTTTGTGTTCTAGTGTGTGTGTCACGTAGGGTGTAATAAATGTGCGTCTGTGTGGGTACACCTGTCGCCTAGTCCACGCCTAGTCCATTCTTTCGGTCCGGCGAATGTATCTGCGAAGAGTATCTGTTACGGGTCCAATTGGACTTATTTTTGGAAATGTGGCGGAGCGTTTGAAGGATGCTTCACTCCCGCCACCGGTTGGCACGGTATTGCACTGCCTCCGGGATCGGCCTTGTCTTTAGCGCGTCTTTACTATCCTGTCTTTCTATCCCATCTTTCAACTCTCCTACTATCTGCATGTGGTAGCGATTGTGGCTCGGCTTGAGCCAGTGAGCAGGCCTGTGCACTTTCCTTTTCTTTCCTCCTGGCAACAACTTCTCTCTCTCTTTCGGTCCAAGTGCTCTCCGGGGAGATCCGTGACAAAGATAATTGCGAGTCTGTGCCAGGATTCATTTGCTTTTTTCTTTTTGCTTTGTCTCGGATCTTTCAGATCTCTCGACGGCAGAAAGTATGGATTTGGCAAAAACGTTAGAACTGGCGCTCAAGCTACGGTTAAGCAAGGAAGAGGCGATGCGTCTCTATGAGGAGGAGGCAAAGAGGCAGAGAGAGGAAAGGGCGCAAGCACACGCAGATGCTCGCGAAGCAGAAGTGCGCGAGGCGAGAACAGGGCCAGATTACGGAACTCGCTCCGACCGGTCTACAATTGAGAGCGCTCTAAAATGCCCGCTCCTATTGGTCGCCGGCGCCATTAGGAAAAGTTGCGTCACGGGAAGCTGCAATGGCGTCACGGACAAGAAAAAACGCATGACGTTGCACACCTAATTATGCCCGCGGTTTTAGACTGTTTTTTGCGACCGCGAAGAGTCGGTCTAAAGAGTTTGAGGTAAAATGGCGGCGGCGGCGTCTGCTATGTATTGGTGGCGGAGGCGGTAACGTCGGCGCCAGCAAGGACGAAGGACGGCGTACGAGGACGCGTATGACTTTCCGGACGAGCTGTTCCGTCGGTTATTTCGACTCGATAAGGAGAAAGTGGAGTGGTTGTGCGGCGAACTTGCAGACGAACTGCGAGACGTACGGACGAGCGCTTTGTCGGTGCGGCGGCAGGTGCTGTGCGCTCTCCGTTTTTTCGCCTCCGGGGGCTTTCAAGTGTGCGTCGGCAACAAACAGACTGTCGGCCTCGCACAACCGACGGTGAGCAAGTGCGTGCAGCGTGTGGCTGAGGCCATCTGCAAAGTCGGCGCACAGTAGGGATGGGTGCGCTTCCCGGCGCACCCCGAGGAAAAAGCGGCAGCGAAAGCGACCTTCGTTCCCCGCGGCACCATCCCCGGCGTCGTCGAATGCTTCGACGGCACGCTGATTGCCATAAAAGCGCCGTGAGACCCAGCAAACCGGGCAGCATTCTGGAGCCGCAAAGGATACTACGCGATGAACACCATGATCGTGAGTAGGCTGGTTTTCTGACCGCATGGGATCGAAAGCCGCGACCTCGACAATGGAAGTTCACGTCCAAGATTGTCTGCCTGTGCTTCTCGCAGATCTGCGACGCAAACATGAAGATCCTTGCGGTCGACCCTCGCTGCCCGGGGTCTTGTCACGATGCCTTTTCTTGGCGCTACTCACGGCTGCGTCGGAAGGTGGAGCACGGGCTGCTGGAGGATGGAGAGTTTCTTCTGGGTAAGCAGCCTATTGATCATCGGGCCACTTCGACAGCACGTATTAAGCTTCAGCAGCGGCCCATACCTAAATGAGGCGGGTTACAACATGGATGACATGCAACAGTATGATGTATCATATTTCTTTTTGTGTATTTACTGTTACGGCTGGTGCAGAGGCACAAGAAACATTGTTATAAAGTGAATCGTATTTCAAGCGTTAAACACCAAGGCAAAAGAGGTGTGCACATCGTTATTGTCGTGTAGGAGATCACAGTACATCATTAACCTAGAAGGCTGTGCTTACAGAGGTACCCCTTAGTCATGAATCTTCTGCATGCCTATGAATTCTAGTTCAGCATACTGGTTTTGAGGTGCTTGGTATGAATCATTTATTACATAGGCAACAACACACTTCACTGCAAATTTTGGCTGTGCAGGAGACAGTGGATATCCACTGGAGCCGTGGCTGCTCACACCAGTGTCAGGGCATCCTGGTGCAAACACTGCAGAAGGGCAGTACAACGCAGCACATGCCCCAATGCGATGTGTTGTGCAACGCTGCATTGGTGTTCTCAAAAGCCGCTTCCGGTGCCTTCAAAGGTACCGGACACTCCACTACGAGCCAGAGCGGGCGGTGGTCATCACTGCAGCGTGTGCTGCGTTGCACAACATCTGTCTTGAAGAAGCCCTGGCTGCAGACGAAGACGACACTACTGATGACCCTGACAACAATGGGGCACCTCTGCTTGCTGGCTACTTGGCGGGGACAGGATCCCGCATGACCTACCTGCGTGGTAGAGCAATGCGAGACCGTATCATTGGCCTCTTTGGCACAACCCATCCGCAGAGGTAAGCACACCTGCAGATGGTGCGGCCACAGCAGCAGCGGCAGCAGCAGCGGCAACAGCAGCACCACCGGCAGTAAGCCCTACACCATCTGGCAGCTGTGGCTGCAATGACTCACCGTGCTAGCATGGCGATTTGTCGCAGACACTCTTGCTATGGGCAGTGTCATTGCCCTGTGTTAGTGCATGAGCCCCTGTGTGATATGATGCCCTTGGCCACTGGTAGCCACATTCCAGCATTTGTAAATTACTTTTTCTTACGTGTGCTTGAAAGCCTCCAGTGGCAAGATATGAAGTGCACACACCAACTGCTGCTCCGCCGACAGTGGTCACCAGTATGCCTTTCAGTGCATCAGCAAGCTGCCGCACAGCTACTGCACTTTCTCCTTCTCAAGTCAAAATACACACCGAAACAGCTCGTCCAACAAGTGAAATGCATCCTCGTACACCGTCTTTCGCCGTTGCTTACGTCGATCTGCCCATTTAGGCAAACAGTTGCTTGCGGTCACTATGTGTTTGATGAATGTGCACGAGGAAAAAGTGTGGTGTGGAGACTGCTAAGCACTAGTAAAGCGTTTGTTTTTGCACCACGTTTATTCATTGGTCACAATAATTTTTTTTCGCCACAGCTGTTCATACCAGTTTACCAAATGTAACACACAGCAGGAAAACAAAAGCATACAGCATCAACAGTGATTTGTATATGCCTTGTCGAGTGCTGCGCAGAGATTGCACAAGAACTGTTGTATCTTACACTGTGGCCAAACGGGCGAGTTGGCTGTACATTTTTAAGGCGAACAGTGCGAAAGACATAGCCGGAAAGCAGAGGAAACACAGGATGAGCGCTCGTCCTATGTTTTCTTTGTTTTCCGTCTAAGTCTTACGCGCTGTTTGCCCTTAAAAAAAAGCTTCATCTTGACTGCCAGCTTGAATGCTAATAATCACAGGTTTGGCATGTTGTGCATACTTGTAGGCCCGATGTAGCCCTGGTTTGCACTTTGCTGAAACACATTACATAACTGGTGGAATGCACAGCAAGTGTTACACAAGACATTGCTCTTCGTAGATTTTACTGGTCTAAAAAACCATGTTACGTGTACAAGACACATGAGTATCACAAACGATGATGCCAACATGGCTGCGTTTGAAGTTGTAAAGGGACCCACAAGCGAGATCCATTAACATTGTTGCATCATACCTTTAAAGGTGGAGCTCAAGCGTCTCCCAATTTTTTTTGCCTGCATTCAACACCAGTTCAGAAGTGACTTTGGACGAATGCTGGCAAGGCTCATTTTTCCTCAGGTCTATTGAAGATAGAACATGTTACAATGCACACAATGGACACTGTACGGAAAAGCAGGAAAAGTAATGCGAAAAAAAACGACTCAGGAACATGCGAACAAATTTAAAAGGCACAAAATCGAAGTGTTCAAAATGTATCCAGAATACCCATATTATGATGCCCTTCATAACTACAGTCACTTCAGAACAACTTTGCCCCACATATTGCACTTGCCCACATATTGCACTGAAAGAAAACAAGCACTAGAAATTGCACCTTGTGCACCTGCCACATCTGCAGGTAAACATTTGAAAGGAATGGAAAATAAAAGAGTATAGGAGGCTTCCACACCTGGCAGAGCTTAAATTACATAAGTGGAAGAAAATAAACAGTGTGAAGCATCCGGCACTGCAGAGCTTACAAGAAATAAAAAATGATGCTATGGCACAAGGCATAGATGATCTTGAATAAATACAAAAACAGAAACCTGACAGAGGAGCAAACAATGTAAATAAAAATAAACACACAGTACGGAAATTTTAACATGCAAACTAAAAATAGTTCAATGAGTCTGCACCTGTCGGAGAAGTAAATAATGTTCTTGAATAAATATAAGCATATGAAGCCGTTCTTTTATAAATATAAAAACAAGCAAATAATGCAAATAAAAATGAACAATTCAATGTGGTGCAGGTGGCTCAAGCTGCTTTTGGAAGATTAGCGTCAGTAGGTTCATGTTCCGGATGAGCAGCTCTTGCTGCCCATTTGACGCCTGCACAGCATCTATCACCTCCCGTATGGCCTGCATGTAAAAATACTTCCAATTACAAATTATTACTGACAACCAATATTGAGATCTCGCTTAAGTTTTATGTAAACTGTAAGGTTCTAGAGATATTTTGGGCAAAGTATGGTTGTAGAAGACTCGTGTCAATTTCATAAACTCAGCTGTCCCAACCACCTCCCACAAGAGGCGCCAAAACAGAAGTAGTGGTGCTCAAAAGAGAGCACTGATATTTATGCTTCAGGTGACGGCTTCGACTCTGCAAAGTGCAGTGTGCGCAGCGAGTACACACCTCCAGCATGCTCTGCTGAAAAGCAGCGTCCTGGCGGTTCCGGGCCTCAGTAAGGGAATCCAAATGATGCGACTCATACAGTGTCTGGCGCAGCACCTCATTGGCCCCATCGTCTCGCCGTCGCTACCCAAGAAGGCTAGGCGTGGCGCGCGGTGAGGGCTGCAGTAGGGGCTCTGGTGTGTGCTGCTGTGAGGGCTGCGGCGAGGGCACCGGTGTAGCTGTCGGGAAAGAAAATGTGCTCATCACGTGGTGGAATAAGCAAAACATTTGGTACAATGTGTTAGAGGACTTGACATAAATATACAGGACAGCAGTCTTGGGCCGCATTGTTGTAGCATATTTCATGTGCCCATTTGCTAGACTGCTAGGAGATATCACAGCCTCACTGCAAGAGAAATAAACATTCTGCACGGTGTGGCAAAGCCAGAGAGAGATAGTTTTGTGTATACTGTAGAATCACTGCCGTATTTTGGCTACTGCTGCAAATGCTGCCAGAGAGTATAGTGCTATTACTTTCAAGCAGCTGCCAGAAAGGGTAGTATGGAGCTTGAATAATGGAAAGCCAACTCACGGTCTGTGGGGCTCAGTGTGTCTTGTCGACAACTTGCTGAGGCTCCCTGTTCATCTCCTCTGCTGTAACAGGGTAAAAGGTGCGGCTGATTGGTACTGGCAAACCATGAAACTAAAAGAGCCCTAGCAAAAGAGAAGCAATCAATAATGCTCAACCACTTGTCTATTCATTCCTGCACCTCCGCCGAGACTAAAATACACCACAGATGGAATAAACAGTGCTAGTAAGGCGCAAGGCTCAGACATCGTGTTTTTAAACGGCCGACCCCTCCCTGTTGAGAATCGACACAAGCTGGTTCCACAGCTCGCGCTTTTCAACAGCTGTGTATGAGTTTGTTAGGTCGGCAGAAGCCCGAGCCAAGAGCGGATGGCTCTCCATAGACTCTATTATGAGTAGCTCTTGCTCGCTCGGCATTCTTCGTGTTGGCGCTATTTCGAGACTATAATTCCCGCTTAGAGAATTGCAGCAGCGAACACAGTGGGGAAAACAAACAGGCAATAGTTTCTGTTCCGCTTTTCGAAAGCAGGGAATAACAGGGAAAAACATTTGCTCTGAGTTCGGGCTAATGTGTTTTTACAGGAACATATGCGTGTTCTCCGCTGCCGCAACTTATAGCACAGCTAAGAACGAACGAAAACAAGCAAAGTTGTTAGTGTGCACCCAACCGCCTTGCTTGGTTCTTGATCCTTCCCAACTGAATCATTTGTGCCAGACGCTTATGAGGCCAAAAAATTTGATTTTATTCAACAAGCCGTGCTTCGTGGACGTCTTGTATTTCCTAAAGCAAAAGAAACAGAACCCAAATCATATGCTTGGAATATGGCATCTTTAAACCAATAACACGTCTTACCTCAAGTTGTCTTCGTCGATTTTCGGGCCCGACGCTTCGTGCAGGTTCCTTTCTGGAGGCCCGTGGCCTTCACTGGCTTCGATAATTGTTATCCGTGCACTTTGGACAACCAAATAGAACCTTGATTTCAGACGACGCGTAAAAGAGCAGGAACTAGCCGTGGGATCAGCTGTTTTCTTGAAGGCCGCCATGTTCACTGTTTACATCCGCCAGCCCGCCCTCATGGCAACAAAAGTTACCCACGAAAGCAGTTATTTGCAAAAGTGAATGTTCTTGTCTTGCTTCATTCCAGTGAGAGTGAAATACACATTTATGGAATAATAAAAGAATGTTCATTTTATTCATTGCGTGTTCTTATAAAAAGTTAGCATACGGCCCCTTGCCGTTCAAATAGGCCTCTTGTCGTGCAAATACACTCTTCCGGGGCGGCACCCTACTTGCCATTGGTTGATTCCGCATTCCGTCACGCGTTGACGTCTCGCCTTGTCGTCATGCTGTCGTCATTTTGACGTAACGCTCTACAACTTTAGAGCGAGTTCCGTAATTTGGGCCCAGCTCTCGAGGCAGAAGAGCGAGAAGCTAGAAGAGCACGCGAGGCAGAAGAACAGGAGAAAAGAAGGATATAACGGGAGAAGGAGTTTATTTTGTGGAAACAGGCGCATGTCGGGGGAAGATATACGTGATCACGGACAATGATCAGCGTTCCTTAGCGGGTACGTAATCTCCTAGACAGGCTAGAGTTTGACCAAGAAAACCGATGACTTTTTCTGATGACAAGAGAAATGATTTGGATGCATATCTGCAACGATTCGAGCGAATAGCTCTGGAGCAAGGCTGGCAGCGTAGTGAATGGGCTACGGCATTGAGCATGTGTTTAGTCGGAGAGGCGCTGAATGTGTTTGGAAGGATGCCTGCTGCTGATTCCATGGACTACGAGAAAGTCAAAAAGGCACGCCTCCAAAGATGAAGGCTTACGGCAGAGGGTTTTCGTGAGAGATTTCGCACCGCGAAACCTGAGGATTCTGAAACCACTAAGCATTTTTCCTGCAGGCTGACCAACTATTTAGATAGGTGGCTTGATATGTCAAACACAGAAAAGAGTTTTGAAGGGGTGCGTGACAAGCTGGTCACAGAGCAATTTTTAGCGTGTTGCAGCTCAAAGCTAGCGCTATTCCTGAAAGAAAGTTGTGTTCATTGGAAGAGTTCGCCGACACTGCAGACCAATTCCTCGAGGCTCAAGGGCTAAGAAATTTGAGTTAGGAAAAGGAGGAAACCCAAAAGATCCTAGGGACAGATGCGGCAAAATCAAGAGCATATGGCGGTGCATCTAAGGCGCCAGTAAGGTCGGATCGGAAAAACATTTATTGAGCTCTAGAAAGATCTCCGCGGCTTCAGACGGCGTCTTCCATCTTCTGATGGCGTCTTCCTTCTTCATTGACAGGGTTGGTGCCCTTGTCCAAGGCTCCACTGAGTATGGCCATCTCGCGAGCTCGCTCTACTAGGCACCTTTGGCCTTTCAAGTTTACGCTGGAAAGCGTACTCTCCCACTGCTCCGCGCTCCGGTTTTTTAGTTTATGGATAGCTGGAGGCTCAATCTTTTGACAGGCCCATGATATATGGTATAAATCTGGTTTCTTTCCGCACCATGGGAACCTAGCCTCATACTGCGTAGGGAACATTTTATTATGAAGGTTTAGATTCGGGAAAGTACCCGTCTGTAGCTATCGCCATGCATCAGCATCCTCTCTGCTTAGATCCCTATGGGGGGGTGGATACTTCAGTCTGACCCCTTTATAATAATTTAGGATATCTGAGTAGCCCATGGGTACTGACTCTGTTTCCTCAAGGCTGGATGTGTCGGACGCCCGGTTGGTATGCCCTCGAACCATTCGAGTCCGTTATTATTGTTAGGGACCTGCTAGATCAGTAGCCCTCCAGTGCTGCCAGAGCTACAGCTGCCTTTTCGGCCTCGACTACCGTGCAGTCCTGTAGTGATGCGCTGGTGATTTCCTTAAGGTCCGAATTAACCACCGATGCCACTGCTCTGCTGCTTTGTCTTTCGTCTTTGCCAAACGTTGCCGCGTCCGTATACCTTGTTTTGTCCTTGTTTGCCAGGGTTCTCTGCACGTACTCCGCTCTTGCATCCCTACGCCCCTTGTGCAAGTTCGGGTCCATATTCTTGGGTATCGGTGTGACTCGCAGTGTACTGCGATACTTGTCCGGAATGTCTTCGGTACTTTCGATCTCTTGGATCATGTTGCTGCTCGGTATCTTCGCAGGAGCACCCTGTCCGTGGGGGTTTGCATCAACCTACGTGCCTGAGAGCGTAGTACTGCTTCTCTCAGTTCACTGAAGGTATTGTGCAGTCCCATGGCTAGCAGTTTCTCGGTCGATATGCACTGCGGCAGGTGAAGCGCAGTTTTGCATGCCTTTCGCAGTATGACGTCCGCTTGTTCTTCGTGTTGCTTGATGCAATTGTGATAGAGGAGGTTATACACCACTCTGCTAAGCACGAGGCTCCTGACTAGCTTGAGTGTGTCGCTCTTCTTCATGCCGTGTCTTGCTGGATATTCTGCTGATCATACAGGACCCCTGCATGGTGGCGGTCTTCAGCAGTGTCAGAGTATGATTGCACCGCTGATTGGACTGAAGCCACATCCTGAGGATCCGCATGGTGGTCTTCTCCGGAATGGGTTGCCCCTCGAGGTATACGTTGAGTTTGAGCTCATCGTTTGTAGGGACCATTCAATTTTGTTTGCCTCGCCACACCCTTAGGAGCTCGGTTTCTCCGTCGAGCAGTCGAGGCCCCTGGCCCTAACGCAGGTTTGTACGCAGGTGGCCTCTTTTTGCATCTAAGGTGTTTTCTTTGCGGCAAAGTGGAACACCGTGCAGTTGACTGTCGGACTCGTAGCGCTGCCCAAAAAACACAGGTTGTGTGTCAAGGGTGTAAGAGGAGGGGTCATACTCTCGATGAGTGCCGATACCGAACGCTGGACCGAGCTGCGTGCGTTGTCGACTCAAGGGTACAACTCGTCACGCCACCTGAAGTTCCATGGCTGAAAGGAGAACAAACGCCGCTAGAAAATGAGGCGGTGAGTGGAACACCCAAGTCGAAAGCAGCAATGCCGGTGGTGGTTGGGCAAATAGGGGACCGTCCAATATTGGTGCTTAGAGACAGCGGAGCCAATACAGTTTTGGTTCGGAGAAGCCTGGTGTAGGACGAGCATCTTACAGGGGAGGCGTCGGCCGTCACTCTTGTAGATAGCACAGTAAGTTACCTTCTTGAAGCCAGGATTCTAGTGTCCACGCCATATTATACTGGGCAGGTAGTGGCAAAATGCGTAGACCAACGCATCTACGATCTCATCTTGGGAAACATTACGGGTGCAAGACGTGTCGAAGACCCCGATACCGAGTGCAGGATGAACATCGAAAGGAGGAAAGGCCCGCGACAGCTCAGACGGGTGCAGTCAGTTTCTCGTCGGCAGTGGAGACAAGAACTCAAGCGATAGCCCCAGTAACCCAACGTCCGCTCTCTACTCCTCTTATGAGGCGCCTGAGCGTAACACCGGGCGAAATCGAAATTAGGCAAAAAGAAGACCCGAGCTTGAAGGCCTGCTTCGAAAGAGTCGGAAACAAAGTGAAAAGAAAGAAGAGTCGTACGTCATTCGAATATTAATTGCTAAATGGTCTGCACAGGGAATGCATATTTAGTTCAGGAAAACGGGTCCAACAGCTCGTGTTACCGAGAGATATGCGAGAGACCGTGCTACGCTGAGGACATGATGCCATTATGGCTGGACACCAGGGTGTTCAAAAAACGGTGCCTAGGATCATCGAGGAGTTCTTTTGGCCGGGTGTTCAGAGTAACATTAACCTCTTTCTACGCCCATGTGACGTGTGCCAGCGCACAGATTCGAAGGGAGGAGCTGGTCCCGTACCTCTGGGCAAGATGCCAGCCATCGACCTACCGTTTCAGCGAGTGGCTACTGACATTGTGGGGCCGATCTCCCTAATATCCGCCAAAGGCAATAGATATGTGCTTACTCTGGTTGACGTGGCCACTCGTTATCTTGACGCTATTCCAGTGAGAACAATTGACACTATCCAATTGGCGGAGGGTCTTGTGGAAATGTTTTCGCGTTATGGGTTCCCGAGGGAAACTTTGAGTGACGGGAGCTCGAACTTCACATAGGAACTAATGAAGGAGGTTAACCACTTTTTGTCAGTAAGGCAGTTACTGACGGCTCCTTAACATCCCATGTGTAATGGGCTTGTAGAGCGGTTCAACGGCACCCTCAAAAATATGATCAAGAAAATGTGCGAGGAGAAACATACTGATTGGGATAGATATCTCCCAGCTGTTTTGTTCTTCTACCGCGAAGTACCGCAAACGAGTCTTGGTTTCTCGCCTTTCGAGATGTTATATGGGAGAACCGTTAGAAGTCCACTTGCAATACTCGAGGAGCTGTGGGCTTACAAAGAGATTGCACCAGATCTCAAGACAACATACACGTACGTTCTTGAGTTGCGGGACAGGTTGAAGGAAACATGTAGGCTTGCACATCAAGGACTGGAAAAGGCGCGTGGACGCCATAAGAGATATTATGAAAAGAAAGCCATTCACAGGAATCTGAATCCGGGCGACAAGGTTCTCGTCCTGCTACGCACGGGTCATAATAAGTTACTGATGCAATAGAAGGGCCCGTGCCTTGTGACGCGGAAGAAAAAGGACATGGATTATGGGTTATTTATAGATAGCACTAAGAAGGTTTTTCATGTAAATATTTTGAAGCACGAAGAAAGAGGTGCCGTACGGTACACCCCCAAGGTAGCATGCTCGGTAGTGGCCGAGAATACAGACCATGTTGCCGAGGTGTTCACGTGCAGTGGGGAGAAAAATGCTGGAGGGGATGAGGTACTCCGAACGCCGGGAAAATGGCGTTCGGAGGCCAGGCGAGCGGACGGGCTTCACATGCGCGCCGCAATCCTTGTCCTTTAAGACCGGACTTACTCATTCCAGCCGTCTGAAACTAGTGTCATCAGCCTCCGCTTCTCGTCAGGAACATGTCGGTACCAACCTTTCCCAAATTGGACCACCACATTAAGATTAAAGTCCATATCTTTTCATCAACCCGCTGCGCTGAGGCTAAGCCTCGCGGCGCAGCAGCCGCCGATACCGAACGCCGCTAGTGACGCAGCTCGGACCACCGGCGTGTCGGCGCCTCGACGGCGGCATGAACAAATTCTAGTAGAGGAAGAAGATATACCACCCTCGGAACTTACCTCTACTAACGACTGGCAATCAGCGCACGACAAGCGAAGCTCTAATCGCAAATCCCCTCCCACCGTTACTCCGAATCTGCCTCAAGCCGCGGCCGGGCGCCGGCCCCGGTCGCCCCAACTGTCTTCCCTACGCCACCCCAAGCTCCCCATCGACGACCACAAGATCATCCTCCGTCCCCGTGGCATCCTCAACCTTTCGACCGTGAACGGCGTAGTGCTTCGCGATGCCATTCTGCAAGCAGCCCGCCTCGGACCTCAAGATACCAAGCCTGACACAGTCATCATCAACACCCTCCAACATCTCATCCTCATCAACACTCCCGACCCACAGCGCACATTCCGCTACCTCGACATCAAGTCCATAATGATCAAAAGCACCGCCTACGGCATATACTCCTACCAAGCGGCACCGGAGGACTGCGCCCGCGGCGTGGTCCACGGGGTTCCTCTTGACCACTCATACGAAGACATCAAGGACCGTCTCAGTCACGAGCGGAACCCTCCCATCCTCGACTTTAGACGCATGGGCTCGATAGAGTCCATCATCATCCTCTTCGAACAAGACTGGGTGCCCAAGTCTCTGTACACTATCGGTGCTACCTCTTCAAAAAGAAGATCGAGCACTGCCGTAACTGCGGCGCACTCGGCCACCGTGCGAATGTGTGCCCGGCTCCCAAGCAACGCCGCTGTCCCGGATGCGACAAAGTCGAACCGTCTGAGGACCACTCCTGCACGGCGCGGTGCAATGTCTGCGGTAAAGCGCACCTGACGGCGGATAAAACGTGCAAGGCGCGCTTCCGCACCCCATACCTCGTCAAAAAGAGGTACTGGGATGCCAAGTGAGCCGCCGAGGCAAACGCCAGCCAGACTCCCATTAGTCAGGCTCCACCCCAACACCGCAGCCGCTCCACGACCCGCAAGCCCCAGGCCGCGCAGCTCACATCAAAGTCCTTTCCGGTGCTGCAGCCTGCCGCACCAAAACAGCCGTCCACCCCTCACAAGCCCAAGACCCGGTCCCGCTCCTGGACTGGAACCAGGCCACCGCCATCTCCAGTCCCACCGAGACCACCTGTCCAGGCACCCGGCCGCTGCACCAATGAGGTGAGCTGGGCAGGCGTAGTTTCCCAGGACTCCTCCAACCCCCTCTATGAAGAGCTGCTGCGTGTCCGCGCGCAGCTCGCCTCCCTCCAAACCATCAACCAACGCCTCCAGGCACAGCTGCATGCCCACCAGCAGGCCCTAACCCCTACCCCGGCTCCAGCGGCCCCGGCCGCTTCCCCCTCTTCCACCGCCACCTCTCTCTACTCGCGAACCGCCGGCCAAGAAGCGGGCCGCAACACCCACTACCTCCCTGACCACACCAACCCCGACCGAGGGAACGCCGGCCCTGCCTCCCAATTTCGAACAACTCATGGAGGCGAGAATTAAGGTCGCGGTGCAGACGGCCATCCAGGCCTTCAAAAATCAATTCGCCAACCTCACTATCCGTCTAGACAAATTTGCTCGCCAAATTGACGAGCGATTTAAGGAGTAAAAGTCTCGCCGCGCGACAGCCTGTGCTGCCGTGCGGCCTAAAAAGAAAGCCCGGCTCCACACCGTCTCCAACTCCTACACTGCAAACGAAAGCTTCAGTGATGGCGAGACCACGCACTAGCCTAACCATCTCTCAGTGGAACTGTCGAGGCTTTGGTTCCAAGCGGGGGCTGCTTCACCAGTTCCTAGCTCAGGCAGACGGCCCCGACGTGCTCGCTCTGCAAGAGCCCTCCAATCCCCTCACCCTACCCAGCTACGTTCCCCTCGTCCCCTTTTTTCCGACACCCTCTCGGGTTACATTTCTTGTACGCCGTGCACTCACTACTACCTCCCACCCCTTAGACGTCCTCGAAATAGATCATCTCATCGAACTCGTTCCGCAGCACGCTCGGGGTACGAGTCTCTTCATCCTCAACGTATACAGCCACCCGAAGTGCCTGCGGCCCGACTTCGACCGACTATTCACGCCTGCTAAGCGAGCCGCACACAAATGCCTCCTTCTCATTGTAGGGGACACAAATGCCCCCTTCTCATTGGGGTTGTCGGCTACACAGCCGACGCCCGCAAGGAGCGCAGGGTATGGCTCGCAGCTCAGCAGGCCGGCTTCTATCTTCTCACAGACCCCACCACCCCTATTCGCACCGGGAACAGCGTCTGCGCACACACTACTCCTCACATGGTTTACGCAAAAAAAGCGTACAGGCGCTAAAAGACGAAGACAAGCACACTCAAGACAGGACAGGCGCCAACTTCCAACTAAGTTTATTCATGGAAAAAACCGCTTAATAACCACACCAGCAGGCAAAGATAGAAGCAAAACAAAAACACGCAGTGACAGAGCATAGAGACACGTGCCAAAAGGATCAAGAAATGATTACAACTCTGATAATGACCCACTGAGAAACCTGATCTCTTCTGAGAGCGAGACAGATGGCTTGCTTATGCAGATATGACCCCTCTGCTTGATGTAATAAGCTTCTATGATTTCACGCTCTAATTTATCTTTAGACCTTGCGATGAATTTGGTGTTTTCAAAACCTGGACGACACTTGCAGCTTTTGCAGTGAGTGGCCATGTGGCTCCCATAACAATTTTTTATCGCAACCTTGTGCTGCCTCACTCTTTCATTGTAGCATTGACCTGTCTGGCCAATATATTCCAGACCGCAGCTAAGAGGCACAGCATACACAACGTCAGTAGTGCAAACAGTGGCGCAGATTTGGTGATTACTTTTGCACTGCCTAACCATTCTTGCTTTGTTCAAAGTGCACACGCGCGACAGCTTGCAAGGAGCAGATAGAACCACATTGACCTTATACCTGCTGGCTACTTTCTTTAGATTGTGCTAAAGCCGATGAATATAGGGAATCACCACCGTCGGTTTCTTTTCTTTGTCCTTGTCTTTCTAAGGCTGTTCACCCCTTGACGCCACCTTGCGCTTTTTTACAAGGTTCTCACTAATAGTCGTGATGAGGTGTTTTGGGTACCCGGCTTGGTGAATGCGTTCAGTTTGCGCATCAAAGCTCAGTGCCATCTCATGCTGGCAAGATTTTTCCAGGGCTGCATTCAGGCATGTCGCAACGATTCCTCGCTTGATTAGCTTGGAATGTGCACTACCGAAAGGGAGTAGCTCTTTGCACGATCTGAGGTTGTAGGACCAGCAAATATGTCTGTCCTGCCTAAACACAAGTCTCAGGTCAAGAAACTGTAGGCTATTATCGCGGGGAAGTTCTTGATTGAAAAGAAGGCCTATGGATTCACTACTGAAAATGGTGACAATGTTTTCATAAATGGCGCTTGGTTTTGAACCTACGTGATCGGTTAGCACAATTAGGTAGTCATCCACATATCTGAATACCCTAACAACGTTAGAGGTCAATAAAAGCCGGGCACTGACACGTTTGTCAACACACGATAAATAAATGTCACTCAATATAGGCGCAAGGGGCGACCCAATACAAACACCGTCGCGCTGAACATAAAACTGATGGTTGAAAAAAACGGCAGTCGATGAAAGGTAAAATTCTAAAAGTGTCAAGAAATCATCACAACTAATACCTGTTTTGTCCTGAAATGCTAGTTCGCCAATGCATGCAATCTTGTCTTTGATGGAAATTAACATTTCGGTATGCGGGATGGAATAATACAGGTCATTGACATGAATCGAAAAAGCCCACTGTGCTCCTGGCATTCCGTTTCTAAGTTCCTGAACAACCTCATTAGAGCTGCGGACAAGAAAAGGGTCATCTAGAGGTAGGTACTTTAAATGGCACTGGAGAAAGCGGCCAACGCACAGCTGCCAGGACCCTTTTTCCGAAACAATCGTGCGCAGGGGGCATCCAGGCTTGTGAGACTTGCCCGTAAAGAAAACATCCAGGAACTCTCTGTCTGCGCTCTTCACCATTTTCTTGAGCGGTTCCAAATTCATGTCAGTAAGCAGCTTTACAGCGGTTTTCTTGACCGTGCCAGGATTGAACTTCACTGCGACAAAGTTCTTCTGCAGAGCTTCAGCTGCTTTCTCTTTCAATAGCTTCTCGGGAATAGCGCCTGTACGCTTTTTTGCGTAAACCATGTCAAGCTATAACCAACTAGCCCAAATGAAAGTCTTACTACTCCTGACCTCACCTTCACCCACCGCCTCCTTCACGCTGCGTGGTGTAACAACCAGGGGGATTTGGTTAGTGATCGCTACATTATCGAGATTCTCCTACAAGCAGGCCAACACGTAGGCCCTCTTGTGATGCTACCATCACGAAGTGGGACTCGCTCCGCACCTCCCGAGCAGCCCGCACTCTACACACCATCTCAGACATAGCCACTTGGTGCGACCAACTCCAGCGTGACGTCCGCGCAGTGAGTCGCCAACTCCCAGAGGACTGCCCTGCAGACGCGATGGATTTCCATCTCCTGCACCTATGAGAGGCCAAGGCGGGTATCGAAAGGAGGTGGCGGCGTCAGCGCTGGAATAGAACACTCAGACGCCAACTGGCCCAGCTCAGCAAGAAGATTGAGACGCATGCTGCAACTCTGTCTCGCCAAAATTGGGAATCTCTCTGTAACAAGCTGGACGGCAACATGAGCCTGCCCCTGACCTGGAACCTATTCCGCCGTCTCATTGATTCGACTCAGTCCAATACACACCAGAAACACAACCTCATAAAGCTCATACACACATCCAAGGCCTCCGCGCAGGAACTACTTGAGGAGCTTCGTGATCTCTACTTCCCGGCATATCCCTCCGCAGACCACCCTGACTACACAGGCTCCCCCGACATTCTCGACCAACCGATCACCGAGGCGGAAGTGAGGGCAGAAGAACTTCAGCGCCTCAACGCGTCCTCAGCTCCTGGCCCCGACGGAGTGCACAACAAGGCACTCCGCAACCACGATTCCCCCTCCGTCAAAGCTCTAACCGACTACTTCAACGAATTCTGGCTGCGCGGCGCCCTCCCACCTCAGTGGAAAGACGCCAAAGTAGTCTTTATTCCCAAATCCGGCAAACCACTTCTCCCCGCTAACCTTCGTCCCATCTCTCTTACGTCGTGTGTGGCAAGCTCATGGAGAGCATTTTCCAGACCCGGCTCAGTCGGTATTTGGAGAAAAACAACCTTATGCCTTCGTGCATGTTTGGTTTCCGCCAGGGCTTGTCCACCCAGGACGTCTTTCTACAGCTCAAGCACGACATCCTTGACTCCCCCGCGGGCGACACCAAGGCTATCCTCGGCGTCGACCTAACAAAAGCTTTCGATAACGTTACCCACGAAGCCATCCTAGAGGGCCTCCACGCCCTAGGCATAGGCCCGCGGATGTACAATTACGTCCGCGATTTTCTCTCCGAACGAACAGCCACACTCACCATGGGCGACCACCGGTTGTCCGGTGTCTCACTGGGAGCACGGAGAACCCCTCAGGGTGCTGTAATGTCTCCTATCCTATTTAATATAGCCCTTCTCCAACTCACCCACCAACTCGCCCAAATACCCGTACATTCCAGCCTCTATGCTGACAACATCACTATCTGGGCTAATCAAGGCAGTGATGCCGACATGGAACACAACCTACAGTTGGCCCTCAACATCATCGACTCATACGCTCGCGCGCGCGGCCTAGCCTGCTCCCCTTCTAAATCAGAACTCTTCTTCTACCGCTCCAGACCACACGACTCCGCCAACCCTACCATCTCACTCACTCTAGGAGACCACCCCATTCCCTTGGTCTCCAAGATTCGCATCCTGGGCCTCGTCCTTCACTCCCACGGCACACATGGCAACGCCATACAAACTCTCCAGACCCAAGCCCAGCAAGCCACCCGTCTCATTCGGCGCGTGGCAAACCTGCGCGCGGGTCTGCGAGAGCGGAACACTCTCCGCCTCACTCAAGCTTACATCACGAGCCGCACGGCGTACTCATTCCCCTCCCTCCCCCTAAAGCAGAAGGAGCGGGACCGCATCAACGTGCTTCTTAGGAGCTGCACGAAGGTTGCCCTCTGCCTACCCCCCAGCACCTCTACTACCCGGCTCCTCAACCTCGGTACCCACAACACGTTTGAGGAGCTGGCAGAAGCCACCCTAACAGCACAGCTGACTCGCCTGTCGAATACCGCGGCAGGCTGCACTCTGTCAGCTAGGCATCACCCCGATCACCCATCCTACCGAGCGGGTTCCCCTACGTCCAGACCTACGCTCCCATCTCATCATCCTTCCAATCCCTAAGAACATGCACCCCGAGCACGACGGAGAACGCAGGACAGCCCACGCCAAAGCCCTGCACAAGCTCTACGGCAACAGACCCGAGGTGACCTACGTGGACGCGGCAGCATACTTGTCGGACTTCCGCATGGTTCTCGCCGTCGCTAATTCTCAAGCCCGACTAATTGCATCAGGATCCGTCACCACAGACTCATCGGAAATTGCAGAAGAAGCGGCCATTGAACTCGCTCTTGCCCCCACCTATGCCACCAAAATTATCTCAGACTCAAAATCCGTCCTATCCAATTTCGCCAAAGGTCTGATATCCCGCACCGCGGCTCGGCTTCTACGCTTCTGGCACCCCACCTACCCCGTAACCCTAATCTGGACCCCCGCACACGCAGGCCTCCCGGGTAACGAGGAGGTCCACTCCCTCGCCAGAGGTCTCACTTTCCGGGCCGGAGTTGGACGTCCTCCGCCATCCCGGGAGCGTCTGCTTACGTTCAAAGATATTCTTGCCTACTACCGAGACACCCGTCGCGTTTACGCACCGCCGGCTCCCTCCCTAACCTTAACCCAGGCATCCCACTGGCGCCGACTCCAGAACCAAACTGCTCCCTACCCTATTCTCCTTCATGCCCGCTACCCCGATCAATTCCTTTCTTCTTGTAAGCTCTGCGGGAAGTCGGGACACTTCCTTCATGTCCTCTTCACATGTCCTTCCCACACCCTCCATCCACCACCACGGCGGAGTCATACTGGGAGACTCCTGGCAAGCTCCGCTGCTGCTGACCAGCGCCGGATAATTACCGACGCCCTGAAGCGGATAGCCCTCCAAGGGCTGTAATTTGCCCTGTAAGGACAGCCCCCTAAGGGTTGCCTCGGGGCATGTTAGGGGGTTTGCCCCCTCTGTATTTGGCAATAAATGTTTCCACCACCACCACCGACGAACGCCGCCTCGACGCCGGCTACTGGATCCACAAAACGCTGAAGCCGCACCGAACCAACCGTGAGCACGAGCGCCGACCACTAACAGTAGAACGCTAATAGTAGACGCTGGTAGCAGTGTTCCCGTGTCGTGTGTATTTTTATTTTTTGTGTTTTGTGTTAGTTTTGTTAGTTTTGTGTTCTAGTGTGTGTGTGTCACGTAGGGTGTATTAAATGTGCGTCTGTGTGGGTACACCTGTCGCCTAGTCCATTCTTTCGGTCCGAGTGTTCTCCGGGGAGATCCGTGACGCAGACTTTGTGAACAATCGGTTTGGACACACTTGTAGTGTGTGCGACAGACTGTGGTACCAAAAGAACTTGACACCTGTGAGTAATCCAATGTATCACATTTTGCGTTTGACGTTACCAGAACAACAAGCTCAACCAGGGAAAGGTACCTCCCGCTGCGTATATCCTGGCATGGCGGAGCTAAGCCACTGCAAAATTTTAATTACAAATTAAAAATAAAAAACAAACAAATAAAAATTAACAGATAAAGCCTAACTGGGCACAGAAAAGCTTTCGCCTCGCTCACTTTAGATCGCCAAAATGCGCCCTGAATTTTTTTTGCCTAGGCCGCGCGATGTCTATGGCATCAGGCCACGCGAAGGAGAAGAGCCAATAATCGACCACAGGCAACGCGAAAATATTGATGTCGCACTAAGTCTGGCTCCCTCCACCTGTTTCTCCATCTGCTTCTTCTCAGTTCTAGACCACGCCACTGTACTGGCTTCGGGCCTGCTTTGCCGTCGGACTACACTGAACCTCGACTCATGGTGGGGGTCTCCGTAGAACGGCACTCGCAATAAAGGCACAGAGCGGCGGGTCGCATGGCGGTGGCGGTAAAAACAATTTGAGCCCCAAGGGGTAAGAAAGGGGAGGGGTGCTGTTGCTGGGGTTTGTGATGATTGTCTCCCGTCAGGGGCGCAGTCTTAGGGCGCCTCGAAGTAGCTCGGCACTGTCACTGATGCACCCTACTCAGTCCAACACCCTGCCTGCTGACTTGACGCCCGCTCGATTGCTGGCCGCTCGGGTCTGAGTCGGAAGGAGAAATAAGGGTGAGAGATGAGTGGTTAGTTTCATGACGGATTTCGGCATAACCATACGGTGTCGTAGATGATGGGTTTTCGGTTGTCACACGTAGGGCAACATTTTTGGTATTAGGTTGGCAGTAAAGGAAAAGCACGTCACGGACGTACTGTACCAGGAGTGGCTGCAGGAATTCGGCTCCCGGTGGTGGAGCCAGCCAGCTCTCCCGGTCCTCGGAGCATGTCTTGGTATAGGATAGGCGGGCACTTTCAAGTAGTGGTAAGTGTTTAATGTGTCAAGGCGTTTATTTGAAGCACAGGTCGGTTGGTCTTGGTTGACCGGCGACACGACGGGCACACTCACAGGCGTCGTTCGAAAAACCCAACTGCACTTCGTCTGCTTCTTCGTTGTCCCGCTTGAACTCGTCCGCTTCTTCGCTGCGCTGCGCCTGTCGGTCCCATTACAATTACTCTCCCTCCGAAAAAGAAGCCATCCTGGCGACTTACGGAGAGGAGAGGATGGTCGGGTCACAGTAAGGCTTGAGGCGCTCAACGTGCACAGTTTCGCGCCCCCGGCGACGGTGGTCCGAAGAGGGAACGAGCGGCTCAACGATATAAGTCACCGGAGAAGTTTGGTGGACAACCCGGTAAGGTCCGTGAAAGCGAGACAGTAGTTTCGTGGCGAGGCCGGGAGTGGAGGAAGGCACCCAGAGCCAAACGAGGGCGCCAGATGGGTATGACGCTGGAGGGTCCGGGGAATCCCGACGGTGCTTCTGATCCCATTGTTGCTGTGTGGTGAAAGAGCGGGCAAGTTGCCGGCATTCTTCGGCATACAGGTGAGCTTCGGAGAGTAAGGTGGTCTCGGAAGGGTCAGGGTGATAAGGAAGGATGGTGTCCATGGTGGATGTAGGCTCCCGGCCATATAAGAGGAGGAAAGGAGAAAACCCCGTTGTTGTCTGAGTAGCTGTGTTATACGCGTACGTGACGAACGGGAGCACTTGATCCCAGTTGGAGTGGGCGGTGTCAACGTACATGGCGAGCATGTCACTCAGAGTGCGGTTGAACCGCTCAGTCATGCCGTTGGTCTGGGGGTGATAGGCGCTGGTGTAGCGATGAACGATTTGGCATTGCTTGAGCAGGGCCTCGACGGCGTCCAAGAGAAAAACACGGCCGCGGTCACTTAGAAGTTCTTTTGGGGCGCCGTGACGAAGAACAAGACTGTGTAGAATGAAGTGTACGACATCGTTCGCGGTAGCAGATTTGAGAGCCGCCGTTTCGACGTAACGGGTGAGATGGTCAACGGCAACGATGATCCACCGATTATTAGCCGAAGTAGTTGGAAGCGGGCCATAAAGATCAATGCCGACGCGGTCAAAGGGACGGCCAGGGCAAGGTAACGGCTGCAAAGGAGCGGCGGCGGAGTGGGGAGGTTTCTTGCGACGTTGGCAGGCGGTGCATGACCGAATGTGCTGACGTATGTAGCGGTACATACCTCGCCAGTAGAATCGCTGACGAAGGCGAGCATATGTTTTCAGTACACCGGCGTGGCCGCATTGTGGAGCGGCGTGAAAAGAGGCACATATTGTAGCACGGAGGTGTCGAGAGATGACCAACAGCCACTTCCGGCCGTCGGGGAGGTAATTACGGCTGTATAAGAGGCCATCACGAACGGCGAAGTGGTGGGCTTGGCGGCGAAGGGTCCGGGTCGAATGATGCGGCGAGGGAGTGTTCAGGAAGTTTAGCAGCGAGGTGATCCAAGGATCCTTCAGTTGTTCGGAGAGCATATCAGGGATGTTGAACGAAGAGAATTCGTAGGCACAGACGAGGGCAGAGGTTGACTCGCATGGGAGTGGTGAACGCGAAAAGGCGTCGGCGTCCGAGTGCTTGCGGCCGGAGCGATAAATGACGTGTATATAAAACTCCTGGAGACGTAAAGCCCAGCGGGCGAGTCGGCCAGAAGGATCTTTGAGGGAGGATAGCCAGCATAGGGCGTGGTGGTCTGTGACGACATAGAAGGGCCGGCCGTAAATGTAAGGGCGGAACTTGGCAATTACCCAAATGATGGCGAGACATTCTTTTTCTGTGACAGAATAGTTTGATTCCGCCTTGGTGAGGGCGCGGCTGGCGTAAGCGACGACGTATTCCGGATACCCAGGCTCTCGCTGGGCAAGAACTGCGCCCAAGCCCACACCGCTCGCGTCAGTGTGAACTTCTGTCGGACAGGCGGGATCAAAATAGCGAAGGATGGGGGGAGAGACCCGCAGGCGGCGTAAAGTGCTGAACGCGGTATCGCAGGCGGGGGACCAAGACGAAAGGTTCGGGCTGCCGGCAAGAAGCTGCGTTAAAGGGGCGATGATACTGGCGAAATTTCGGATGAAGCGGCGAAAATATGAGCATAAGCCTATAAAACTGCGAAGTTCTTTTAAGGTGGTTGGCTTGGGGAAGTCAGCGACGGCGCGAAGTTTGGCAGGGTCAGGTAGAACGCCGTCTTTGGAGATGACATGGCCTAATATTGTGAGCTGCGTTGCACCGAAGTAACATTTTTTCAAGTTTAGTTGGAGGCCGGCGTCAGTAAGGCTAGTGAGTACGCGCTGAAGGCGGTGCAGATGGGAAGGAAAATCTTTGGAAAAAACGACAATGTCATCTAAGTAACACAGACAAGTTTCCCATTTGAGGCCACTGAGAATAGTGTCCATCATCCTTTCGAATGTGGCTGGAGCATTGCAGAGGCCGAATGGCATCACATTGAACTCATACAAGCCGTCTGGGGTGACGAAAGCGGTTTTCGGCCTGTCGTTCGCTGCCATCCGGACCTGCCAGTAGCCGGAGCGTAAGTCGAGGGATGAAAAATACTCCGCTCCCTGCAAGCAATCCAGTGCGTCGTCGATTCGTGGTAGAGGATAAACATCCTTGCGTGTGATCTTGTTGAGACGGCGGTAGTCCACACAGACCCTGATGGAGCCATCTTTTTTCGTCACCAAGACAACAGGAGAGGCCCAAGGGCTGTGAGAAGGCTGTATTATGCCGCGCCGAAGCATGTCGTCAACATTGTCACGGATGACGCGGCGCTCGCTCGGTGAGACTCGGTACGGTCGCTGACGCAAGGGAGCGTGGGTACCAGTGTCAATTGTGTGAGAGACGGCCAATGCGCGCCCCAAGGAGGGCTGGGAAAGGTCGAAAGAGTTGCGGAAGCGGCAGAGAAGTTCCAAGATTTGGTCACGGTAAGCGGACGGAAGGTCGGGAGCGATGTTACGACGAAAGACGTCGATGGAAATCGGATCGGCCGCTGTCGCACAACAGGCTAAGGCAGTAACTGGGGAGCAGGCACGGGTATCGGAGAACTCGGAAGAAAGAGCAGGGTCCAGTTCAATAGAGCCGAGGCATTCACCGCGAAGAACATACGACGGGCAAGAAAATGGGTTGGTGACATAGATGGAGCAGTGGCCATCGGAAATCGAGACAACGGCGAATGGAATGAGGAGGCGCTGATGGCGAGTGGCTGCAGCGGTAGGTATGAAAAGAACAGGGCCGCTGAGGAAAGAGTCGGGGCGGAGCGGAACGAGGGCTGAAGAGGAGGGAGGTATGTCGGTGTCGGCAGCTACAAGAAGCTTAGCGGAGCGCACAGGTAGGTCACACAACGAAACATCACACAGAGGAGAAAGCTCAAGTTCCGCACGGGCACAATCAATCACTGCACGGTGGGTCGAGAGGAAATCGCAGCCGAGGATGACATCGTGAGAGCAGGCGGTCAGCACAACAAACTCGATGGTATAGGCGACGTCGTTGATAGAAACGCGGACCGTGCAGGCTGCGATGGGGTGGATGCGCTGAGAGGTGGCCGTACGTAGTGAAAAGTCAGACAGCGGCGTTGTCACCTTAGGAAGTTTGCGGCGAAGAGAATCACTAATTACTGACACTGCAGCACCCGTGTCGACGAGCGCGAGAACGGGGACGCCTTCAACAGACACCTCAATCACGTTAGCAGGAGAACACGGAGGACTTAAAAAGTTGGCAAAACACGCAGTTCTTGCCTCCTGAACTGCGGCAGTCAGTTTTCCTCTGGGAGAGGGTCCGGGCGGCGGAGCATCGGAGAAATGGAACGTCGACAAGGGGAAAGCGAGCGGCGAGTAGGGTACTGGGAGCGATGTGTAGAGGAGGCAGAAGAGACATTAGGCAAGGGCGGCCCGGAATCGTAGCAGAAATTGCGCATGAAATCGCCAGAACGAGGAGATCGCTGACGACAAAAGCGTGCGACATGGCCCGGAAGACCGCAGGAATAGCATATCGGTCGATTGTCCTCGGTACGCCAGGGGTTCGTAGGGTTTCGGCGGGGTCGACGAACCGGGACCTGCGGCGGGGGTATAGACGGCGGTGGAGCATAAAAGGCCGGGCTTCTAGGGTAGGCGGCTGAGGTGGGCGAGCGCCGTGGACCGGTGACTGCTTCAGCATAGGTGAGCGGCGCTGCCACAGGAGGAGGTAGGGGACTGGATGGCAGAACTGCAGCGACCTGCTCCTGAATAGCACGACGGATAGTGGGCGTGAGAGATGGCGCCAGGTCGTGCGGAGGGCAGACGGGGTCGGGAATGTGATGCAGCAGAGAAAGCTGGCGAGCGATCTCTTCGCGGATGAAGTCTTTAACCTGCTGCATGAACAGGGACTGCTCAGCAGACGAGCCACCAAGGGCCACGCCAGCAAGACCCCCCGCAGGCGCGCCGGACTGCCGCGTAGATGCGCGTTGCTTGCGGAGTTCGTCGAAGCTTTGGCACAGCTGGATGACGGTAGCGACGGAGGTGGGGTTCTTCGCCAGCAGCATCTGGAAAGCGTCATTGGCTATGCCTTTAAGTATGTGGTTGACTTTATCCCCTTCGGACATGGAGGGGTTGACACGCTTGCACAGGTCAACGATGTCCTCGATGTAGCTTGTGAACGTCTCGGAAGGGAGCTGAGATCGAGCACGAAGACGTTGCTCGGCGCGAAGCTTCCGGACGGCGGGGCGGCCGAAAACGTCGGCGAAGCTCGTTTTAAAGGACGACCAGGTGGGAAGATCGGCCTCATGGTTGCGAAACCATAGGTTGGCAACGTCTGTAAGGTAGAAGAGGACGTTGCTAAGTTTCACGGAATCGTCCCACCGATTGTAAGTGCTGATGCGCTCATAGGAGGCCAGCCAATCGTCGACGTCTTGGTCATCGGTGCCACTGAATGGAGAAGGGTCATGCTGGCGCTGCACCCCGTGACAGAGTACGGTGGCAGGGATGGGCTGCGATGGTTCACTCGGACATTCCGGCATGGTGGCGGAGACGAGGAGCGTTCCACTTCGAAGTTGCAGGATGAGGACCGGGACGGGAACCGAGGCACCTCCACCAAGTGTCAAGGCGTTTATTTGAAGCACAGGTCGGTTGGTCTTGGTTGACCGGCGACACGACGGGCACACTCACAGGAAGGAAGGAAGGAAGGAAGGAAGAAAGGAAGGAAGGAAGGAAGGAAGGAAGGAAGGAAGGAAGGAAGGAAGGAAGGAAGGAAGGAAGGAAGGAAGGAAGGAAGGAAGGAAGGAAGGAAGGAAGGAAGGAAGGAAGGAAGGAAGGAAGGAAGGAAGGAAGGAAGGAAGGAAGGACTCAGACGTTGCTGGCACATACCCACTACGGGGGAGTGGCCAAGACACAGGCGGTTATTTACTGGATACAGGAAAGTTTTGACGGGAAAAGGAGTGGTAATAGTATGTAATCTGAGAGATTGGAAAAGGGAAGGAAAGGGGTCCAGTTAACTTGGAGATCAAAGACGGGACAATTGCTTAATGTGCATAATAGTACACAATGCCTGTAATGTTGCAATGTCGTACTGATTGAGGGCGGGAAAAAGAAATTAGAATGGGAGTCGCTGCGTTTCTTGAAGAAAATTTTGCACAGCAGAGCGCACACTCCTGTCGCTTCGTCCAAGCAAAGAAGCGCCAATGGAAAGAACAACCGCGGAAGACACAGGCAAGCCCAGTTGATGAAATGGAATCTGCAAAATACTCTTCCTCAAATGAGAAAAGCGGCGGCAGAACGGCAAGAAGTGATCTATTGTCTCAGGTTCGGCACAAAAAGGGCACAGTGGGGAAGCTGCCAGGCCAGATCTGTGAAGGTAGAAATTTAGAAGGGGAACCCGGCAACGCAAGCGCGTGAAAGAGACCTCTAGTCTGCGTGAGCGCCAGTCTTTGCTACTCCAAGGATGCAGAAGATGCTGATATTCGGGAGATGATGTAAGAGCCGAGGTAGCAAATTCCTGAAATATTGTGTAGCTGCGAAACCTCACCGCAGCTGTATATGCACATGATGGCAGGACAGCAACAATTGGGCCGCTGAGAGAGGCTCTTGCTAAGGAATCTGCAACCTCATTTAAGTGAAAGCCCATGTGACCGGGCACCCAAAGCAACCTTACCGAATTTAGATGGCGCGGAATCAGGAACTTAAAGAGGCGTAACGGCCGAGAGTCAGTGGGTGAGGATAAGGAAGAGCAAATGGACAGAGAGTCTGTCATAACCACGACCTGTGAAACTGTAGATTCTAATTTTCGTAAGGCTAAGATTACTGCTAATAATTCAGCCAGAAAAATTGAAGTGAAGTCAGGAGGACGGAGAGAAAAAGACCAATCCAGTGAAGGTGAAAAAATTCCCACACCTGCCTTTTCGCGATCCTGCGAGGTATCAGTAGCAATAAGAACATGAGAGGGAAAGGACCTTAGGCGGTCCTGCAATAGACCCTGAAGAAGTGGGAAGGGCTGCAGCTTTGCATTCGATGGGAAAATATCATCGAATTCAATCTGGACAGATGAGGAGTTGTTAAATATTTGGCGGACATCTGTGAAATGAATATTTATGCGATCAAGGAGGGACTGCATGTAACATATCTGCGGGGTATGAAATCGAGACCAGACAGCACTAAAAAAGACGGAAGGTTGACTAAGAAAGATTATACTGGATGCGTGAAGAGGTGAGTCGCACAATTTTAAAAATGTTTGAACTGTTAAAAGGCGAAACCTAGCTGATAACGAAGGCATTCGCGCCTCAAGGTGCAGAACAGCATTGGCGACATAATTTGGAAGCCCCAGACAAAGGCGCAACGCCTCACGCTCCAAAAGCACAAGAGGGCGAAGTTTATAGGCAGGAGCTCCTGAGAATAAAACACACCCGAACTCCAAAATTGGGCGGACGTACATTTTATAAATCATCAGAAGCGTATGCCTTCTCATGCCTGACCTAGCACTACAAAGCCTGCGCAGGATGCCAATGGCCCGAACTCCTTTTGCAGAAACTTGCTCAATGTGGGGCCGCCAGGAGAGAGTAGAGTCGTATATTACACCGAGATACTTCACCGTCTGAACTTGAGGTATTATGTTATTTCTATAGACCAGGCAGATATTTACTGGAACAGAAACTGGAAATACTAACAATGCGCATTTCTTCACATTAAGGGACAGATGAATTTTTCCTAGCCAGTTGTCAAGAACATTGAGGTAATTTTGTAGGGTTTGATAAAGAGTGTGAATGTCACTTGCTGATGCAAAAAATGCAATATCGTCGGCGTACACATAAGTTTTCACATTTTGAATGCATGGAAGTGAGCTTAGAAAAATGTTAAAAAGAACAGGTGAGAGAACTGATCCTTGCGGAACACCTCTGGTCTGTGGAAATCTCATCATCATCATCATCATTTATTATACCCTTAAAGGCCTCTGTTGAGGCATTACATAAGGGGGGGGGGGGACAAAGCAAATGCAACTAAGAATAATACGTTAATACAACAAAACATAATGCAATACAATAAAATGAAAAACGATATATCACAATACAACGTTGGTCAATAATGAAGGGCACAAGGCTGAATAGGCGGTAACAACTACAACAACAACAAGAAAAATAATAAGTTAACTGGGTGAAGTTTGAGAAGTGTCTTTTATTCAGTACAGTGATTAATTAATGCCTGTCGAAATTTAGTAGCGTCGCGCTCGTTAACAATGTAGTCGGGTAGCAGGTTCCAATTTTCTATTGCAGTTGGAAGAAAAGATTTATTAAATGCCAAGGTCGATCCATGTATACGTTGAATGCTGAGGAGGTTAAACAGGCGGCGCGATGTTCTGATGGGAGCTAGTAATAATGTGTCACGAAGATCAGGAAAATTGTAATATAACTTATGAAAGAGGCAGAATCGTGCGATTTTCCGTCGGAGCTCTAGTGGCGGGATGTTAAGTGAAGATTTAATACTGGTGATACTGCTGTGTCTATTGTAATTTGAGGATATAAAACGGGCTGCTCTGTTTTGAACGGCTTCTAAGGTGTTAATTAAGTATGCTTGGTGAGGATTCCATATAGCCGCTGCATAATCAAGTATGGTACGGGTGAATGTTTCGTATGCTAATTTTCGAACAGAAGGAGGGGCTAGGTACAGGGATCTTCGGATGAGGCCAAGTGATTTTGATGCTCTAGATGCTAGATATAAGATGTGTTCCGACCAGGTTAATTTGCTGGAGATGGTGATTCCAAGGTACCGATATGATTGGACTTGGGTTACCGTGTTTGACAGGAGTGAATATGCAGATCTGATGTTGGAACGTTTTCGCGATACTTGCATGAATTGGCACTTTGAGACATTCAGCTGCATAAGCCAGTCGGAACACCACCGTTCTATTATGTGTAAGTCGTTCTGAAGCGATAGTTGATCCCTGTTAGTGACAATGCGACGATAAAGGATGCAATCATCCGCAAAAAGCCGAATAGTGGATGAAACACCGGAAGGAAGGTCATTAATGAAGATTAGAAAAAGAAGTGGGCCAAGAACGGAACCTTGGGGAACGCCAGAGATAACGTTAGTAGTGCCTGAAGGATGATTGTCGATTACTGTGTATTGGGAGCGACCTGTTAAAAAGCAATGTATCCATGATAAAACGAGAGGATCAATGGACAGTCCGGAGAGTTTAGACATGAGGAGAAGATGGGGCACGCGATCGAAGGCTTTAGAAAAATCTAAAAAGATAATGTCAGTTTGGAATGAAGAGTCCATATTTAAGTGGAGGTCAGTGGTAAATTCAAATAGCTGAGTTTCACACGAAAAACCGGAACGGAAACCATGCTGCTTAGTAAAAAAGAAATTGTTCTGATCGAGGTGTGATGCAACATGTGAATATATGACGTGCTCTAGAAGCTTACAGGCAATGCATGTAAGAGATATTGGGCGATAATTTGAGGAAACACCATCTCCTTGAGGAAACACCATTTTGGCAGCAGTAAAATTCTCTATTTTCCAAAAAAACAGATATCCAGGCTACAAAATAGCTTGGGAAGTTGAGTTCCTGTAATCTTAGTAATAGAGTCGAGTGCTCCACGCTGTCGTATGCTTTACTGACATCCAAGGTGACAAGCGCAGCAAACTTTTTTCTATTGCGAGCTAATTTAATACGACTCTCAAGGTCAGTATGAGCACACCAAATTGAACAACCCGGCCTGAAACCAATTTGGCATGGATTCAATACAACATTTTCTGAAATGAATGACATGACACGGCTGAGAAGGACCCTTTCCACCAATTTCACAAGGTTCGATGTTAACGAAATAGGGCGTATATTGTCTAAAGGTAAGCCCCCCTTCCTTTTTAAGCAATGGAACTATTTCAGCAAGACGCCACTCATGCGGTATCCAAGGACCTTTAATAGAATGGTTAATTAGAGCCAACAGGTCTGCAGGAGATTCATTGAACAATATTTTGATCATAGATGAAGTGACCTTATCGGGGCCAGGAGCCGCTGGGGATAAGCGCAGAACAATTTGCGACAGCTCAGGCATAGAGACCTCAGTGAAATCACTTGAAGTGCATGTGAATATTGAAGGAGAAGGTAAAGCAGATGTAAAGCGAAGCTCTAGGCCACACGCAATATCCTCTAAGGCCTTTGCGATGTCAGCAGGGAACTGAACAAAGGATTCAATGTTGGCAGCCAGAGGAATCACCTTGTTGCGCCTCAGGAAATTAAATAAAGCTCGTTTATTTCCTGATTGGGAAAGGAAATCATAATGATTTGTATTGTACTCCTCCTTTGCACGGGCGACAGTGCGTTTAAATGTTGCTGCAACATACTTATAATCCAGCCAATTTTTTGGGCATTGATTGATGAGAAGTTTCTTCCAAGCTGCCTTTCGTCGTCTATATTCACGCGTGCACTCAGCATTCCACCAATTGTTCGCGATTGCACCCTTTGTGCTCTTAAGCAAAAATTCAGACTTTTGCCTTGCATGGTCCAGTACCGAGCATAGATGTGCAGCCTTGCTTTCGGCACTTCTCTGAGCGCGAGTGTCTGAAGTGATTTCGAGCGCTGATTTTAGCGTGTCTTTAAAGCAATTGTAATTTATTAACGTGCGCTAATGTCGCTCAGGAAGAGTTAATTTACACGCAAACTTGAAACTAATCGGTAGATGATCACTATTTGTTGCACAGTCAACAGGCTCCCAAGACATAACAGAGACTCCTGGGGAGGAAAAAGTTTAATCCAAGGCAGAGCGGCATTGACTGCGGACAAACGTAGGCAATCCGGAATTGTTGCAGATCAAGTTATTGCCAGAAGCCCAATCAAATAGTCTAGAACCAAAGCTGTCTGTTTTAAACCCCCAAGTAACATGGTGCGAATTGAAGTCGCCAAGTAAAAGAACCTGAGATCGGCTACTAGACATGAGTGAGTCAAGGGGCTGAGTGTCACGCACACCAGAAGGGAAATATGCATTAGCTACCGTAAAGGGCTGTTGACCTGGGACACTAAGGTCAACCGCAAGGATTTCACATTCATTGTCCGCATATTGAAAAGAAATGCATGCCCTGTGGCAAAACTTTGTAGATATGAGCACTAACAACCCTCCCCCTCGTGATGACCGGTCAAGCCGGAACGGAGGGTAATCCTTGAGATGATAATTGAAATTTGAAGTTAGCCATGTTTCCTGTAAAGCAACTAAATCCGGTAGAAGCTGAGTGCATAGGCAATTTAAATCTGTTGAAGCTGAGAATATAGATCGACAATTCCACTGGAGTACACTTAAGAACCCTATCTTGGCGGAAGTGCCGCAGCCGCGACTGCCTTTTCTAGAATACTGGTCTTAGCCTTATGACTTGCGTTACTTTTCTTTGTCTTTGACTGAGGGCAAGATGGACCTGCAATATTCAGAGGAGACCCACTTCGTTTCTGGGCGCGGAGATCAGACTCCATATCCATACAATCCATAGAGGATGCGTCCAAAACGCTATGCGAAGGAGAGGCCTGAGAGGTCTTTTGTTGCTCACATTGTTTTTGGCCCTGTGGAGCGGAGTCGATAATTACAGAAGGAGGGGTAGCTTCCGAAGCCAAAAAAGACAAGAGCGGAGCGGTGGACGCCTGCAGAAGATTGGTCATCTGAGCAGCTATGACCTGCGAAATGCACGTGGACACGGTTTCCATAATGCGATCCATTGCATTTGCCACAGCTTTCTCAACTGCCGCTGTAATAGCCTGGGACCAACTAGAATCCATTATGGGTGGACATTTGGCGGCCACACTAGAGTAGGCTGAGGTTCTCTCCTTGACTGCGGCAAAAGCCTCTCTCCGCGTGCATCTGCGCTTGTCTATAAGCTCGAGCACCTGAACTTCTTGTGCTCGTGCAGGACAGTCAGGCGAATCAGCAGAGTGAGCACCGCTACACAAACAACATTTCTCTTGCTGTTCAGGACATTCCTCTCTGCAATGACGTTCCCCACAGGCACAGCAGCGTAAGGCCGATTTGCAGGCTTTGCCGCTGCGGCCAAATCGCCAGCAGTTTTGACACTGAAGGGGCCGAGAGTTAAAGGCATCTACTCGAAAACCCAATGGCCACACCTTAATCTCTGACGGGCAAAATATTCCTGCAAATGTGGCAATTACGGACTCCGTAGGAATTTTTTCTCCGTCAACCATCCTGCTGCATCGATGGACAGCAATCACTCCCGCAGGCGAGAGGTTCTCAAGTGTTTCCGCAGGGCTCAATCGAGAGTCGACCCCTCGGACCAAGCCCTTGGAACATGCTAGATGAGGCAGAATGAATGCGCTCACCGGGTGGTTGGCGAATGACGTACACTTCAGCAGGTCTTCAATACAGGCTTTATCCGGCGACCTGCACAAAATGCCACCCCTGCCGAACTGCCGGACGTCGGTAATGTGCATGAAATACTGCGATGTTGACCTAAGGGCCGCCTGCACGGCCTCCGGGTTGTTCAGTCGGATAGCGCCTCCATCGGAAGGCACGAATGCGACTGGAATGCTTGAAACACCGCTGCGGGAAAAGAGATCGATGGGGAGCTGGTCTTTAGGAAGAGATGCCGACCAAGGGGAAAACCCCTGGCCAGGAGAAGAAGTAGACATTAAGCTTTCGTCCCGCACCCAATCACCCAAGAACAGGAGCAAACAGGCACAGACAAAAAGGAGAAATTTAGCAAGCTAGAGCAACACCGCCAGGCACTTAGCCACTGCCCCGCAGCCTGGGTAGCTGAGCCACGTCAACAGCGGGTCAACAGCCAAGATGCAAGGGCTTCTGAGGCCGGAGGGAGCGAAAACCCCAACTGCACTTCGTCTGCTTCTTCGTTGTCCCGCTTGAACTCGTCCGCTTCTTCGCTGCGCTGCGCCTGTCGGTCCCATTACAAATGCAAAATAATAGCAATAAGGAAGGTGAAAGCTTTTGCTAACCCCAGCATCAGCCATCACTACGGCGGCAGCACATGAGCTGGGACAGCGGAAGTAAAGTATGACAGGCAGTTTTGAGAAGTGAAATGAAAGAGGTGAGGGAACAGTAAGAACGGATAGAGGACACTTTCAAATGGCGTACTTGTTTTTGGCATGTGCATCAGTGTGCGCAAGTTGGGTAGACTAACACTGCAGTGTTTATAGCCTTGCGTCATCAGTCACCTCGCACTCAGTACACAGGCAAAAATGACACTTTACCGTTCGAATTAATCTCATGCAGATGCATTCATGCAATTAACACTATAATTAATTCTAACAGCAGTAAAATGGAAGGTGTTTTCCTCAAGTTGTCGACATCGTACAATCCTCGCAGACCTTCGTGGGTGGATATATTGCTTGCCGCGTGCCCATGGGATCACAGACGAGGAGGACACGTATATGATCCCGTCTATATGAGCTCGTCTATATGCGACTCGTCCGCAGCCATCTTGTGCACTCTTCTCCGCTGTGCTTCTCATCTTATGCCAAAGCAACTCTCGCCAACCTTCTTTACAATTTCTGCCATGCCAAGTGCATGAAATGCTTACCGACGACGTAGTCCAACCGTCCACTTGCATCCCCTGGGCTTCGCCTGTGGTACTGGTGAGAAAAAGAGACAACACTTCGCGATTCTGTGTCGATTATCGGCCACAGGCCCACTTTGTCCGAGTCGTCTGGTGTCCCATAAGCACGCGGCAATATAACGATGCCTTAAACGCAGAGCAGCCGCCACGGAAGCTGCTTTTCTTCGCGTTGTACGCTGTTTTTAGTATTGGTAGATTGGGGCACATTCGTCAGCCTTGACGCATTGGCTCGCAATATGTAACCCACCGCAATGAAGCTTAAGGACATGAAATAAGGACTGCTCTAAATAGTGATAGACTACGCATTTGTATAATGATAGTTGCCGCCGAGGCACGCGGGTCAAGACCTTTCAAGTCCCTTCCCACAGTGCCGGATTTGGTGAAAAAGATCCAAGAGCTGCGCGACCAGTACGCGAAGGAACTGAAACAGGAAAGCCAGAGACGTTCGAAAAGGCGCTTCATCTGCCGCTGGGTCCACCTTGAGCGCATGGCTTTCCTGCGAAGCGCTGTCACTGCCGACGAGCCCGAGCAGGTCTCAGGCGACGTGCCACTGCTGGTGAGTTGTGTGAGTTGAGTCGTTTCTTGCATAGCGAGCTCCGCTGTCAAAACTAGCGCGTTCCTCTTCCTACTTTCACTCCTACCTAACTCTTTTTTCTTTCCTTAAAACTAATTTTCTTGTTTGCTCTGCCAACATGCGCGATCAAACTGTAATGGATTCCTTGTTCCGAGCGAAAAGTAATAAATGCTTTGTCTGCTGTCTTATTATGGCGTAAGGCTTTCTTACACGGAAGTTGTGTACGGAATTTTGTCGACGGAAGCCGTCCGCACCAACTGTGAATCATAAGTTGTATGGTACATAGAATAAAATTGTAAAAATTGATTAAGCAGCAGTTCAGAAACAAAGAAAATGAAAAACGAGAATGATTACGGAATCTAAAAGAAATAAAAATAAACACAAAAAGAATAAAAATTAGAAAAATAAAGTTAAAAATATCGAACCAAAAATAAACGAATGAGAATAAAGAAATTGCAAAAGAACAAGGAAGGAACAAAGGACAGGGAAAAGCTTTCCGCTCCTAAGCAGACAAGCGCAATCCTGTAACATTTACATGCTACACTTTCCATAAGCTTGATTAGACGCGCTCTTTGCTGACCACGGACATCAGAATTTAAGTGAGCCCGAGTTGATGTGGTATCGGTCACACATCCAAGAGATTACTGCGGGAGAAAAAAAAATGCCGGGGACACTTAAGCTCCTCCTGACGCGGTAGCGTAATGGATTAATTCCCCTTTATGCACAAGGTCGTTTCTTGCGTCATATTCATAGGTGTTTGGCAGTCCTCATACACCTCCTGGCGCAGTGGAGCAACGGCTAAGCGACGCGCCACTTCCCCGCGATGGCAGGTGCTCCCAGCGAAGGGATGTGTGTGGCCCATGTTGCTTCTCGAGTTACCAGTCACTAATTTAGATGCCACCTGTCACGGTGGGCAGTTTGCTTACAGTTGAGTTTCCCCTTCCGGTGGCGATGAGAGGAAAGTACTTGATGATGAAATCGGGGTTTCTTGAAGACCCGGTGGTTCTACTCGCAAACATTCACATTACACAAGGAAAGGAGAAGGTTAACTATTTATTTACAACATAGGTAAAAAACAAGAAGAAACAAAGCAAGGAGAAAACTATTTACATGACTAAATCGTGGATCAGACGAATTCAGCCCCCGCTCAACCCAGAGCGTTTGGTTTTAAACCCTCTGTCTCCGCCCTTAGCGGGGACAGCAACCAATAAGATAACAAACGACCCATCTCGCCAATCAGTGGTTAGGGAAAGGAAAATAAGGTCCGCCCACTGATCAGAGATTGGGGAAAAAGTTCTGATTAAAGCACTTGGCAAGGAGGTTTCAAATAACCACACAAACAACACAAATGCGACTTCCGTTCGCCACGCCACCCACGGCACCACAGATGCTAGAAACATGTGCCGACGAGGCGATGACTCAGGTTGTTGACACCAACAAAGAGAACACAGTCGTTAAGGGAATAATCCGTTTCCTGGTCACCCAGCACTCGGTCCCCACCCAGCTGTATCTCTCCCGCATCGCCGAAGTCTCGTCACCCCTTGACGACGCACACATGTCGACAGATGTACATGGTTAGCGTTTTTCCCGGCGGGTCATCCCCGTGACGGCGCGGTGTAAACGAGGACGTCCGCCGCACGAAGGGCAGGCCGGGACGGGACGGGCCCCTTTGCTGGCGACTTCCGACCCCACTGGAGCGGCCTTCCTTGCGAACACAAGACCAACGAGTTCGCGGAATGGTCAGCGAACTCCACACCTCCCAACCAAGAATGTCACGCGGACACTTGCTGTCAGTGTGACATAAAAGTCCAGCCACAGTTTCCCGGAACAGAATTACACACACGCGTGCACATTTGTGCTCGGCTGTTCAATCAGTCCACAAGCACGCACACACGCGTGCACATTGCGGTTAATTCAATCTGCACAGGCAAGGTTAGGACACCAATCTGCACATTCCAAAATCCACCATGTCAGATCGGTGCACCAAATTGGCAGAAATGATTTCTAGCCGCCTACATCTCGAAACAGAAGCTTATGTTTCTTTTTAGCTTCATCAACCAGATTGGCTCTACATTTAGAATTATCCGCCACATCGCCGGTTGCAAAGGCTGCCGCCGCTTTCGGATTTGCATTGTCAGCTTGCTCAAAATCGACAGAGCTCACCAGCTCCCTGAACTCCACAAAGATTGCTGCTGTCATCGCGTCTGCACTCTCCCGTTCTCTGAATCTCGCACTAAAGTTAGTTCTCAGATCTCCTACTTCACATGCAGCTGCACAAACTATTTACATGACTAAATCGTGGATCAGACGAATTCAGCCCCCGCTCAACCCAGAGCGCTTGGTTTTAAACCCTCTGTCTCCGCCCTTAGCGGGGACAGCCACCAATAATATGACAAACGACTCATCTCGCCAATCAGTGGTTAGGGAAAGGAAAATAAGGTCCGCCCACTGATCAGAGATTGGGGAAAAAGTTCTAATTAAAACATTGGGGAAGGAGGTTTCAAATAACCACACAAACAACACAAATGCGACTTCCGTTCCCCACGCCACCCACGGCACCACAGATGCTAGAAACATGTGCCGACGACGCGATGACTCAGGTTGTTGACAGCAACAAAGAGAACACAGTCGTTAAGGGAATAATCCGTTTCCTGGTCACCCAGCGCTCGGTCCCCACCCAGCTGTATCTCTCCCGCATCGCCGAAGCCTCGTCACCCCTTGACGACGCACACATGTCGACAGCTGTACATGGTTAGCGTTTTTCCCGGCGGGTCATCCCCGTGACGGCGCGGTGTAAACGAGGACGTCCGCCGCACGAAGGGGAGGCAGGGACGGGACGGGCCCCTTTGTTGGCGACTCCCGACCCCACTGGAGCGGCCTTCCTTGCGAACACAAGACCAACGAGTTCGCGGAATGCTCAGCGAACTCCACACTTACTGTACGGTGAACAGATTGCGATGACACCTCAAGCTCACGTGACCTAGGTGGCCCACCTGCTTCCTAGGTTGCTCTCTGGGGACCACCTGCCAGAGCCATGCCCCTGATACTTCGCTTTTAATGACGACACTGGATTTTCTGGAGAACGGGGCCTGTAACGCTATCGTGTTAAAACATATTTTTACGGAGCGGAGCGTAAACAAAGCCCTTGAGGGTCTTGTTGTGCATCAGACTTGCGTCTCTCAAAGCTACGCCACGGCTAAAGCGCTATATAGAGCTGCACTCAGAGTATCCTGGAAAACAGAATAAAATCAAGGCATCAGCATTTTTACATTTTGTTTTCTGGTTTATGGTTTATAGGGGTTTATAACGTCCCAAAGCGACTCAGTCTATGAGAGACGCCGTATTGAAGGACTCCGGAAATTTCGACCACCTGGGGTTCTTTAACGTGCACTGGCATCGCAATGTACACGGGCCTCTAGAATTTCGCCTCCATCGAAATTCGACCGCCGCGGCCGGCATCGAACCCGCCTCTTTCGGGCCAGCAGCCCGAGCCCCATAACCGCTCAGCCACCGCGGCGGCTTTTGGTTTTTGTTTTCGTATAAACTGGGTTCAGGCGGTGGGAATGACACATGGCGCCTCCTGGTTAGTGAAAAAAGGCATTAGGAAGAGGAAAGTGACCGTGTACTTGATATTGTCTGCTGTGCCACGGACTACACAGCAGTGGGCGCAAACATCGGCAGGTTGTCTTTAGCCCGTCCAGATGATAGCGTTGCAAACTAGCTTTAGGACAGGCTCACCGCGAGGAACCACAACTAGTTATTCGGTCCTATAGGAGGCAGTGAGTTTGGGCAAGTTGGGCATGCATGGAAGCACAGCGCATAACCGAAGACGGAACGGCAGATGACATACAAGGCAAGTTCCAAAATTCTACGTCTGCCGCTTCGGCATCGTGATTTTAAGGCGAAAGCCTTTCTTGGCTCATATGAGTCGCGTGGACGGAAGTTGTCCGCACGAACTGTCAATCATAAGTTGTGTCGTACATAAAACAAAAATATAAAAATTGATTAAGCAACATAATTGTGAAATAAAAAACAGAAATTAAAAATACAAACAAAAAAAATAAAAAAGAGAATATAAATAAAAAGGAACAATGAAGAAATACCGAAAATAAAAGACAAAAATGCAGGGCGAAAGAGGTCAGGGAAAGGCTTTCGCGATTGCGCTCTTAACAAGAGTTAAGAGCCATCCTGGAATATTTAAAGCGCAGCTCTTGGGCATCCGTTGCCGGGCTGAGCGGCGCGTGGCTCGGCGTAACCGCGAAGTGGAGCAGAGGGTGAAAGAGGGCGAGAAAAGGAAACCAGAGGAGGAGGGTTCGACGGATAGCTCGAAGGTACACGTCACATGGAACACCGCGCGAAAAAAAAGGAGAAAATCTACGGTCGATGTGCTGCTGTATGCACTGTAAGGGGGCGGAGGATTTTTCAAGCCGCAAATGTACGGCTTTTCCCTCCGCCTCCTTCCACTTCTTTGTGGAGAATAAAACTTGTATGTATGTATGTAAAAAAAAATGTCTGCTAGCACTTCGATTTTCACTTTGGTTCCGGCGTTGGGATCCCTTGTTCACGGATGAAACTTCTTATAGCGATGTGCTGCATGTTCTGCCATCGGAAGGGCTTGTTAGACCCAGGTCGCTGTTCCCGAGCAAGCTCTCGTCGTGATCAACCATTAATTTAACTACGACTAACCTGCTGGGCAGGTTGCACACAACCCGAAGGGCTGGTTGCCAAGTGCGCGCGCGCACACACACATACACGCACGCAAGCACCACGGCGCTCGTCCTCCTCTCCCCGCTACTCTGGCGAAGCGGCGCGCGGAAAAAGGTTCGAAATCATTCAAGCCGCCTCGAGAAGTCAGCTATAAAAAGGGAGAAGCAGCTTGACGCGAGTTGCTGTGCCTGCTCCCTATCTCAACGACGCCGCTAGCTTCCAGCCGAGATCCAGAGCCGCCTCCGTTCGAAACTGCGCAGTTCCGTATGGTGCGGCAGGTACCGCAGCAGCAGCGCCCATAACTGCATTACTGTGAAGCATAGGCTAATTTTTACCCTGAATTTGTTTCTACCTTTGATGCAGGATCCGCGTATGCCCTGAGGTTCCTGATAATAAAGCGGCGAACACTACCCGGACCCCGGAGCCGAACCTTTCGTCATACGCCGGAGAGCAGACCTCAATGTCTGTGATGTTTCCGCACACGGTGAAGCGGGAGCCTGAGGAAGATCTCAGTGTACCTCATATTAAGTGCAGTCCAGAGGGTAAGCGCACAGAGCTTCCATATAAAGAAGGGGAGAACATCGCCCGGACCCCGGAGTCAAACCTCGCGTCATACGCCGGAGAGCAGATCTATAGGCCTGGGCTGTTTCCGTACACGGTGAAGCCGGAGCCTGAGGAAGCTCTCAGTGTACCACATATCGAGTGCAGTCCAGAGGAAAGGTGGTTTGTATCACCTCCTGCAGAGACCCAAGACTTGCCTAGCATGAGCGGAAATGGCCCTTGTCGACTTCTTTCTCGCAAGTCTTGACTGTGCCAGTTTTACGGTAAGTTGATGACTACCTGTTTCCTTTAGGGCGCATGCAGTATAGGACGAGGGAAGCAACCTTTGTCTCAGAAACCGCATGCGTGAAGTCCTTCAGGCGGCATTTTTAGGCTGCTTGAGATAACGCCCGGGGTCCCAGGTGACGGCTCATTTCGATTCCTAGACTTTAAGTTCCGCTTCCTCGACGGCCGCACGCATGGGAAGTTAGGACGACGAGGCAAAAAGCCACTGCATTTACACGCGGCGCATTCTAAGCCAACCTAAAGGGGCACTGCAGACAACTACAAATTTTAATGTTAGCAAAATTCAATCGTTCGGCATTCCGTGGTTTGTTACCGCTTGTCCGGTCGCGAAAGATGCTTTTAATAATGCGAAAGCTTTAGATGGGTATAGCAAAAACTGGAAGTTCTTCTTAATTTGCTTTTAGGAGCAGCAATTATACGGAGTCTAGGCGGTAGCAAGGGCCAATATAGAGAGCGTTTAAAGGAACACTTTATGTTCTGGCAACGTGCGTGATAACAACTGGACAGCTCTCCAGCGTAAGAAGGCGGGCAAGTCGCTCTCATAATCATTTTCTGTTTAGGTGCTGGAAGTCTGCTTCCTGCTACAAAAAAATTTCGTTGGGAACTTGAGTATTACGAGTAGGGACGACTGCGTCCTCTAAACGAAGCACTTACTGCGAAAAATGCAACGGGCACTGATGCGCCTTTTTCTCCACTTATCTGCTTTGGAAAGCTGACAGGAAACTGTACATTTGCTGGATTAGGAATATGCGTTCTTAAATTAGGAAAATGTTGATTGAGTTAAACCGTGCACTTTTGCCTAATGACCACTTTTGCATTTCGCGTTTACAGAATGTCTTCACAGCTCCAGTGATGAATCCTTGCATGTATTCAGTACAGGGACTTAGACACAGGAGAGTAATCGAGTGCTTGATCTTGCCTTGTCCACTAGACACCAGAAAGAAGTGTGCAGATTTCGGCAGATGAGACTCAGAGTGTCAGGATAAAGAACATTGCAAACTCCATATCTGCAGGCCAAGATAAGTGTCAGTGACTAGTGCTAATGATTTTTGACGCAGCGGGTGAAACAAAGTGTTCCTGGCGGAAGTCATGACACTCCCGATTATGAAGAAACAGGGACCGCCTTCTTGGAGCCGGACCTGTCGTCGCACGCGGAAGAGTCTGCGGGCTCATCGCGGCAGTTCTCCTCCGTGCCTGCTCCTATGGTGCCGTGGAAGCCTGGACGAGTAGGTGCCCATGATGTGAGCGCTGAAACTTTCTAACCACTTTAGGCGACTTTTTTGAGAGCTTCCTACCTTAAAAGTGGCCTTTCTTTTTGTAACTCTCAATATTTGGGCAGCAAATGATTGTGGTGAGTTTAGTTTCCGGTACGTGTTAACCTTGAATGTATTGGGTCTGCTTTCTGTTAGGTGGTACAGTGTGCAACGAAGTTCTTTTGCTTTCGGGACTCTAAAAAGAGAAAACTTCAACTTCTGCCCACACCCAGATTTGTTCATGCGGATGGTAACATGAGCACTCTCCTCTTGAGTATGCTGCTTGCATTCCCGGCTGACACTCATGTTTTATACGTGGAGAACAATGCAGGTACACCACATTTAGCTGTCGCCTAATGGCGTCATTCCATGTACTATTTTCTACCTCATGATTTCGTACACAGCGACCAAAGATGTGCAATATGGTTCAGCAGACATGTGTAGTCAATATTGTTTCACAATATCCGAAAGGAAGGCTTCTGCGCTGTCAACATTGAAGCTGCCCAAATGGCATTGCAGCTAATGGTACTTAAACATGAGCAGCCCATCGTACGAGTAAAGTGTAAACCGATCTCCTTCTCCTCCACCCTTTCTGCTTTTCGCTTTTCGCTGTCGTTCGCTTTCTTGTCTTTTGTGCTCGTCTTTGTTCGCGCTGTTTATTCAAGATGCTTAACCAACTAGCCCGCCAAAACGTGTTAACGCAACTTATTTCTTGTTCTTCGGGTGTTCCTACGGGGTATCTTCTTGACCCGCTTCGTGTTATCCCCCTTGTGGCTTCAGCAACATGCAATGCACGTTATTTCGGTTTTTGCAACCGGCGTAGGGTCATTCCTCCAGAGGTGGTGACCTTGTTTGGCTTCATCAGACCGTCAGTTGGTCATGGAAGAAGAATTTGCAGGATTTTGCGCTCCGAATGGCAGCGCCAAGCTCGCCTGTATCGAGAACTGCTACGCAGTTTGCTCGCCCGGCCTACGCTCCAACACCAGTGCACACTAAACAAATTCTCACCCTTAAGGGTGCAGATCAGCTGTCCCCAGACCAACACCCTTTTTTTGGGCTAAAAAGGGTGCAGAGATCAGCACTCTTCAGGAAGGGTACACAACATGAAAGTTTCGAGGGCGCTCGTCAGTCCAAGGCTTTTGCTTCATGGGTGGATCAAAGTGGAGCACCCTTCCAACATGCATTCGTAGAGGTGTTATGGAAAAATAATACCCTTTAATGATGGTGCAACCATTACATCCTCTAAAGTATCATTAAGTGCAACCTTTTTTAGCACCAAACAATTGGAAAAGGGTGTTCGTCTGGGGACAGCTGATTTACACCCTTAAGGGTGAGAAATTGTTTAGTGTGGGGCGGCAGTACCTCCGGATTGCTGACACGACCACCGAATGGCTATGGCATCTGCTGCTTCCCCGGCTTCTGCAAATGGAGAACAATAGGCGGCCCCAGCCGGAGAGCACCGTCCATGTTCTTGGCGATGTTGAACTTCCTGACAACGTCCGCTGTGTACTCGTGTGCGGACCCAAGTTCGCCGTAGAACCACGGAAGAACATCCCTGAGCTGCTTTCCATGGTCCGAGCGGTTTCCTCCAGAGCCAGCCCAGCTGATCGGGACAGATGCACTCTGGATTGCGTGGACGTCCTGTAAAGACCAAGGAAGGATCCCAGGTGTTTGCCCGTAAGAGAGACTGTTGATTTTCTGAGGGGCAAGTCTCTAACTCTGTTACAGTCGGATAAGGAAGGGTGGTTTGTTGTTTTGCCCAACGAACGTTTCCTGTCAAAAGCAGGCGAAGCTGTGTGTGCCGTGTTCAGGGAATGCAGTACGGCATCTTTACAGAAGGCAAGGGGCCGTGCAAAAAAACTTTGCAACGATTACAACCTCACTAAGCTTGCCCAGGACATTGCGAATAGCGATAAACTAAGTCTTAATATGTTCTTTTCCGCCAAAACGCACAAGCCTGAATACCCGCTCCGTGTGATAGTCTCAGATAGGGGTACTTGGCAGAAGTGCCTCGCTGAATTCATTAAGCGGCAACTCGCCGTAATCTCTGTTGACGATCCTTACCAGGTAAAAAATTCGAACCAAGTAACTGACTTCCTGACGACGCACAATGCTGATGAACTTTTAGCTTTTTCTATTGACGTGAAAGACTTGTACTATTCGATTCCCCATGACGAACTGTTAACTAGTGTCAGTGAATGCATTGACCGACATGGCGTGGTTGCCTTTCAAAACGCGTCCGGTATCTCAGTAGCAAGATTTCTGCATCTGCTTTTCGCTTCTGTTTTCTTCCATGGCGCTTCCCCTGTTCTCTCGCGGCGGTCGCGTCTCGATGGAGGTGAAACGCAAGGCGCCCATGTGCTGTGCAGTCTCAGTGGAGATTAAATATCTCAAGGTGGTTTAACATGCAATCCGGAGCCCTCCGCTTCGGAACCTTTCTCCTCCCTTTCTTCTTTCACTCCTTCCTCCGTCCCTCCCCTCGAGGCATGGTTCGAGAGAAGTGAAAGAGGGAACGCACTTTCCTGAAAAACATTTTTACCTCGCATTACTTGGCTCAGTGTGCGAAATCCCCCCGTCGTCAGAAACCCATGGCAGAAACGCGGTACGCGAATGACGTCATCACCTTTCCTCGACGCGTCACTGCCGCCGCCCAGGCAAGAGAAGGAAACACTCCTTGCACTGCAAAATGCAATCCTCCCCTCCGAGAAGGGTAAGTTAACCTCCAGGATGAAGGGAAACAATTTCTCCTCCTTGGAGCGGCTATACAATACCCCCTCAGTGGGATAACAAAGCAGACCACACTCAGTATGGGAGCGGCTGACCCCCTCCGCCCCAGGCACTGTGCGAGAGGCAACGTCCCACCTGACTTGATGGGGTACATATAAACAGTGGCATGTTGCCTCTGCGAGATACAGTATAGGAAATACAATGCTCCACTGTGGTATTCATGTACAGGCAGCTAGAGAATGCACAAAAGGACTCACTACCACTTCAGCATTCCCAGATTAAAGTTGGTGTATGGAGTCAACATCGTCCAAAGTTGAATCCCTCGCGTCTATTTGGACAGGTGAGACAGCAGAATGGCCGGACATAGCAGCTCACTGCTCGCGAGGTACTTGACCAGCGTTCGTGTACATGTAGGAATCTGCCTTGGGCTCTTCGCTGTGGCATATGTCCGCGTAATCACAACTTCGCGAGGCACCGCAATCGACTTCGCGTTCGAGAACGCGCCACACAAGATGCAACGCCCTTCAGGTACCCGTAGGACGCCGACAAGATCACGAAGTCTAGTTTTCCTACGAACCCGATGAAGAAATGTAGTGCGCAGGACCTCTGTCAAGCTTACGAGGTTTTAGTCCTGTCTCCTTCTCTGTCCAAGACAAAAATAAAGACAGAATGAAAGAATAATGTCGCTCGGAAAAATACTGTCATTGCTCGGCAAAGTGGCCTCGTCGCACTTGCTGAAAAGTGCTGTCAATAAAAAAAATACAAAGAAAACAGCTGCAAGTGATGCTGTCGCGTTTACACATCCTAAGAACTGCTTAGATGCCCGCATGATTTTTTATTAGGGGTTTTGGGGGGAAATAAATGGTTCTATAACTCGGCGTACACCTCAACCACGCAATGTGGGAAGGGAAGAAGGCAGGAGTTGAAGAAGAGAGTGATAGAGGCCGCTGTACAGAACCATCTGGGGATCTTTAACGTGCATTCACATCGCCCAGCAGTCTCCTCTCTAGCCTGTGCTGGGATTCTCTCCTACAGCCCTGCACTGTGCTTCGACGATGAGGACGTCGGACAACGTCGACGCCAATTTTTTACCGCGTGTTTAATTGGCATCTACTGCTTTGAAATAGACGAGTGATACTGATTTTACAGCAGTGTTTCTGTAAATTCACCAAATTACTTGCCAAGATGATCAAGTTTTACTAAACTCCAATCTTCAGAACATACATACATGGTGTAATAAATGGGACATGAAGCTAAATTTAGAGAAAACAGTATACATGACGATAACTAACAAAAAGGCTTCCTTCTCATTTCCTTACAATATTTCATCTCACCTTCTGACCGAAGTCAGCGAGTACAAGTATCTAGGAGTTACAATAACGAAAAACCTTAGCTGGAATAAACATGTATCAAACGTATGCTCCTCAGCCTTTCGTAAACTCTGCTTTCTTAGACATAAACTAAAACTTGCCCCACCTGAACTTAAAAAATTAACCTACTTTTCAATAATAAGGTCATCACTAGAATATGCGTGCACCGTCTGAGATCCCTACACTAAACGTAACATCGAGTCCCTTGAAATGATTCAACGCAAAGCCGTCCGTTTTATTTTTTCAAAGTATCGTGTAACTGACTCACCAACGACCCTCATGCAAACTCACGGTATTGAAACATTACAGCTGCGCCGGAAAATTCAAAGACTGAAACTACTTTTCTTACTAAAAAACCATAAACTGTCTATGAATGCAGACCCCTTCCTTAAACCTAACACTACGCGCCAAACACGAAATCATCATACACAATCATTAACCCCTTACAGTGCTAGGATTAACGCCTTTAAATACTCATTTTTTCCACGCACCATTGAGGAGTGGAACAGGTGCTCGCCAGATCTCTTAACCAGAGCTGATTCTTTTGACTCAATGTTTTCTTCACAGCATTTAATTTGAGAGCCGTTTTTTTCGTTCACTTTTTGTATTTTGCATCTGAGCCTTGTATTTATTGCTGTATTTTGTGTTACAACTTGTATTTACCATTTTTTTCAATTTTGCTAAACCTGTTCTTTTTTTGCATATATTATGTACTCGCCCCTCCTGCTTGGGCCTACTGTAGGCCTGCAGTATGTTCTAAAAAAAAAGGCAAGCATGCTTCCCCCCGCACATTATACATTCGCAGTCGCCCAGTTCCTGCATAGGCCAGGTGCAGGTATGCACAGTAATTAAGACTGTTCGGCAAATAACACTCGGTGAACGGGCTGTTCAACATGGTTGGTTGTTTCTGTAAACTGGTGCACAGCAACTTGTGCTGTTGCCTGCTTGTTAAGTTGCTCCAAATATGGAGGCTTCTAAGTCTAAATATCCCTTGTTGACCCAACTCGCCTAGTGCATTGATCACAGGGATAGCATTAACTGTTTTGAGTGCTGCTTCCTGACACCAAACTTCACCTGTCCCTTGTTCATTTGGTGGACGTCGTCGCTACTGGCACCCACCCGCGTGAAAGCTACGCCCTGTTCATTTCTCAGTGTGCCCACGTAACAAGCCACAGCGGCCTAAATGGTTGCAGGAGTATCAGTGGCGCTGCCAGGTTTGTTCTCGCGTGAGCATTCCACAGTTAAGGCACATCAGTCATTGAGTGCACAGTACTAATAACCCTCCAGTATCATCACACCGGTCTGAACAGTGCCCATAGACTCCCGGTTGTGGTAAAACTTGCCTACAAAGCGGCCCTAATCTGTGAAACAATGCTGCAAGGGGCGCTGAGGATATGGGTGCGTCCTAAATGCAGTAACTGGACCTGAATCCGCCTGTTCAAGGTTATTTGTGGAGTCGACCTTTTCAACTAATTAGCCTGTTATAAACACCTTCGGAGCGGCCTTGTCAGGAATCACTACGATTCGCCTATCCTGCTTGGAGCACGCCGTATCATATTTTGTAAAATATATCCACGCACGGGTTTCCTTGGTCAGAAATAATCACACAGTGTACACCTTTTAGGAGCAGTCAGGTAACGAGCACTGGAATTTTCACATTCTTACATAATTCAGTAGGCGCGCTGGTGTAGCAGTAAAGTGTCCTAATAAAAAAACTGCCGGCAGTTGCAGGGCCAGTGTCAGCCGGCTGAGGGCCTGGACTCCATTGTGGAAGGCAGCCAGTACGAGGCCAACGTCCCGGCCACACAATTGCTGCCTATGAAGGCCGAGCATGACCTCATCCAGTGTGAGAACCAGGAGCGTAAGATCCTCCAGGAACAGCGTCACATCAAACAGGAGACGCCTCCTCACGTAGGCACGGCGACACGTTCTTGCTCGCCGCCAAATGGCCAGTCTGCCAGCACCGCAATAGGCTCCCCCAACCCAAAAACAGGGCCCCCGGTGCAGTTCTACAGCTCTGGCTGTGCCTGAGGGAAGAGAGCCCGATGGAGAGCAGGGGGTGACGGGTGTGAAAAGGGGGGCGGTCCACATCTGCTGGTACCCTGATTGCGACAGACGCCACACCAAGCGCAGTCACTTGGACGCGCATGTGCGCTCGCACACCGGCGAGAAGCCGTACGAGTGCGGCTGGACGAACTGCGGCTGGAAGTTCGCCCGCTCCGATGCGCTGAAGAGGCACTACCGCAAGCACACTGGGGATAGACGGTACCTGTACGAGCGATACGGGCTCGCCTTCAACCGCAATGATCACTTGCTGAAGCACAAGAAGACGCACAGGGGCGAGTGAGACGCCCTTACGCGTCATTGTTTTTGCCCGCCAAAGTTTGCGGTGGGGTCCTTTATTTGTTTTGCCTGTATTAGATATTTTACTGTTTTACGTTTCTCTCGTATTTTAATTGTTTAAGCCCGATTTGCTTAATCCAAGCCATATCTTACAATGTAGCTGAATAAAATATATCATCATTAAAGCATCGTCAGCTGCTTTCATATGCCTGGGAAACTATACAGTGAGCACATGCAAGCTTTGCTTATTTTGCTTATTGGTTGCATAGACTCCGGTATGGTAATGCTGTCAGCATCGCTCCTCATTATATTTCAAAGTATTGAGGTATTGAACATATTATTTGGCTCCAAAGATCCATAGGTATTGCCACGTACAGTGCGAACCCTCAGCGGTGGTTCCGGACCGCTCGCGTGTTCCATCCCTCGGCCGCTCGCGTGTCCGCCATATCTCGGCCCACTTCGTAGGCAGCCAATGGGCAACGCGCAGCTGGATGTAGAGTTCGTATAAAAAAAATGGCTCGCTGCGTTAAGAATGTAAAGAAAACACCGAAATAAGCATCGGTGGTGCAAATGATTAGTGATTGACGCTGTACACTCTTTTATGGACTGTATAGATTTGAGGACTGCATTTATTGGCAGCATAAAGCCACGTCCTCACCAGCCGCGTCTGGACGTTTTGGCTGCCAGCCGAATGATAAATTTGATTAGAAACAGCGCGTAGAGCGGCGGGGGACATGCAGAGGTGGCATGACACATCTCAGCGCTTCCAATTCGTGCTCTCCGTTACCAAATACCCAAATTACAGACTATATCCGGCAGCGGCGAGTGGAAATCACTGATTGCGATGTCGCGTAATCGCTGCGCGGCTGGGAGTATGCCGTGTCTAGTTATTTCAGCAGTGTTATTAAATGCAGCGAAGGGGACACTTTTTCATTTGTTACCCGTGTTGTATACTGCTTTTTAAGTGCGAAGAATGATTTAGCTCACGAGTGGGCTTCTGTTACGCGGCAGATCATACACAACTCTTGACTTCTTTTTTTCCCTGCCCTGATGAGGAGTTCCAGGAAACAGCTGGTCATACCGACCAAAGAGAAGCATAAGAAACTGGCTACAGCTATCAGTTTTTGGGGAGTCTTCTGTCGCCGCGATCTTCGAAGGCCGCTCTCAGTGCCAGATTTACTCTGGAAGACGTGCAGTTGAGTCACCTACCGGCTCTAGAGCTCCAACGTCGGCTTACCCAGCATTATCTTTTGCCGGCGAGCACTTTCTGAGGATCGCACTTTGTTGCGAAATTCTCTTATACTACCGGTCACTTCCCTTTGACACTTGCAGCCATCAGCAAGCCGCATAGGTCTTCGGCTCCGTGTAGTATCGATACTGCATCGGTATATATAGGTACTGGAAAAATTCCGCCCATCGCCTCTCGTTCATATGCCTCAACCTTTCTTCATACTGCACCTTACTTTTTGCCTCACGCGCTTAGAATGTTGGCCACCCCGTCTCGCCTACTGTCGAACCTCTGCTTTATTTCAAGTGCCGAATTTGTTGCAGATACCAAGCACTCCATAGCGTTTGCGAACGTCAAGCCAGGTACCATTGCGCCTTTCCAGATTTCCCGAACGACTTCATATTTGTTGTATCCCCTGAGCGCGCAATTCTTGTGGGAAGCCTGCTAGATTCCCGCCGTGGCGTCTGCGCGGCATCCCGCGTCGCTCTCTTTCCCTTTCTCCCGCCTCGGGCGGCGGAGAGACGGCTGGTGGCTAATCGCTGTCATTCGGCCGCAGCTCCGCCCCCGGCTTCCCAAGGGCCTTTGCCATTGGTGACTTTTGGCGCGAATTGGGGACCCGTTTTGGGTGGTCGCGCGGCGCGCGACCGTCCGAGCGGGGGCCCAGGGAGGGAGACTCCCTCCGAGACAGCGTAAGGTGGGTAAGTTGCTGTTTGTCCGGGCCGGCCTCTGTCGTTCGGACCAGTTGATACCCGAGCTCGCCAGCGTGGGTCCTCGATCCGCCGCGGCTCGAGCCTGTCCAGGGGTCCAACGACCTCTGACAGGCGCACCTTGCGTTGACTGCCCACTCTCTCTCGCAAACGGCCCAACGGCCGACACGAGAGTGATCACAGCACTGCCGCGGCGACAATCTCCTGCAGCGGCGTGCTAGCGGCGCGCATTTCTCTTGTTGCCCCGAGCGCGCACCGGAGCCTTGCTCTGAGCGCGCCCCGGGACGGGGTGACAGTGGAGTGTGTGTGTGTACCGCTGGAGGACGGCGTCAATAAACGTCTCCTTTGTGAACTTGGAGGCCTGTTTCTTGCGGCGAGCCGCTCTCCTCTCTGCAGAGGCTGAACGCCGCCGCAGCGGTGCCCCAGGGTGCGTGTGGTGACGGCTGATCGGGGCCCTTGGCTCGCGCGAAGCTCGAACTCGCGGTGGGGAGTGGTCTGTGCCTACTGAGAAACCCACAACTGGCGCCCAACGTTCTAAGTCACTGGCTCCTAGCCTTTGATAGCACATTTGCCGAGCAGGTCGCCTTGACGATCACGCTTGCGCACCATGTCTGCCACCCCCATCGGGGCACTCGGCAGCTACGTGTCGGCTCCCTTAGGAGACGTAGCGTCCTTTGATCCGTTGGCTGCTGTTTCTTCGAATAGCCAAACACCGTGGTTGGCCGCGGCCCCCATTGGGGCATACGGCAGTACAACCCCCAACGTGCAGCCGTGCCCCGCGAGCAGTCAATTGTGCTCTGGGGACGGTGAGGTGCTGGCCCGGCTCCCTGTGGAAACCGCGCCGCTCATCGAACTGGGCGCCTTGCCTCCTGCGTTCGTGCAGCCCGCCCAAGCCTCCTCTGAGGCCGGGGCGCAGTCGCTGCTAAGAAGTGCTGCCCAGATGATACAGTCGCTGTCAGGGACGGTTGAGACGCTTTTGGCCGCGCCGAAGGTGTCTCACCCCGCGGTCAAGTTGCCCATGCCAACATACCGCGGGTATGATGACCTCCTCAGTGCCCGGGATTTCCTTGAGTCCCTCACCCATTACCAGAGAGCTTTGGGCCTCACTGATCAGGTTGTGCTTGCACACATCATCCCCGCAGCACTGACTGACACAGCAGCTAGGTGGCATCGGCTTGTCGGCCACCGGGCAGCGACTGTCGAGGAGTTCCGTGCAGCATTCTTACGTGAATTCCTGCCCGCTGACTATGAGCGTAGGATGCGGCGAGAGTTGGAGCTCCGTACACAGGCTCCGGATGAGTCACTCCTGGAGTACGTACATGCGATGGAGGACCTTTTCTCAATCGCCGAGCCCAGAGCCTCAAACGAGGAACGTGTGGAAAGGACGATCAGGCAGGCACATCCGACTTTTTCGGCATACCTGCGCGGAGGCCGGTTCCGAGATTTTAAGGAGCTGGCCACCGAGGCAAAGCGCATTCAAGGCGACATTCTCGCCGCGCGCGCCTATCGTCCGCCACCGCCGGCAAGCGAGGCCCTCGAGCCACGCTGTGCATGGAGAGGGGCCATGCCCCGACCCAACCGGCGACCACCCGCACATGCTGCCTGTGCAGCCGTTAGCGGGCAAAACGAAGTATGGGAGTTGAGCGAACGAGCTCTCGATCCCTACTCGTACAGGAGACGGACAGACTGCACTGCACCGTTTTCTGGACCGCCTGCCGAGGGACGCCAAGCGCCCCAACGCACACCGGAGGGGGAAACCCGAATCAGCCGGCCCTTTGGCCGCGCAACGGGCGGGACCAGGCAGGGAGAGGCGCCATTGTTCCGCGACCGAGCTCGCGGCGGTGTGCGCTGTTTCCGCTGTCAAGAGACGGGGCACTTAGCGAGAGAATGCCCCGTAACCAGGCCTCCTTTGAGGCAGGGAAATGGCGGCGCGGGTCGGTCGTAAAGGGACGACCGGCTCAATCCTTGCTAATCCCCTCAGCGTACAGAGCAAGCTGCCTTGCTAATGCGCACGCGCCGTTTATTCCGGTCACCATTGCTGGCCGCGAGTTTTAGGCGTTACTGGATACGGGAGCCACTGCCTCCTTGTTCAGTGAAGAGGTGTTGTCCCACTTACAAAAGCACTCGGTGCGCTTGCGGGACTGCCGTACGACATTCAACCTTGCGAAAGGCGTAGCCCATTCGGCTGGCGCCGCGAGGCTGACTGTCAGGTGGGGAGAGCGGACGAGACGCACGCGTTTCATCCACCTCCCCGGCCTCAGTGTGCCCGTGATTCTAGGAAGGGACTTTCTCCTGAAAACCGGGATCGTGGTGGACATTGCGAATGGCGGCTATCTCGACGGACCATTTTCCCAGCTGAAGCCGTTCATCTGCCCACCGGCGTCAATAACTGCCTGCGCAGTGAAGGCGTTCGGAGAGTGCCACGCTCAGCGACCAGGGCCAAGCCCTTGTGTCGAGCGTTCCGTCGTTCATGCTCCCCTTTGGGACCGAGCGGCGCGGCACGACCAGGCACCACATCCGCTGGCCGCCTTTGCGGTAACGTTGGATGACAGAAGGCTCGTTTGACAGCACTGTTGCGTCAGTACGATGAGCTCTTCACGGATCAACCTGGCTGTACTAATCTAGTGAGCCACAAGATCCACACCGGAGATGCGCTTCCTTTGAAGTGCAACCCCAGGCCCGTCAGCCTTGCGAAAAGGCAGGTGATCGATGGGTTGCTGGATGAGATGCTGTCGGCGGACATTATCCGTCGCTCGTCCAGCGCTTGGGCGTCTCCGGTTGTGTTGGTGCCTAAGAAAGATGGCAGCCACCGGTTGTGTGTGGATTATCGCCGTCTGAATGCGCTGACTCGAAAGGATGCCTATCCGCTCCCGACGATCAGCTCAATCGTAGGAAACCTGGGCAGTGCGCGGTATTTTTCCACGCTAGATGCCTCCAAAGGTTACCTACAGGTCCAGATGGCGGACGCTGACCGGTCGAAGACCGCGGTCACGTGCCACAGAGGGCTGTTTGAGTTCACTCGCATGCCCTTCGGTCTCTGCAATGGTCCTGCGACTTTTCAGAGGCTCATAGACCGCGTCCTAGGGGAAGCGAAATGGTCTCACGCCATGTGCTACCTGGACGATATCGTGATTTATTAACGAACCTTCGATGAGCACTTAGGCCACATTGCCGACGTGCTCGCGAGGGTACGGGCTGCTGGGATGACTTTGAATCCTGCGAAAGCCCAAATAGCGCGGACCCAAGTTCAGTTGCTAGGGTTCACGCTGGGCGAGGGCTCCATTGAGCCCGATGCGGACAAACTCCGAGCCATACTCGAGTTCCCCGTGCCCAAGGACGTACGCGGCCTCCGCCGTTTTCTGGGAATGGCCAATTTCTATCGGTCGTTCATCCCGTCCTGTGCCCGCGTGCAGGCACCCTTGACCAAGCTCTTGGGAAAGACTGCCGCGTGGCGATGGAGGCCCGAGCAAGAGCGATCCTTTCGCCTCCTGTCTAGTGCCATTGCCGAGACAGCGCAGCTCAGACTACCCGACCTGACCAGACAGTTCGTAGTCCAGACTGACGCGAGCGATCTGGATTTAGGAGCAGTTCTCCTACAGGATTTCGATGGCGTGCTGCAGCCGCTGGCCTTTTCCAGCCGCTCCTTGCTGCCCTCGGGGAGGAATTATTCCGTGACCGAGAAGGAGTGCCTCGCCATCGTGTTTGCACTGCGGAAATTCGACGTCTACCTTGACGGAACGCAATTCGTGGTGCAGACAGACCACAGTGCTCTCAGTTGGCTGATGCGGCTCCGCGAACCTGCGGGTCGGCTGGCGCGCTGGGCTCTCCTGATACAGCATTACGACTTTTCGGTGCAGTATCGAAAGGGGAGCACGAACGTGGTAGCTGACGCGCTATCCCGTGCCCCACTCGCCAGCGGCGCCTTGACGCCAGCAGGCGGAGCGGGCGAAAAAGCGGACGAGCCGCCGGGCGGCAAGGAGGGGGAGCCCGCAAACGGGCTAACCCATTCCGCTAACCAGGCAAGCAGCGCTTCGCAAAGCGGGCGAAGGCAGAGCTCCGCGTGAGCGCCTCGGAGACGCCGTTGCGAGCGGAAATTTTGGCTGCAAACCTGAAGGGAGACGAGACCAGGCCCCCCTCTGGGGTAACTGGAATCGTTTTCAGCCGGAAAGAGCTGCTGAAAGCCCAGCAAAATGACCCCATGTGTCGAGAGATGAGCGACGGTCTCAGGGAGAGGGAGCGCCGGGACGCTACTTGTATTGTAGCGGGCGCAGGGGGTGAAAGCCAGCGTGTGTCGCGGCGAGCCCCGGGGGATTCATATTTGCTGGACCATAGCCCTGTCTACATGAACCCGACAGGACCGGGTAGAGTCAGCGTCGGGTTAGGTGACCCGCCTCTGACTTGCCTCGATTGGTGTCTACATGAACTCTGTTCAAGCGCGTAAGTATCGCAGCGGCGCCTAGCGTCGAGGTTCGCAGTTATCGTGCAAGTTTCCGGTTCCTGTTTTTGGCCCGCGGGTTCCCGCGCGTTCGCAATGGCCATGTCGTCTGCTGTTTTGATTATGATGCTCAATTTCCATCAGCTTTATTTCATGACCCTTTTGATGTCATGGATAAGCTTTCATAATATGCTTCTCTCTGCCGCGGTGATTCATTACCGGGCTCGTTGTCAACGTATACGGAGTATATCAAACAGCCGAGCACCGCTCACCGCCGGTTGGTCCGTCCACGAAGTCGCCGTCATGTATGGTTAGTATCTATTCTTCTACGCCTGTCCTCGCTAATCCTGGAGTGCAGAAACTAATATAGCGGATGATTTGGCATTCCTAAAGTCGCAAGCTGCATATCTCGAATACAGTAGGCTGCATGAGTTTTAACGGTGGAGTGTGAGACGAAAAATGGAGTGTGGAAGTGCCGCCTTTTCCAAAACTAACCGATCAACGCGTTTTGCATATTAGCCGAGTAGCATGACACTTAAGGCAGACCTTAAGCTCTAATTCTGTGTAAGGTCAGGAGAACCCCTGTACTCACCTTTCGGGACTTTTCACTCAGTAGGAGTGCCGTAAGGGGGCTGAAAAGCTAGCCCCGTTGCTCCGTTGCTTTTACAAAGGGGGTACAGCTCGTTACCAAACATGCACTGCGCTGTTACGGGAATACGTTCTCCTGTGTTTGGTGTAGTGCTGAACAGCATGGTGACGCGGCTGCAAATGATCGCATTACGTAATATTAAACATCGTTACTTTATAACGCTTCATCAATCGCGAGGTTTTCATAAATTGCTTCTTGGTTTTCATAGGGTAGCAGGATGCAAGCACATGTGGTAAAACTAATTATATAACGTAGCAGGATTTTGGTAAGTGCTGCATAAGTTCATTAACCTCATAACGATGGAGTAACCTAAAGAAATATGCAATCCTGTATTTTCAAAGATTACTTTTAATAACTGCACTAAAAGCCAGCAGCAAGCGAATTGGAAATACTAAAAATCAAGCACCAGAGTTCATGCTATCCAATACCTTATGTAGCACCATGGCATCTTTTGTGACACTCGTTTTTAGGACTGTGATATCCACGCACTAGCCTGCAGTTTGTGCATATTCATAAAAAGGTAGTGAAAAAAAGTGCGTGTCAAATTGATAACACCAGGTATCTTGCAGGACTGGAATCCCTGGCACCACCACCAAAGCGGCGCATGTGGATGAAGAACAGAAGTAGTGATTGGTGGGACAATATTGTTTGCTCCAACTTTGACGATTGTGAATGGAAAGAAAACTTCAGAATGTCACGGGCAAATTTCTGTGAATTGGTTGCTGCCCTTGCTCCATTTATGTCACCAGAATGTAATTACGTTCGAGAGCCAGTGCCAGTTGACAAAAGAATTGCAATTGCACTGTACAAACTGGCTAGCTATTGTGAGTACCGAGTAGTTGCAAATCAGTTCGGAATTCACAAAAGCACTGTGCAGAAATTTTTGTACCTTTTCTGCATTACCGTAAAAAGGCACCTTTCAAACAAATTTATCTACCTGCCATCAACTGAAGAGGCCACATTGATTGGCAGGAGGTTCTCTGAGAAGTGCCACATCCCACAGATATGTGGTGCCATTGATGGCACTCATATTCCTATCACTGCACCAAGAAAAGGGTACAGAGACTTTATTAATCGCAAAATGTGGGCATCCTACAACATGCAGGCAGTCGTGGACGACCGTGGACTGTGAGTATATTTGTTTATTCGTTATTGGAACTAAGCTTTGCTGTTTGTATGCAACAGCAACAACTGAAACTTAAGGAAAACAGTAATGAAGCATGCTGATGAAGTGTTTCACACTAAGTACTCTGAAATTCGAAGCCAGATAATTATTTTGTTGTGCTTGTGTGCAAGGACAGGCATGACGAATTTTCAAACTTGACATTCTTGTGTGCTAGGACCTCTCCCAAGATATGCTTATCATGATTGACTAACATGGCATCCATTTGTTGGTACTGTAGTGCATGTATCTTGTTCTATTTAAACTGTGGGACATCCATAAGTAATCTATTTGCCTTTAAAATCTCACTGCAGACTTTCAGCACACTTCCCACTGAGCAATCTAGTGGTGTTGTACAGTTTGCTTGTGAACTATTTCTTTTAAACCTGTACTAACTTTTTGGCACCTAAATAAAAACAAGCTATATGAATGCAACACATGGATAATTTGAAATTAGCATCATAGCTATAGCAAAAAAATATATAAAGATGGCAGAAACGAGCTCAACACAGCTCCTGTGGATGTGTCCAGTGGCACATTTCGTGGCAGTGATGCCACAAAGTTTTTAGAATGCAATTCAGGGTGGTCTGCAATTTGTTTTTGCTTTTTCAAGATATTTTGTAATTACTTCTATTTCCTTTTTGACATTGTTTTGCTGACTAGTTTTGCTTCCCTTTAGTGCAATTCAAATACAAACTTATTGCTTTTATTTTGCACCAGTGCTTTAGCACCTAATAGATGGTGTAAATGATAGCCTTCAAAAGCTTCTTTGTCTTGACGTGCATCCCATTTTTTCTGCATTCAGGTTTCGCAGCATTTCATGCCTTGCACCAGGCAGTGCGCATGACTCAACAGCATTTAAGATGTCGAAACTCTACAAGAACAGCGACCAACTGTTGCCAAAGGGCAGCCAGCTCTTTGAGGGGAAGCTTCTTCCCTTCATGCTTCTCGCTGACCCTGCGTATCCCCCACTGCCCTGGATCTTGAAAGGCTACACAGGGAGGCTATCGAAAGAAGCTGAGTCCTTCAACGTGTACCACAGCACTGGGAGGAATGTTGTAGAACAGGCATTTGGCAGGTTGAAGGGGCGTTGGCGCGTTTTACTTAAGCGCACAGACATAAATTATAAGTTTGTGCCCACTGTTGCCCTGACAGCATGCGTGCTACACAACTTTTGTGAGCAGCATTCAGAAACCTATGAGGACTCCTGGGGTGCCATTGTTTCATCTACTGAATCGGAAGACTTTCCGCAGCCCGTCAGCAGGCCTTATGCAGGCACCCAACAGTCGGATGTAAGGGACTGCCTGAGCAATTATTTAGCCCATAAGTTCCCGATTCGCACAAGTAGCTTCCGCTAAAGTGAAAATGAAAATTGGTTTTGGGGGAAACGAAATGGCACAGTATCTGTCTCACATATCGGTGGACCACCTGAACTGTGCATAAGGGAAGGGATAAAGGAGGGAGTAAAAGAAGAAAGGAAGCAAGAGAGTAGAGGGCTCCGGAATAATTTCACCACCTGGGGATCTTTAACCTGCACTGACATTGCACAGCACATGCGCGCCTTAACGTTTCGCCTTCATCGAAATGCAGCTGCCGCGGTCGGGTTCGAACACTAAAGTGCATTGAGCAGAAAATTGTTAGCACAGAAGACCGGAACGATGAGCACAGTAGCACAGGATAGGCATGAGGTGTCACTAGAATTTTGTTGTCAAACAACTTTTTACGGCATTTACCTCACACAACTTGCATCTTGTGGAAGTAGGCAGCAAAGAAGATCCCACACATTATATCAAGCACGTCCATTTTGCACAGCCACTTATGTGAAGAGCACCACAACAAGCAATACTCAGGCAAAAGGCATTTGTTTTTAGTAGCCTGAAAAATTATTAATGCTTTCAATATCTCAGCAGTCTTGGGATTATTTTATTTGGCTGTACAATAATGACTGCTTTCCTGGTTTTGGTGACAACTGAACTACAGTGTCTTTTGACTGAATGGGCTTGAAATGTTCTCTGCTTCAGACAGACTATTATGATAGTCCTCATAATATATGCGACTGTGTGTGCCACATGTTGCTTCTGATATATCATGTGGAATCCTGTGTACTGCCTAGTTCCTTATGTTGTGGATTGTATCTGGCAATGTGTGGTTGTCACAGAGAGCTTGGCTCGGCAATACTCTTCACTTCGCAGTTCACGTCTGTCCTGAGTTAATGTGTTCTCTGTCATCTTTTGGTTTGGATTGGTTTTTGGAGTTTAACATCCCAAAGCGACTCAGGCTATAAGGGACGCCGTGGTGACGGGCTGCGGAAATTTCGACCACCTGGTGTTCTGTAACGTGCACTGACATCACACAGTGCACGGGCCTCTCGAATTTCACCTCCACCGAAATTCGACCGCCACGGCCGGGATCAAACCCGCGTCTTTCGGGTCACCAGCCGAGCGCCATAACCACTGGGCCACTGCGGCAGCTACTCTGTCATCTTTAGTACTGAAAACAGTTTTGCTTTTGTACCATGCATCACCTACTTGAAACCAAAGTATTATTGCATTTTGCAGTTAGTGTAGACATACTATAACTGCCAGCCTTTTTTTTTTCACTCGTATCTTGAACAGCCCTACTATGCATGCATTAACCGAGTGATGTTCAAAATCACTTGAAACAGTGATTTGCCCAATAATTGGAAAATGGCGTATGTTGTGCCGATTCATAAATCAGGGCCATGTAATCTCGCTTCAAATTATCTCCCAGTATCCCTCACAAGTGCAGTTTTCAAGGTTTTGGAGCATGTATTTTTTACATTGTACACCATCTTAAGTTTTCCCTCATAAATAATAACCAGCATGGGTTTTGTAGTGTTTTCATGTGTCACACACTTAACTGAACTTGCCCATGATATAGCTAGTTCTTTAGATAAAGCAGTTTCTGTTGAGTGCATGTTTCTCGATTTTATGAAAGCGTTTGATGTTGTACCACATACTTCATTACTAGAAAAATTATCATTGTATAACATTAGCAGTAAAGTAGTAGCATGGAGCAAAGTGTACCCTCATTTAAGAAAACTTAGGGCGGTGGTTAGTGGTGAAATATCGGACGATGTTGCTGTAACCTCAGGAGTACAGTCACGAGTAAAAGAGATTAGCACACATGACGGAACACCTGAGCGCCGGAATGACAATGCGTGGCGCTGCGGATGACAAACAGGCTGATAACGAGAGTGCCGGGCCGTTCCCATTCTGTAGTATTAGGGGGGTTCAGCGGACTGTCACGGCCCAGCCAAATTTATTTTTCTGTCTCGCCCTCTCTTTTGTTTAGCGCAGCCTTGCTCCCACAGGCAACGGGTGAAGAATAGGATAGTTGTTTTTTTTTGCTTGTTTGGCAGTTATTTTTGCAAGCAGCCTCAGCCGTGCTGCGTTTGGTAACTGCTTGAACAGCTCTGCTTCCAGGAGTTGCCATGGCCTCCAAAAGGAGCAGATTTGAATATAATTGAAAATATATGGGGATTAATGAAAAAGCGACTAGCTGTAAGGCAGATGCACAAATCATCACCAGATATCATTTGGGCGGCGGTTCAAGAGGAATGGAGCAGGCTTCAGGCTCTTCCTGACCTTGCAAGCAGCCTGTTTGACTCCTTCCCTGAGCGCCTTCTAAGCGTTGTGACGGTCGGTGGGGCCTACGCACGCCATTAGTGCAACGACGTGTTTGCTCACGCATCACGACAGCGAACTGGCTGTCCTCCTCCCTTCTTTCCCTGAATTGATGGGATAGTGCTCCTGTTAATAATGTTACTACACTTTCCCAACAAAGTGACCTGTGTGAATTAGTTGCATCAGAAAAATAAACTCTCTGTTTTTCTTGCTTGTGTAATACTGGCTAAAAGTAGCTCTATCATCCCGAGCGAGTTCCTTTTGACAAACCATCACGGACATAAAAAAACAGTAATAAAAAAGAATCCATCTTTGCCCATGATAACTGAGCCAAAATAAATGCCGCATGCACAGTCACGTAGGGTCGGCACTTCGACGCTCGGGCAATGGCACGCTTCATAAAGCTTACTTCCTGCCGTCCGTCCCCCCCACCCCCCCCCCCCCCCATGCTGAAAATATGAAAACGGCCCGATAGGCAGGTCTGCAAACCACAGCGCCGCATGGCGAGATATACAAATTCTGATCGGCAGTGATTTGTGCTAATATTTTTTACTTGCGACTGTACCACAAGGGTCAGTTCTGGGACCACTTTTATTTGTAATTTTTATAAATGACATTTTCGCTGGTATATCGTCTACATTAGGGCTGTTCGCAGATGACTGTTTTGCACCGAACTGTTTCTGTTCCTGCTGAACGTGATGCTTTGCAATGCGACCTTGACAGAATTTCTAAATGGTATGATAAATGGGGCGTCACTATTAATCTCCGGAAAAGTCTCTATAGGTGTTTTACTAAGAAAAGGTCACCTGAATTTGTTGTCCGTCACCGAATACAAATATCTCAGTGGGTATTTAAGTAGTGATCTGTGTTGGCATAGGCACATCAATTAAATAACTGCAAAAGCAGGTCGAATTTTGACTTTCTTATGCAGGAATTCCAAGCGTTTTCCTTTACAAAGTAAAGAACTGCTATACACAACTAACGTAAGGCCTATACGTGCACAGTATGCGTATGCGTGCACAGTGTGGGGCCCTGAAACTAAAAATATTGATAAATTACAGAAGGCCCAAATCCTGGCTGTCCACATTGTTTTAAATACTTACAGCAAAAATTTCAGTGTGTCAGCAACGCAGAAGTCTTTTGGATGGGTTTCACTGCAGGGACGCAGATATGTACTTAGGCAGAAATTCTTCCGAACTATATACCATTCTAAAACAGGTACTGACCGTGACCATTATTTCCACCAGACTATATGTCTGCAAAAAGGGACCACACTTTCAAAGTAAAAGAAGTTAAATGCACTACTGATTAACTAAAAATGTCATTCGTTCCAAAAACAATAAATGAATAGAATAAGTTGTCCCAGGAAGTCATTTCAACAAAATCTAATGAATTGTTTGCCGCATTGCTGTAATTTTATGCTTGTGTTTGTATCAAATTATGTTGCAATGTATTTTCCGTGAGAATTTTTTCCCTGCCACTATATTGTATGATTATGTTGTAACTCTCTCCCTCCACTGTACTGCCAAACAGGCACTTTGGGTAATGTGATAAATAAATACATTATACAGCCGTGTTTGGAATGTAGATCTTTTTTATTTGTCTCAGAAACCACATACAAGAAATATAAATGTGTTTTCGAAAAACACAAAAGGGTGCAGAAGTCAAAGTGTCAGGAGGACCCCTGATTATTAATGTGATCGCTATTGTTTTCACATCAGATAAACACACCACTGTTTGTACCTCTCCGGTGAAGCAAAATAAATGTCACTCTTTGGCAAGTAATAAAAAGAAAGCATGCATAAATACAGTTTATTAAAATACAGCAACAAAAATCAGATGTCACTGATATTCGAGATTATCACATATCTGAAACAAGGTTATCAAAAATCTTAAAATCAAATTAGGAACTGAGAAACACAGATTGTACCTTTTTGGTGAAGGAAAACAAATGACCTTTGGCAAGTACTAAAAGAAAGCACGCATTAATATAGTTCATTAAAAGACACCAGCAAAAAGCAGATGTCATTAAAATTCGAGATTAACACACATCTGAAACAAGATTATCAAAAATCTTACATTAAATTAGGAACTGGGAAACATATCACATAGTTTGTACCTCTCCAGTCAAGCAAAATAAATGACTTCGGCAAGTAATACAAGAAAACATGCAGAAATATAGTTCATTAAAAGACTCCAACAAAAAGCTGGCATCATTAAAACTGAAGGTTATCACATTTGAAACAAGATTACCAAAAATATCTTAAAATCAAATTAGGAACTGAGAAACAGATCACACAGTTTGTACCTTTCTGGCGAAGGAAAACAAATGACCTTTGGCAAGTACTAAAAGAAAGCACGCATTAATATAGTTCATTACAAGACACCAGCAAAAATCAGATGTCATTAAAATTCGAGATTAACACATCTGAAACAAGATTATCAAGAATCTTAAAATTAAATTAGGAACTGGGAAACATATCACATAGTTTGTACCTCTCCAGTCAAGCAAAATAAATGACTTCGGCAAGCAATACAAGAAAACATGCAGAAATATAGTTCATTAAAAGACTCCAACAAAAAGCTGGCATCATTAAAACTGAAGGTTATCACATTTGAAACAAGATTACCAAAAATATCTTAAAATCAAATTAGGAACTGAGAAACAGATCACACAGTTTGTACCTGTCTGGTGAAGGAAAATAAATGACCTTTGGCAAGTACTAAAAGAAAGCACGCATTAATATAGTTCATTAAACGAAACCAACAAAAAGCAAGCTTCATTAATACTCTTAATATATATATCTGAAAAAAACATTGCCATTATCTTGTAAACAAATTAGGAACTGACAAACACATCACACAAAATGAAACTGAACAAGGACGCAAGATATACCACTGCCTCGGTAGATAATAATAATAATGAAGATAGGAGCATATTATTAAAAACAAAAAGAGTACATTTACTTACTGCACACTTTTGACTTGTCAGGAATCTAATATTGCACTTATACTGTTTGCGATAATATTGCACATCCTTATTTATTGGAAATGCCTGCAGCGCCCGAAGGCATTATTGCAGGGGGGATGAGGATACATAACAGAAGAATAGGCCAGAAAAAAAAGAGGAAGAAAAAAAAAGCAATACAACAAGGCATGACACAGCAAGTACAAAATGAATGAAATATGAAACAACAAAAAGACATGACAAAAAAAAGCCAACTGACCAAATGATGCTGGACCAACAAGAACGAAGACCGCGTGATTAAAAAAGCCAAAAGAAAGCCAACTGCGCACTCATACATCCGACAGCAACGCGCGGAACATAGACTCGGAACGGCACTCAACAATTTCATGGGGCAGGCGATTCCAGTTACCTATAAGGTATTAGGGTAGATTAACGGGACACTGAGGACAAATAGAAGCTGGCCTGTATTGTAACTGTACCGTGCTCAAACTACAAAGAGACCATTAACACCAAAATTGGAGCTTTCTGTAAGCTGGAAAAGAAAAACAGGCATTGCCGTCAGCGGCCTATTTCGGAAGTGGAATGCATGTATCAACACAGATTTTTGGGCGCGGATCCCAGAAGCTAAGCTACACCACCATTCACTTGCACACGATGGCAGCCCGGTGGCAGAAAGTACAGATGTCACGAATTTGAATTGACTACTGGCAAATTTTTAAAATCCAATTTTCTCTGCTACAAATGCATCTTTTGGTGTTAGAGAATGCCAATACAGCCAGAAAGAGGCAAGGAATCAGCCGCCGCGATGGCTCCGTGGTTATGGCGCTCAGCCGCTGACCCAAAAGACGCGGGTTCGATGCCGGCCGCGGCGGTCAAATTTCGATAGAGGCAAAATTCTAGAGGCCCGTGTACTGTGCGATGTCAGTACACGTTAAAGAACCCCAGGTGGTCGAAATTTCCTGAGACCTTCACTAGAGCATCCCTCATAGCCTGAGTCGCTTTGGGACGTTAAACCCCCATAAACCATAATTTGTATCAAAAACAATGATTGGATGGATTTGTCCTCAGTGTCCCTTTAATGTTTCCGAGGCTGCTGCACGTTAAGGAGGCATCAGTCGCTATTTTTTACTCTGGAAGTGATTAAATGAAACTTAAAAATGGTGGCAATGTCACGGGTGTAGTTCACCTCAGTGTTTAGGTGTTGGTGGTGTGTTGGTGGCTGGCGGCGGTGGTGGAAATTGGTGTTGTAAGTTCATGTTTGGTGGTCCCATAAATTGTGGGAAGCTGGGCATGTGTTGTAGGGATGCCACCAATGCTGCCTGTTGAGAAAAAAACTGCCCCATTAAAGTTTGTGTGCCCTGCAGAAAGGTGGTGGAAACACCTTGCAGGAGCTCCTGCATGTGCTTGTTCTCATCTGCAAGCAGTTGTTTTTGTTGCTGAAATTGTATCTCTGATTGCTTCGTCCAAAATTCTTCATTTTTACGCTGCACATTTAAGAGCACCTTTTCCAATTTCGCCTCTCCCATGCGGCGTCGTTTCTGTGGCGGTGATCTGCTTGAGGTGCTTGCTAAAAAAAGAAGGAAAACACATGCAAATGGTCACAACTTTCCTTCGTGGACTATTCACACTTTGCTGAAAAATAAAGAATTGCAGAGCAAAAAAGGCAGGTCTGCTAAAAACAGGTTTGAACTTTTAACTTTTTATACGTGCTGTGGCTGAAGCAATCAATTCTTGCATGAAAACTACACGGAGCTTAAATGAAATAGTGCTACAGGTAAGCTTCCACACAGGACACTGTTGCTGGTGTAAAAAAAAAAGAATGGGTACTAGCAGTTGTCACGGACATTCTATTGAAGAAGCGTAGCTTGTTGGGCCGGTTGCTGCACGATACGTGGAAAACCAGAGGAAAGGATGCGTTCACAAGCAGAAGTACACAGGGCAACTTTGCCCTGTGTACTTCTGCTTGTGAACGCGTCCTTTCCGCGGGTTTTCCATGCATCCCCGACATTCTTTTTGCGTGCAGCGCGAATCCTAAAAAGTTTCTGAAAACTGCTCACAGCTTTACCTCTGTGTTTATGCATATCCTAAAACATAGCCATACTCAAATGTGACAAGCACCCATTACATTTATAGCATCCTGCCAGCTGACCCCTTTATTGAACAGATAAACACTGCCTCATGTTCTTGAACAGCACACATACTACTTATACCAGGGTGCTCACTTCTTTGCACATTGTTTACTTTTTCTTTGCTAGAGGAACCAGTGTTCTGAGTCCATGCAGGTTGGAAACTGAAGACAGTTCTGATTTTATGCGTCATGACTATCATTCTAGTATATAACACTCTTTGGATGCAGCAATAACTTCAGACTCCTGCTGCCAGTGCTTGCCCAGGCAGTTTGTTTTTTTTTTTTTTTGGAAAACACATTCTAGAATGCTATGACTCCGAAAGAGAGGAAAGATGCTGTGGCAAGGTACTAGACCTGGAATTTGAGACTACGTCCTGTGTCGTGATGTCCCCCTTTCACTAGTAACATTTCTGTGTGATACATAGCAATGTCCATGTTTACAAAGTGAGGTAACAGCTTTAGGCATGTTCAATAAACCGAGAGACAATTTTCAATTAGAGGTCAAAAAAAGTGAAACACTGCAGGCACATACTCACCCTTAACCTTGTGCAAGTGAAACTTAGTCCACGAGACCTTGTGGTACAAAGTTTACACACACTTTAGATGAAAACATTAAAATTACCAGAATGGGAAAATGCCATAGTATGCATAAATTCTGACCACCTCAGCAATGCTTATCACATGCACACTGCTCCTTTCACTATAAAAAGAAAGTTTTTTTTGTCGAAACACTGGTCACATATGTATTTAAGTTTGCACTACCTAAATATTCCTGGCAATACAACACATCAGGATTCTGCAAACAACCACACTTAAAGATAGCAAGTTGCATCACTTTACTTTGACAACACTTCCTAATAGCATAGGTATAAGAGCTTTGTGCTGTGTTTGAATGACTTTGTCTTTTAAACAATTCGTGTGCTACTCTTGTTCTCTCATTACTGCTGCATACAGATGAGCACCAGCAATGCCACTAGGCATTCAGGGTGCAGTACAGTGGCCACTATAGTGGCCAGTTCAGTGGATGCTGCGCTGGCGCAGAGGTAGAGCATCCGCCTCGCGTGCAGGAGACCCATGGTTCAAATCCTTGTACCGCCACAATTCTCCACCAGAAAAAGAAAGAATGGGTGTGAGGAAATTGAACAACAAGGTCTGGGGGGTAGAGTAATGTACCAAAATGCTCATTGGAAAGGGTGTAGAGTAAGGCGACATAAGCTCTTTGATGCTATACACTGCATGTTTACAAGAGTCAAAGGGTTGGACTGGGATGAGCTTGGGATAGAAATTAACGGAGGAAATCCTAGGAACCTCCGATTTGCTCATGTTGTCCAGCGACGTAACTCAGAAGGAGTCCCAGTGCATGACTCAGGGCCTCAATATTCAAGCAGAATGGTAGAGCTAAATGTTAATAAGAAGGAAACTGAAGTCACGTCCAGTAATTTGGCAAGGGACAAACAGTTAAAGATAGGCAGCAAAGTATTGTATACTGTAAGAGAATACATCTATCTTAGGCAAGTAATGACCGTAGAGTTGGACCATGACAGTGAAATAGCCAGGAGAATACAAATGGAATGGAGGGCATTTGGCAGGCACTTGCATCATTTAGAGCAGCTTAGCATTGCCCCTTACAGGGAGAGAACATAGTATGTGTGGAATGGTACGGTATTTGGGTTTAACATTCGAAAGCAACAAATGGGCCATGAGATGTGCCATACTGGAGAGCCCTGGATTAATATGAACCACCTCATGTTCTTCCAGGATGCAGGAAAGACTAAAGTGCAAGAAAAAAAAACTGATTTTTGGTTTTTTACTAATATCAAATTCCAAAACTTTCATGAATATTATTAAGCGTCTCGCATGCTTTTCTGCCCTTTAATAGAGCCAGGACAGCCCTTTTTTTTTCAAAGCCATTTTCCTTGAAGCTTCCATTTGCTCACATTTCTGCAATGGAAAAAATGCCAAAAAAAAAACACTGGAAATTTCATAAACACAGTTGATCCATTGACAGCCTCCAGGCAATGCAAGCAAGGCACTATGCATGTTTTATTCAGTGCTGACACTTTTATTCTGCGCTATTCTTGCCTCACGTGAAGCGTAAGACCTCGCTTTTGTATGGATGTATTTAAACATTTCTTTTGCTTTTTAGTGGGCAAATAGAAATTATGCGTAAGGCTGTTTTGCGCAGGTATTTCCACATGTTGGCTATCAACAGCAATGTCTGTCAAATGCTGTGTTCAAAAGACTGAGGCACCTGCTGCGCTGACAAGAGCCAGATGATGAACAAGCCTTTCCTGCATAGGTACTCGCTCAAATCAGTTCTTCACACCACAAAGCCTGCTCCCCAGCAAGTAGCGCAATGCACAACCAAAGCTTCTAGAATAGTGTTTCTACAGGAGATGCAAAAATACTTACGAGTTATTTAACCATGCAGTTTGGGAATGTGCACCAAAGAATGCCTTCCTTACCAGCCACACATCCGAACTACCATCTTAGACGCAGCACTAACATTCAGTCATGGGAGCATAGCCCAAATTGATACCCTTTGATACACCCGGTGACACCCCAAGGTATTTCGTGCATCACCGGGACACAACATCATGGCGTAGCTGTGTGAGGTGGACCGTAGTAGAAAGTACTTAACGGAGGAGAGATGCAGAACAGATCAAAAGGGAAGCTCAGCAGAAAAATGACAGGCAGAGTAAAATTTGCTTTCGTATTGGCTACATGGCTAGTAGCTATAGATTCAAGCTTCGGTGCATGTTGGTTCTGTTAAAAAATTGAAGCAAATATGTTTTTGCCTTCATCTCGAAAAACTCAAGATGTCATTTCTTGTTATATTTGAACAATTATTGGATAAACAAGAAAAGAAATGAGGCTGTCTTTTTCTATCTTCAGCTACACATAGAGATGCAAAACTACTGAATCAAAATGGTACGCAGGAAGTATGCAGGAAGCATAAAGCAGGGCAAATATTCTAATTCTGACCTCTCGAGAGACTCGCAAGCATTCTTTGATTGGTTGAAGCAGTTGCAGCACTTGCATCGTCTGCATCTGCGGGTAAAAAGCCTGAACGGTGCCACAGTAAACTGTTTATATAAAAAACAAAATGCGGTAACCTTGGAAACAAAACTCTGCGCCAATGGAATCCACACCATCCCACTCAAACGATGTCTGGAAATATAATCACGTATACCTCACTATTTTCAAGGCTGGTCCGACGACACATTGCAGTGCAGCTGAGCAGCACATCCGCTTCCGCTGCCTCAGCCAATTGTTGAGCACCTCAAAGGATCAATACCACGAGAAATCGAAGTGTGAACATGGGCCCAGGGAACCAATTTTGTTCTGCAGCCGAGCTATTAAATGCCATCTAGTGCTTACAAATTGCCCAAGCTTACGTTCACTTTGTTCCTGAAGGATATCAGCGTCGTCCTCCTCGGTCCTGGTGTCAGCATCGCTGATATCTGCAAAACAGAAAAAAAATCACTGCTCCTATAGCCAAAAGCGCTGAAATTGCACATCTTGCAGTCCAAAGATTGTAAGATGCCATCCCATCCCACTGCACAACATAGGCCCTCTATCTCCAATCACCTCTTCTTTGCAACTAGCATGCCTACCCTGTTACCAGCAAACTTCCTTGCTTCGTTACTGCAACAGACTCTCTACTAACTTTAACTACTTGTGCCTTGCCTTGACAGTCACTCAAAGACACCATGCTATATATTGCATGTTTCACCCATGTCTATTTCCTGCTCCTAATGAACTGAGATAGCATTAATTCATGTTCTCTCATACACAATGTTCTTGTGTCCTTTTTACATTACACTTATTGTTTTTTCCTTAACTCATTGTACAGCCCTTCATTATTTTTTAGTTTATTTGTTAGCTTCCAAGTTTCAGCCCCGCAGGCAAACACTAGCAAGAAGTGTTGAACTTTCCTTTTGGAGATATCAGCCTTTCAACACTGTCTATACCTCATCAGTATATAACGCCACCGTGGTGGCTCAGTGCTCATGGTGCTGGGCTGCTGAGCCCAAAGACGTGGGTTTGATTCCTGCCGCGGCAAATGCATTTCAATGTAGGCGAAATGCTAGAGGCCCGTGTACTATGTCAGTGCAGTGAAATTTGGATGAGATTAACCATGTCTCATGAAAGCACAATAATAAACTATGCCAAAGAAAATGTGCTCTTAAGAGTTCGCTTTTAAGGGGAACTGTGCTGAGGCACACAAATTTTAAGCCACTGCATTTTCAAAGCTGTTGGTGCGTACTGCAGTCAATGAAAACGTGCACTAGGAGCAAAGAGCATTTCATGTTAGGGACATGTGCAGGGCACCTTGGTTATTTGTCAAATACATCTGCACAGTTACATGATTGCATGATAAAAAAAATTAAGTCAGCCCCGCTGCATGCCCAGTGGATTTGTCAAGGAACAAATTCAGTTGTCAGCTTATTGAGGCTCTTTACTGGAAACAAGAATTTTTGTGTGTCTCGCTCAAGAGTACCTGTGTGCACTCGTTATCAGCAGTGCCGCATTTGTCCTTACGATTATACGTTTTCTGGAATCGATTTTTTTTTGTTTACATTGCATTTAATGTAGGACTAATATTTTGTTGCGGGCTAGTTGGTGAATCATCATGGACAGCGACAGCGCGAAGCAACTAGTTCGAAAGAGAGAGACGAGATCAGCGCTTGTCGTGTGTTCTCGTGTCTCTCTTTCGTCCTTGTTCCTTAGCGCTGCCGCTTTCCAGGGGGTTGTAAATGATCACGCTATTAGAAATGCGAAAGCTGATTGAAACTGCGTTAACCGCTCTACGTTGCGGCATTCAAATCAGCGCTCACCAAAACAACGCAGCACCGAGTCGCCGACTTCGGCGCTGCTGACATGCTACATCACATAAAGTAAACGAGCGTGAAAACACATTTGGGTGTATACTTGCCTAGCTGCGAGTTGTCGCCGTAGTCTGGTGGGACATCTTGCGAGTCCACGCCGTACTCGCGAGCCTGTACCATCGGCCTGTGGCTGAGAAGCGCGCTCATGTGGTCATACCACTTCCAAGCCGACGGTGCAGCTCCACTTCTCTCTTGCTCCAACCGTTCCTGTCACACAAGACAGAATTGTGCTGCAACGTCGTATCATTCCGTATGGGTGCCGAAATTCGGCTGAGGGAATGTTTATACTCACGGCCGTGAATCGCTTCTTCAAATTCTTCCAGCAGTTCCGCAACTGCTGCCACGTCCAGTGGTAGCCGAGATTGGCCATTTCGGCCTGCAGATCTTTGAAAACATCTTGATTGCGCTGCCGTCTGCTGTCCAGCGCCTCGCTCACTTTTTTCTCACTGATTAGCGCTAAAAAACATTCTACTTCCCGGTCGGTCCAAGAAGCTCGGGTGGAAACAGCGCGGGGACCGACGGCGGCTGCCATTTTGGTCGACTGGTCACATGACCGAAATCTTTCCCAGAGTTCCCCGTTACCCGACTCCCTGACCCGACTGCGTATACATGGTTTTTGGAAAGGCGGGTCAGGCGAGTTAACCTACCCCCTGCAGGCGAGTTAACTCCACTCGCTCTGCCGCTTATTTTACTCGACCCGACAGCGTCTACATGAACCCGGCAACTGGTTTTTTACCCGACAAGCTAACTCTACTCGACTCTATCGGGTTCATGTAGACAGGGCTTATGACGGTCTCGTGCTGAAATACATAGCCACTGATGATGAGTCCATTGACCCGTTCAAGGTGGTTATCCCCAAAAGTCTGAGAGGCGCACTGTTGCGATTTTCTCATGACGAACCACTGGCCGGTCACCTGAGTGGCTCCAAAGTTTTTGCAAAACTGAGTCAATCGGTGACGTGGCCCGGCATGAAGCGTGACATTTTCCGCTATTGCCGTTCCTGCCATGTCTGTCAAGCGGTGAAGTCAAGGGGCGGCAAGCCGCCCGGAATGATGAAACCAATTGACAGTGTGCGTCCGTGGCAGATGGCCGCCTGCGATCTGATGGGGCCTTTCTCCAGGAGTAAGCAGGGGTTCATTCACCTGATGGTAGTAGCTGACCATTTTTCCAAATGGGTCGAGTTGTACCCGCTTCGGAAAGTGTCAGCACGAGCGGTGCTGGATAAGCTCCAGGAAGTGTTCTGTCGGTTCGGCTTTCCGGAAAGACTGATCACGGACAATGCGTCCTATTTCACCGCTCGGGTGTTCGGTAACACGAGCCGTTCCCTCGGAATTGAGCCCTACACCACTTCACCCTACCATCCCCAGTCCAACCTGACCGAGCGAATCAACCGAACGCTCAAGCCAATGCTGGCGGCCTTTGCCGAGTGTCAAAAGGACTGGGCAGACCATTTGAGCGAATTTGCGTTCGCCATTCGAACAGCTGAGAATCGCTCAACTGGTTTCTCTCCCGCCTTCCTCAATTTCGGGAGGGATCTGACGAATCCGATGTCAAACGTCGTGCAGAGCCAGCTCGGGGGTGAGCAGACGCGGGCAGACTGCTCTGCTTATGCGTCGACGCTTCGGGACCGGCTTGGTCGGGCTCTCAACAGAGCAAGGCAGAGTTTGGCGGTAGCCAGAGCCCAACAGAAGGCTCAGTATGACCGCAAGCACCGCAGCCTGACTTTTCAGGCGGGTGATTTTGTCCTGAAGCGCAACCACGTTCTTAGTGATGCGAGCAAGGGGTTATCAGCCTCGCTCGCTCCTAAGTGGCTTGGTCCGTACCGAGTGGTCAGAGTCTGGTCGCCGCTCGCGTACCTGTTGGAGGATCCCCTTACGGGGAAAACCAGGCGTGCCCACATCGCAGACCTGAAGGCCTATGCGTCACGGTCTGACGAGTTTACTTCGGTACCCATTGGTATCACAAGCAAGCGCAAAGGCACAACTGCTGCTGCGGAATGCAACCGTACCGAGCACCGGTACAATCTGAGGTGACGGTCACCGATGTGATTGATCCCGGATGGCGGACTCTTCTGCAACCAAAGGCACGCAGCCTCGGCTAGCTGGCGAGCTTTCTCGTCGGGCCCTACCCCAGGTGAAGCACGGCGGTTTCTTTTTTTTTGCCGCATGCTCAGTTCCAACCTTGTGCAGTTATTTAGTCGTTTGTGTGTTTTAGTCAGTCTGTAGCATGTTTTTGTTTCCAGTTTATTCGTTGTTTCTTCTAACGTTCCGAGATCTGTACATATGTTATATACGTTTGCGTTCGCGTTCAGTTTTTTTAAAACCAGACTTGTACGTATGTAATCTTCAGCCTACTCGCGATTGCACTTTTCTTGTAGCGCAGAGATGGCCTTCTTTTGTACAGCGCGCCTTCTTTTCATTTACGTTCTGACCCCACGGGTGCGGCCTTCCTCGCGAACACGGGACCGGCTGGTTCGCGGAGGGGTCGGCGAAAGTCTCCCCTTCCGGCTGGGGAGTGGTTTGCTCGTTAAGGAGCGAGTGTCTCGCGGCATGGTTTTTGTGTGGCTATGGGGTGCGTGAAGAGTGCGTCTGTGTGTCCTTTGACCCCTGCCACGGCGCCTCGGGACGATTCCGACGAGCGGGTCGTTGTCACTGATCGATGTCCGCTTCTGTGCCGGTGCGTGCCTGGGATGATGTGCGTGTTCCCAAGATCAAAGGCAACGCCGAGAGGGGGGCAGGAAGGACAGCGCCCTTTCCCGTTGGGGTTCCCGCCGGCGGGCGGAGGCCAGCCCGGCGTTCGCCGCGCTGTTGGCCCCCGGAGTGCCGGCGCCTAGCGGCGGCCAGGCAAGTGGTCCACCGGCGAGGAGGTGTCGGGCTGCGGGTCCTCTTCGGGATCGTCTAGCGTCGTCGACGTCCTCATGCTCAACTTTGGTGACCTTGTGGAGGACATGGGACCACCGTCAATAAATCGTCCACCGGGACCCTGAAGGTCGCAAAAGCGTGAGTTGGCCGCCGACAGGCCCAATGGGCCGCGCCACCGAACATTATGAGGCTGCAGGCCACCTGTCAGCTGGCCTTGTGTACAGTGTACTGTGTAGTTAGTTTTGTCTCCTTGAAACGTATGCAAGTGTTGTTTGTTTTCTGTTCTTGTTTGTTTGTCTTTTGAGTTTATGGCTGAAACTGAAGTGTGGTAGTTTTATATGGATTAATTTTTTATTTTTTATTATTTTGCCGCACGCTTCAGCCGATGGGTAGGAGGGCATTTAAGGAGAGGAGGATGTGGGAAGATTCCCGCCGTGGCGTCTGCGCGGCATCCCGCGTCGCTCTCTTTCCCTTTCTCCCGCCTCGGGCGGCGGAGAGACGGCTGGTGGCTAATCGCTGTCATTCGGCCGCAGCTCCGGCCCCGGCTTCCCAAAGGTCTTTGCCATTGGTGACTTTTGGCGGGAATTCGAGACCCGTTTTGGGTGGTCGCGCGGAGCGCGACCGTCCGAGCGGGGGCCCAGGGAGGGAGACCCCCTCCGAGACAGCGTAAGGGCCGTTGTACGATCGTTTCGGAGCGCCTTCCGCCTCGTCCGCTTCGCGAGTGGAGCTGGCGGATCCGCCTCGTTCGGCGAACGGATGGAAAGTTGGTGAACTTCAACTTTCTGGCGGACGAGCGCATCCGGCCGGGGACCGGATTGCAGCTATTGGCTGCTTTTCCCGTGACGTCAGTGACGTCCGAGCCCCTCCTCCCTCCGCCTTGGTTCTGCTCTGCCCCGGCAAGATGGCCATCCGTCGACTGAACTGGGGAGTGCGGCCTGGGCAGTGGCAGCGATGTCGCGAAGCGTGTTATATTGTACACATCTTGATATTACCAGTGTTCAGAGCGACTGCAAACTTCGCCGCGTTCAGCAGTGGCGAGCGATAGTTCCACTAGTTGAATTCTGTAATCATCTACGCTGACGGAGTTGACAGAGCACCTCTTCAAACCGATGCAAGGCCTGTGCAGTGGCGGTGTCACGAAGTGTTTATTTCGAGCTGTTTTTGGTTTTTGCATGCGTTTGTAATTCCTGCTGCGGCTCTGCAAACCGACGCAAGACCTGTGCAATGGCGGTGTCACGAAGTGTTTATTTCGAGCTGTTTGTGGTTGTGGCGAGCGTTTTGAAGTGAAGTACTCGCCCAGTTGGCGTCGATCTCGCAGAAGACGTCGTATAGGCTTGCGTCTACGCCTACGCTGCAGCTGGACGATTGCGTCGGCAGCGACGAATTGTGCAACTAATTGCCAGTTCACCCTGTTTGCGTTGGCCATGTACCCACGCAAAATCTCTACACAAGGGTCGCTGACGAGAGCCGCCGACAAAAGCAGGAACTTCAACACGCACACCATGGCGATGCCGAAGCGCAGCCTACTAGGCCTAGGTGCAGGTCGCCGAGGAACGGAAAAAAGTACCACGTGACCACGAAAAGAGGTTATTATTTGGGGGGGGGGGGGCGCTCGTACGGGAAGTAGGTAGGAAAGGGGGGGGTGGAAGCGCAGTGTGCAGGGATATCAGGGTTTGGAGAGGGGGGCAGGAAAGGAGGCAAGGGAGAAGGTAGTCGGGCGCATACCGATCTGCCCCTTGGGATGCGGGAGCCCGTTTCGGCGCGGGGAGCGATGCTGGCGGTGCGCTAAAGTGGTTATTGGAAACTTTCATACGGGGGGGGGGGAAAAGAGAAGGGGGGAGGCGCAGCCCGGTAACTGCCTCCTTTATGCAGGGGAACACCGCAACTGGGCTGCGCGGGGAGGGGGAGAAAAGAGAGAGCAGAGAGGGAAGCGGGTCTAGTTGGAAAGGGCAGGAAGAGAGGAGGGAAGGGGGAGGGCAGTCGGCGCATACCGATCTGTCCCTGCGCAGCGGGGGCTCGTCGGGGCGCCCGAGGAGATGTTGGCGGCGCGCTCATACTACACAGAGGAAAGCGCGCGGCCTCGGGATCAGTTTAAAAGCGGCCGGTGATGGCCGCCCTGTCAATAAAGTGGATCAGGTGGCGTAAAGCCCTGCGCGTTCTCCAGGCAGATGCGGCCGGGAACAGTAGTTCGCTCGAGGTAGCTGAGGGAAGCCCCAACTCCCCATATTCTATGCGCAGTGCGGTTCGCGGTCCCGAGAAAGCGGGGCACTCACACAGTAGGTGGTCCACTGTTTCCAGCGCGCCGCAGTCAGCACAGAGTCCGTCCCCGACGCCTCCGATGCGCTGGCGGCGTTCGGCAGTCCACACACAGCCAACTCTGATGCGCAGCAGGAGACGTCTAGCCCTGGTGCCGAAGTCCACGAAGCTTATAAGGCGCGGAGAGTTCCCGGATGCAACACGGGGATCCGGGTGTCGTGCCATCAGCCTACGGTGGATGGTGTTGCGGGCCACGTCAAAGGGCGTCACGGCGTCGCTCTCGGGAATCGCACTGTCCCCATGCGCGTTCTTCGCTAGCCGATCGGCTGCCTCGTTACCGGGCAGGCCAATGTGCGAAGGAACCCACTGCAGCACGATGTAACAACCGCGATCGCGCACTGCACATAGTTTGGCAGACAGATTCGCTACACAGGGGGTGCCGCGGTCGGGATGACGTAGTTGCATCAGGGCGGCACGTGAGTCACTCGCAATCACCACAGCTGTCATCCGAGACTGTCCAGCGATGATGTCCGCGGCGAGGTGGAGCCCAGCCAGCTCGGCCACAGTCGAAGAAGGGCAGTGCGGCACTCTACACTGTCGCTCGATCCCAAGAGCCGGGACGGCGCAGGACGCTGTGGCGGACTCTCCATTATCCATCACAGAGCCGTCTGTGTAGAGGGCCACTCGGTCTGCATAGTCGCCATATAGACGCTCGGCCGCCTCCTGAAATATGGCACAGCGGAGGGTGTTGCGCTTGGAACGCACTCGCGGTAGTTCCGTCTGTATGCTCAGCGGCCGATTTCGATGTGGCGGCGGCAGGGTAGGTGGAGCGGTTTAGCGGCGTCCACTCGTCAAAGTGGCGCGCCACGTGCCCCATGCGCGAGTGCGGCGAATTGCGGAGCCTGGTTATGAGTTCTGCTGTGCCCTGCGCACGGTGAAGTCGCTCGATGTGATTCAGAGCCGCCCGCTCTGCCCGTAGTGAAACCGGCCAGGCCCCGAGCTCGGCGTAGGTGGGGCCCACCTGCGAGGTGTTGGGGAGTCCCGCAAAGCGACGCAGGGCCTTTCTGTGGTCGGTATCCAGCTGTTCCCACTGCCAGGCGCGGACACCAACCAGCGGGAGCGCATAGAGAGATCGCGCCACGGCTATACCTTCGTATAGTTGCCTCGCGAGTGGTATTGAGATTCCCTCGCCGCCTGCGAGGAGGCGGGCAACATACCCAGTGATGCGGCGATTCCCAGCTCGGAGTCCTTGCACCGCCGTTTTCCACCGCAGCGCGTGATCAATGGTCACACCCAGGTACTTGACGCTGGTCTGCCAAGGGAGTGGGCTTCCGAAGAGGTGGAGCTGTGGTGTGTTTTTGTGGTAGCTCGGCCGGGGGTGCACCATCATTGCCAGAGTTTTCTCTGGCGAGATGTTTAGGCCGATGTTGCCCAGGTGGTTGACGACCGCATCCAGAGCACTCTGTAGTGCCGCGCGGACAGCTGGGCCTTCGTAGGTTGGGCCGGAGGCAAGGATCGCCACATCGTCCGCGTAGACCGCCATTTGGACGTGGTGCCGGGAAGCGGGGAGACAGTGGGGCAGCCGTGCAAGCGCCAGGTTAAACAGGAACGGGCTCAGTGCGCTTCCCTGCGGGACGCCGGAATGGATGGAGCGGGGCGAGCTGATGGAGTTGCCCACCCGCACCCGGAAAGTTCTGCCGCTAAGGAAGGCCTGCACATATGCCAGCAGCTTGCCACTAACGCCCAGTGAGCGCACGGCAGCGAGGACGACGGCGTGCGGCAGCAGATCGAACGCGCTGCGTACATCCAACAAGATGAGGTATGACACCTCTCTTCGTCCCCTGGCATCCTCGAGAGCCGAGACCACCTGGGAAATGCAGTCCGCCGTGCAGCGGCCTCTCCGGATTCCGCTTTGTTCGGGCGCCAGAGCCCTGCACGCTGTGGCGATCCAGTCGAGGCGGAGCAGCGCGACAGCCTCGAGCGTCTTCCCGGCGGCCGAGGTCAATGAAACCGGCCTGTAAGAAGTAAGCGCTTTCTGCGGCTTCCCGGGCTTCCGGACGGGCACAACCAGGGCGCTTCTCCAATCTTCGGGGATGTCCCCACTGGCCCAGATTTGGTTATAGGCGGCAAGGAGCGCAGGGCGCTGGTGGCTCTCGATGTTGAGGAGCATCTGATACGTAATACCGTCCGCTCCGGGAGCACTGCGGCAGCCGCGTCGACGCTCGAGTACGTTGCCAAGCTCGTGGGGAGTGATATCCGCGTTGCAGAGCTCGGCTATATCTGTCTGCAGCCGTGCTGGTAGAGCCGGGGGGCTGGACAGCGTGATGCCCAGCGGCGCCGATCGAGGCGGCGCGAAGTGGTCAGCCAGGGCTTCCGTCAGCTGCGCCGTGCTGATACCGCGAGCGATGGCGATAGTAAGGACCGCGCAGCGAGGCACAGCAGGGTAGAGCATCGCGCGCAGTATCCTCCAGGGACGGCCAGGGCGACGGGAGTCACACAGTGCACCACACATGCGAGCCCAACTCCGTCTGCGGCAGCGGGCGGCGTGGCGGCGACAGACGGCGTCCAAGCGATTGTACAGCGTCCAGTGTTCTGGTTTGCCAGTGCGGATGGCTCGCCGCTGGGCAACACGTCGTGCAGCGCGCACGTTGAGCAGTTTAATATCCGGGACTGGGTCACCCACAGTCACAGAGCACTTCACAGTTGCCACGCGCGCGCACTGGGCCACATGTCCGAAAAAATGTACACCGTTAGGAGACCTGGTGCTGCAGCGCTCGCGAAACTCGCCCCACCGCACAACACTATACACACGCGTGGTGGCTTGATCACGGTGCACTGGTGTGAGCACTATTGGGTAGTGATCGGACCCCTGTGTGTCCGGCTCACACTCCCACCTGTATACACAGTTGGACGAGGTCAGCGTAATGTCAATCGCGCTGTGCTGCCCCACCCGCTGTACGTGCGTGGCCGCTCCGCTATTTATGATGCGAAGCCTCGCTCGCTGGGCAGCCGAGAAGAGCTCCCTTCCTCGGCGGTTGGTGCTGTGGCATCCCCAACTGGTGTGGTGTGCATTGAAGTCGCCACACAGCACCGCGTCACAGTTCAGGCGGTCAGCCAGCTTTTCAATTTGTGCGGCGTCCCACACCACCTGCGGTCGCACATAAACACTGGCGACAGCCGTGTCTGTGTCGCGCACGCGCACAATCACTGCACAACACTCCGCCGCTTCCGTCGTCAGGTCAGACACACTCACAATGCGCACATAGATGGCAGTGCGGGGTCGACCAGGCTCATGCGTTGGATCGGCGCATGGCACAGCTACACACGGATCACTAGCACAACTGGTGGGACCACTGTATCCGGTGAATCCGGGTAGTTTCAGCTCCTCCGCGCGAACGTATGTTTCCTGCAAGGCAAGGACATCACATTCGAGGCGCGGAAGGAGCTGAACCAGTTCTGCGTGGCGGCGGCGCAGGGAGCGGCAGTTCCACTGCCGGATGCGCGGCCTTCGAGTTGTTGTGTTAGCCATGTTGGGCTAGTGATTCTTGAGCCGCCAGGGCCGCAGTGCACAGCTGGCGGGTGATGGAGTCTGCAGGGAGGTGGTCCACGAGTGCGCGAACAGCCGCCGTTAGAGCAGCGATGACAGCATCCTTGGCATCTGGTGGCGCACTGGAGTGGATGGGCTGGCTAGATGCCGTCTTCCCAGCCAGGGCTTCGGAGAAGGTGATGCCGTCTCTGATATTTGACGTGGGCTTCCACCGTGGCTTTTTGGATGCTGCTTCTCGGCATGGCACTGTAGTTGCACTAATTTGAGCGCGCACTGTGCGAGTGCCTTCCCGGCGTGTGATAGGTCGTTTGGATGTGACAGGAGAGTGGCAACCTTGCGCTCCTGTTGCCAGCGGGGGCAGCGTGGTTCCTTGGCGTCATGTGGACCCCCACAATTGATGCAGCGCGGCTTATTTGCGGCGCATTCCTTGGTGGCATGAGGTCCACCACATCTGAGGCAGCGCGTCGGCGCTCTGCACGTCGCTGTGGCGTGGCCCAGCGCACTGCACTTTGCACACTGCACCGGGCGTGGGAGACACGCGCGCACTGTACGCCTCAGCTTAAACAGCGCAATCTCCTCAGGGGGGGGTGACTCCGGCGAACCGGACGACGATGTTACGGCCACTGCGGGAGCATCCAAGAATGGGGACTTTGCTCTCCATGTTGTCGAGGACCTCGTCGAGGGGCACATTGCCGTCGACGGCATAGATTATGCCAGCACAGGTGTTCGTGCTGGCCATTCGAGCGCGGACACGGACATCCCCTATTTCCGCAACCGCGAGTAGGGGCTCGAGTTGCGCTGAAGGCTCGGCGTCTACGGCAACCACGTTCCGGCGAAAATTGACGCGAACGTTGCTGACTCCCTGCAGTTTAGAGAGCTGAGCCCCGATGACTTCCCTAGACAATGCCAGGAAATTGCCTTTCCTTTCCCTTGGCCGGAAGAGTACAGTCTCGGTTTTAGTGCCGAGGGTTTCAGCCTGCGCGGCCTGGGAAGTTCTTGCCATGGGCGCAGGGTTACTTGGGTGTGCGCTCGAGGCTTGTGTATTTGCCCTGTGCACTTCTTCATGCGGCGTGCCGCCGGCAAGTGATTCTGCTTGCGTCAGTGGCCCCTGCTCGGTGGACAGCACTGCCTGCGGAGGCGCCTCTTTGCTAGCAGACGACACGTCCTGTGCCGATGATTCTAGGCCAGAAGCCGAGGCGGCCGGCCGGTGCGCCTCTCCGCTAGCAGACGACACAGGTTTCGGAAATGCCTCTTCGTAGGGGCGAAAAGCCAGGCGGCGATTTTGTGGGCGGGGCTAGACGGGAGCCACCAGCGCCATCTCTGGGTTGGGACGGGAGTTGCTGGTGCGCTGCCGATAGCAGCTCAGGTTGCCCGTCGGAGGAGGTGTGGAGAGGGTTTCCAGCGGCAGGTGCAGCGGGCTGTAGTGGCGGGAAGTCTTCCAGGCACAAGTTGGATTCCCTTTGTGGTGGGGCCTTGTATTGCTTGCCAGGCCCACGTTTTTGTTTGGGGCTGGAATGCGAGCCGGTCTTTTTTTCCCAGCGCGTCTTGTTGCCCGCCGGCTGGAGGCAGGAATACGGGGTCGGCTTGTAGCTTCTTCTCCCCTGCATGCCTAGGATTCTTGGGCGATACTGCTCGGCGCTCGTTCCGCGAATGTGGGGTGGGTACCTCCGGTCTCTCCGGTCTGAGCGGCGTCGTGGTCGCCTGAGGCGCGATCGGAGAACAGCTCTCAAAACGCGGGCTCGGTACGCATATTGCGGGGTACCGAAAAGAGCTGTCCAGATTCTTGCACAGCAGGGAATCCGAGCCTGCTCCATCCGCGCCCGGCGAACTGGCTTCAGCAGTTGTGTCCAAGAAGAGTATGGAGCTCTTCTCCCCAGCGTCCACTGGGATGGTCACAACCATTCCAGGAGCCGCTACCTGGGGGCTGGCGTTCGCAGCTGGCGGAGTGGCCCCAGAGGAGATCTGGGCAGCATCAGGGCGTTGTACGGCGGTCACGAAACCTTGCGACTGAGATTGCAGCTCCAAAATCCGGTTCGCATCCGTGTAGAGTTGGTGCAGCGAGCGGGTGCAGTCAACACTGCCCACACGGCGGTGCTTCCCGGTCGCCCGTGAGCGGAGTTTCGAGGACATTCCCTCCATCGTCTCATCAAGACGGTTCATCCTCTATGGGGACTAGGGGATACTAAGAGCCCCATCGTGGGGCTGAAAACTAGGGAAAAACAGCAAAACGCAATTGCACGTGGTACTCTTCCAAAAATTCCGTCCGAACACGACAGTAGCTCGGAGAAAAAAAAAGTGGTGGTGCGCTCGCGCCGGCTAGGTTGCCACCAGCCGGAGAAGGCTATTGGACAGACGGATATGCCCGGCGCGCCAATCGGCATGCTGGGACCATCCGCCTCTCTCGCAAGCGCCAAAGTGATCGTACAACACCTTTCCGCCTCACGTCCGCCTGGCGGCCGAAAACTGGCGGACCGCTCCCGAAGCGGACGAGGCGGAAGGCGCTCCGAAACGATCGTACAACGGCCCTAAGGTGCGTACGTTGCTATTCGTCCGGGCCGGCCTCTGCCGTTCGGACCAGTTGATACTTGCGCTCGCCAGCGTGGGTCCTCGATCCGCCGCGGCTCGAGCCTGTCCAGCGGTCCAACGACCTCTGACAGGCGCACCTTGCGTTGACTGCCCACTCTCTCTCGCAAACGGCCCAACGGCCGACACGAGAGAGATCACAGCACTGCCGCGGGGACAATCTCCTGCAGCGGCGTGCTAGCGGCGCGCATTTCTCTTGTTGCCCCGAGCGCGCACCTTAGCCTTCCTCTGTGCGCGCTGTCATGGATCGGGTAGCATGCCGTCGCACAGCAGGTATTGTCGGGCAGAACAGGAACGAAGCGGTGCGGAGACGGATTTAAGGTGACCAAAAGGGAGAACTTTATGTACACTATTTACATTGTCATGGTAGCGTAAAAACTTGGTCGGAGACCGACCGGCGGAGCGGCCACTCTACTCGAGACTCAGAACACACACTACTCCACTCCCTTCTGCTCGGAGTTTCTGTCGGCGAGCCGGGTATTCTCTTCGCAGCCGGGACACCCAGGTCCTCCTCTCCCCGTCCGCTGCTCGGTAACAGCCTGTGCCAGCGCGCCCAGCTAGCAGCCATTCTGGGAAGGCGGGTTTGGCCCGGAAGCGTCCCCAAAGTGATCCCGCACCTCAAGCCCGCGGGAAGGCCGAACGAGGCAATCAGGACAACAAAGAGAGGGTCCGGCATATGGACGTCCGCGAACGACGGCGCCTCCCAGTCTCCGCCTGTGGGTTCGTCACGGCCATATCTGCCGTTTATTAGGTCGTCCTAGCCCAAGGATCACAACAGCTCGTCCGCCGCCAGGAAGAGGCCTCGAAAGGGGCTACATCTGCTCGGTGTCCTCTGAAGAGGCCGGATCAGCTGGACAGGTCCCTTGTTCTCCGGGTGGTCCTGGTGGGGAATGACTGCAGGCCCAGACTCTCTGGTAGGGCATTAGTGATCAAGCCTGCACAATGCCCCAATCCAGCAAGGCAAGAGCACCACCGACCACTCCGAGCCGTGCCAGGCAATCCAGGAACAACGCCTTAAGCTGCTCTGCATGAATACGCGCCGTTTTTCCCACTCCCAGGGCGTCAGGTAGGGTGGGCTGCCTGCATATTAGACATATGCGGGCGATTTCAGAGCCCAGCACCTTACAATTTTGAATGAGATTTCGCGGCATTGTGAAAAGAAACCGCAGCTGCTGCTGCAATCAAGAGACAAACAGCCGATGGATGGGTTACGAGAGCCTAAAGTTGGACATACGGGAGGAGTTCAACATAACATTTATCATTCTCACCTAAGCTACAACTGAACACACTATCAAATGCGGAAGGGCACTCATAAAAACGAAGGTAAAAGCAAATAAAAACTTTCATTACGCCAGGTACGCTTAGATGAGCGCCTGGAATAGCCAATTTCGCTTAGCGAACAAAACCTCTGCTGAGACCATCGGCATTACCATTTTGTTTACCCTTCCGGTAGCGAACTTCAAAATTATGCTCCTGTAGGGCGAGACTCCAGCGGAGCAAGCGTCCGTTTTTCGGAGACATGTTCTGAAGCCAGGTCAATGGACAGTGATCAGTCTCGATGACGAATCGCGAACCGGCCAGGTAACACCGAAGTTGGTGGGTGGCCCACACTAAACAAGCGCACTCCTTCTCCGTGGCACTGTACGCCTCTTCACGGGTCGTCAGTTTTCGGCTTACGAATAACACAGGGTGTTCCTCTCCGTTCTCGTCGCGCTGGCTCAGGACCGCCCCCATCCCCCCCTCACTCGCGTCGCATTGAACAATGAAGGTGCGGTCGTAGGAAGGAGCCTTTAGTACAGGCCGGCTGGTAAGCGCTTTCTTCAACGCGAGAAAAGCCTGCTCTTTGCTGGTATTCCAGTTCACCTTAATCGGCTCCTCCTTCCTTAAGCTATCTGTGAGCGGACTCGCCATTTCCGAGTAGCCTGGAATATAATGCTGATAATAGCCAGCCAACCCTAGAAAGGCGCGTATGTCAGTCTTTGTAGACGGCCTAAGTTAATCGCGTATGGCTGCGACCTTAGCGTCCAGCGGCCGGCGGTAGCCCCGTCCGATAATGTGAACAAGATACTCGACCTCATCTTTACCAAGCTTGCACTTCTCAGCCCGGACAGTCAATCCCGCCTCTCGCAGTCGGGTCAAAACCTCGCGCAAGTGGCGCAGGTGAGCCTCCCAGTTGTCGGAGAAGACGGCAATGTCGGCCAGGTAAGGAAGCGCGTATGCTTCTGTACCTGTCAGCACCCGATCCATCAGCCGAGAAAAGCAAAACGGCGCGTTTTTGAGCCCGAAGCTCATCACGAGTGGTCGGAAAGTGCCGAGTGGAGAGATAAAGGCCGCGTACTGACTGGCTCTATCCGTCAGGGAAACCTGCCAGTAGCCGCGGGTTAGATCAAGAGTTGAGACGTACTGGGCCTTGCTGACGGTTTCTACCCGCTCCTCCAAATTAGGGATAGGATAAAGTTGGTCTCGTGTGATGGCATTTAGCTTTCGGTAGTCGATGCAGGGCCGTGGTTCCTTCCCGTGTGTTTCTACCAGTATGATAGGTGACGTGTATTCGCTCTGCATTGGCACAATAACGCCGAGGTCAAGCATGCGGTGAATCTCAGCAGTAAGGATCTCCCTTTGCATCGGAGAGACGCCATACGGTGTGGAGCGAATAGGCTCGTCGGTGGTCACCTGAATATCATGCTCCACTAAGAGTGTCTTTCCCGGCCTGTCAGCGAAAGTGTCCTCGAAATCTAAAAGTAGCTGCTGGAGGTACTCTTTCTGTGGTTCGGTAAGCTCTGCATCACCACGTATCCTCTCGAGAACTCCAGTTAAAGAGGGGATGTCACTGCCTGGAAATACAAAATCTGTTTGCACCTCTTCAGGTGCATTCAGCGCAAGCTGGACGATTGCTTCGCGTTGTCGATAGGGCTTCATGAGGTTACAGTGATAGATCTTTACCTCGTTCCGCCTACCCGGGATCTTTACCGCGTAGTTCGTTTCTGACAGTTTTTCCACAACCTGCGCGGGGCCCTTCCACTGCACGTCCAGCTTGTTTGCCTTCGACGCGGCCAGCAGCATTACCCTGTCTCCCGCCGAAAACGATCGCTGTCGTGCGTTTCGGTCGTAGTAGAGTTTAGCTTTCTGCTGGGCCGACTTCATGTTTGCCTCAACGAGCTCTCTGCATGACTGAAGCCGTTCCAGAAGCTGAAGTACATATTCAAGGACGGTGCACGATCCTCACCTTTGCCCTCCCAAGATTCGCGAAGCATGCGAAGGGGTGACCTGAGCGACCGGCCGTATACCAGTTCTGCTGGACTAAAACCGGTGGCTTCAAGTGGCACTGACCGAAGCGCGAACATGGTAGCTGGCAAGCATGCCTCCCAGTCTCGGCGGTGCTCGTAGCACAAGGCCCTGAGGACTCTTTTTAGTACGGAGTGCCACGCCTCGACACTATTGCTCTGAGGGTGTCTGATAGAGCTGTGGATAAGGCGAATGCCGCATTTCTCTAGAAACGTGACCGTAAGTGCGCTCGTAAAAACGCTGCCTTGGTCACTCTGTAACTCGGCAGGGAAACCTATTCTAGAAAAGACCTTTAACAGCCCATCGACAATTCCCACGGAGTTCAGCTCTTTCAGGGGAATTGCCTCCGGGAACTTCGTCGCTGGGCAGATGAGTGTTAAAATGTAGCGACAGCCTAATGCGGTCACAGGTAGTGAACCTACAACGTCCACCACAAGGCGCCGGAACGGTTGGCAAATTAGTGGCACAAGTTTCAAGGGCGCCTTGCATTTATCGTGGGATTTTCCTACCCTCTGACATGCGTCGCAGGTCTAAATCTTTCAACATCTTTGAAGCACCCTGGCCAATAAAATTCTCTTAAAAGCCGGGCCTTTGTTTTTTTATGCCGAGATGGCCGGACCAGCCGCTTCCGTGACACAGCTTTAGAAGGCCTGCCCGATATTTTGGGGGCACCACTAGCTGGTCGTAGTGCACACCTTTTTTTGTCATTGTACTGCCGATAAAGTACTCCTGCGCGCTGCGTCAGAGCGACGTTTTTCTTTCCCAGTCCCTCACCGACATGATCATGCAAATCTCGGAGAGTTGCATCCCTGTCCTGTTCAGCTGCGATGGTCTGTCGGTCTACCTTAATCAACTCGGGAAAGCCGTCCAACTGGGGAGGCAGAACCGAAATTTCCAACTCCTCAATGGCCTCGCCACACGGCGCTGAAGGCGTCTCATTTCCGAAACGAGCGGTCTCTGCGCCCACCTGCACAGTTTTTTCGCCCGTTGCATGCCTCTCTGCTTCCCCGGAATGACTGAACTGGGCCGCGATTTCGTGGGCTTTAGAACGCGTAAAGGCGCGCTCACACTAGCGGGAAGCTTCCCGCGCCGGCACACGGTCAACGTCGACCCTGCCTCGCAGCTCCTCGGAATGACGCTCACACTACGCGCGTTTTCTCGCTGCGGTTGTCTTGGAATGTGGAGAGAGGAGGCGCTGAGGGAGGACCCGAACGAGCAGAAAGAGAAGGGGATAGTCACGTGACACTAGAGAAGACTGGAAAGCGCACCCTGCTAGCTCCCCTCCCGTCGCCCTGGCAAAGCAGCCGCCGAGTGCCCCGGCCGGCCGGGGCCGGCCGGCCGGACGCGCGCAGCCTCCGCCTCCGCCGACGGGGTCACTGAACTGGGACCGACGTCACGGTTGACGGTCGGCGCCCATTGGCTGTTCTGTCACCGGCACGGGAAAAATAGGTACCGAACCCATCGCTCCGCGGGACGGGAGAGCAGGCTGTCCGCGGGAGAAAAACCGGCTTGGGCGGGAAGCGGCACGCGGGAAACGCCCGGCGTTGCGCGTTTTCCCGCTAATGTGAGCGCCCCTTAAGCGCGTGCACGGAGCGATCCCCATAGCTCAACCCCCTCGTCTCCAACTGCTCCTCCGAGCGGTTTGAAAAGAGGTAGGGGCACTGCTCTGGCAAGGTCGCCGACACCGCCGCTTCAGTGTGCAATATCCCAAACGGGCCCTCAATGGTGACGCGCGCGACAAGCAGACAGACACTGTCCTCTTGGGCCACCTGCCTGATCCACGCGCACTCGCCCGTGAACTCCTTCGGCGAAACGAGCGCGGGGTGCACCACGTCCATAGTAGCGGCGGAGTCGCGTAAGACGCGGCACTCTCTCCCATTCACTGTCATTTTGCGCATATACGGTTCCAGTAGGCGCATGTTTTCCTCGTCGAGGGTGGTGAGCGAAAAAACAACTTTTGCCTTTCGGCAACCGCTCGCCAGATGTCCAGGCTCGTTACAGCGGAAACAGACTGGCGGTTTCCTCACCTCGAAGGCTTTCGCCCGCTCTTTTTGCTTCTTTTCTTTGTCCGCGTAGTCTCCCTCGACGGGCCCTTTTCCGTGCTCTCCCTCGTGTGTCCCTTTATCTCCCTTCGTGGGGGTCGCTCCGTCCTCTCGCCGCCATGGACGATTCACGGAATTCCTGTATGGCTTTGTGATTGCCCGCACGTTTTCCTTCCCTCCGTCGCGCCTGGCCTGAAATTCTTCTGCAAGCACCGCGGCGCGCTCCAAGCTTTTCTTTTCATTTATTTATTTATTTCCTCAAAGGTCTAGGTTGAGACATTACATGAGGGAGTGGACGGTATCTGGCAAACAATGGTAAAAAATGTGAAGATGAAAGGTTGGCGACGCTCCGCTTGAATTCTAGTGGGTTGATGATAATGGCAACTTCGGTGGGCAGGTCATTCCAGTCTCGTGCAGTACGCTGAAAAAATGACTGCTGAAATGTCACAGTATGGGCTTGTAGGGGATACACTGCGTTACTGTGGCTGAACCGGGCGATGCGATGGGCTCTTTTTATGTAGGGGTTATCAAGAGGCAAAGAATGGAAAAAATTATGAAAAAGGTTAAGACGTGCTATCTTACGGCGCGAGGCTAGAGGGGGCAAGTTGATTCGAGCTTTTAGTGCTGAGATGCTTGAGTGGTAGGAATAATTTGACAGAATGAATCGTGTTGCGCGGTTTTGAACCAATTCGAGGGCGTTAGTAAGATTAACGTGGTGCGGATCAAAAATAGCGTTAGCATACTCAAGCTTGGGACGCACAAAGGTTTGAAAAGCAAGCTGTTTAATAGGGGGAGGAGCGAGTGAAAGGTTACGGCGTAAATAACCTAGAGCACAATTAGCAGAATTTATTATGTGATTAATATGACAGGTCCAAGTTAGGTCACGCGAGATATGCACACCAAGATATTTGAATGATTCGGATGTTCCAATCTGCAGGTTATTAATATTATAATTAGGCGCTACGTAATTACGATGACGGTGAATGGACATTAACACGGTTTTAGAAATATTTAATGACATGAGCCATGTTTTACACCAGTCCTGTATGCGAATAAGGTCAGTTTGTAATGCGAGGTGGGCGGTGGAGTTAGTAATGCTTCGGTAAACGACACAGTCATCGGCAAAAAGTCGGATATGAGAAGAAATGTTACACGGTAGGTCATTAATATATATCAAGAAAAGGAGGGGCCCGAGTACCGTTCCTTGAGGTACCCCTGAGAGCACAGGTGTTAAGGATGAAGAGTGTGAGTTGGCATATACGAACTGCTGACGGTTAGATAAAAACCCTCGAATCCAGTTCAGAACACATGGATGAACATAAAGGCGCGATAACTTTAGTAAGAGACGACCATGGGGAACCTTATCGAACGCTTTTTCGAAGTCTAAAAACACTGCATCAGTCAGGATATTACGATCAAGGTTTAAATGTAAGTCGTGCAGGAAGAGTGCCAGTTGGGTGTCACAGGAATGATTCTTGCGAAAACCATGCTGGCTTGAGTGAAAAAAATGAACGGACGATAGGAAGGTAGCAATATGCGAGTATAAAACATGCTCCATTATTTTACAAGAAACGCTTGTTATGGAAATCGGGCGGTAGTTACTCGGCGATGATCGGCTTCCTTTCTTGAAGACTGGGATGACCTTGCCCACCTGCCAGTCACGTGGAATCGAACCGGTGTTCAGGGATTCCTGGAATATGAGCGATAAGAACAGGCTACACGTATGTTTAGTATTTTTTAGCACTTTGGCGTTGAACCGTCCACTCCAGTAGATGACGAGTTCTTCAGTGACTCAATTACCTTGACTATGCCGACGGGATGAAGTGTGATATTTTGCACGAGCGGGTGCGTAAAATATGGTGGATCTGGAAGATTGTCAAGGGGTTCATTAGTAAAGACCGAACTGAATACTGTGTTAAGAACATCTGCAACCTCAGTGTCGGGAATAGGAGATCCAGAGCTACTGTTAAGTGAAATCTCATTACATTGATTAGGGCTAATGGTTTTCCAAAATCGTTTTGGGTTAGTCTGCAGCATAGATGGTAAAGTAGTAGAAAAAAACTTCCGTTTAGTCTGAGCGGTTAACTTGTATTCTTTTGCGACAGCATGATACTTCTGCCATGTGGAAGAAGAGTTAGACAACTTGGCCGACCGGAACAGGCGTTTTTTTTTATAATTGAGTCGTTTGAGTGATACATTAAACCATGGTGATGTTATTCTTTCTGATATAGTAATGGTTGGAATGTAAATGCTTATAAGCCGATGCATCTCTGTTTTGAAAAGTAACCAGTTTGACTCGAGAGAATGTAGTGGAAAGTTAGCAGCGAAGGTGTCGAAGTAATCTGATAATTCACGGTTCATGCTGGCATAGTCTCCTTTATCATAAAGCGTAAGTGTTTTTTTGTTTTTTTTTGTTTCTTTAGTACGTTGCAATAAAAAGAAGTATGTGCCGTCAAATGATCGCTGAGACCGCGCAACAAGGTGATAGGAGTAAAATTATCAGGATGCGTTGTTAATACGAGATCTAGAACGTTGGGCGAGTGGTCAGTAACGCGTGTGGGATCAGTGACGAGTTGAGTTAAGCCAAAAGTCATACACGTGTTTAAGAAATCGCTAGCCGGGCTGCTTTTCGATAATGTAGCGGCGGGATTAGACCAATCTATTGTGGGAAAATTAAAATCACCGAAGAGAAGGATAGGGCTAAGTGGATATGTTTTAGTTAACACATTTAAGGCATCATGAAATAAGGGGGTGAAAGAACTGTCAGCATTAGGAGGGCGGTAACAAATACCAATGAGGATGGGCGGATGTGTAGTAGTGCATCGAAGCCAAATCATTTGCAGTTGTGAAGGGAGGTTAACAAATGAACAATGCAGATCCCGTTTAGTGGCGAGCAATACACCCCCACCGCGCGAATTATCGGGTCTATCCTTCCGGAATATCTCAAAATCTGGGAGAAATGGAAGAATCTCAGAATCGTGAACTGATGCGTTAAGCCATGTTTCAGTTAGTAGTAAGATATCGCATGAAGATGAACCTATTAAACTGCACAATGAATCGCGCTTGGGAACAACACTTCGAATGTTAGCAAGCAGAAATGATAAAGGGTGACGATTCGGCGAACGGGGTTCACAATTTGGTTTTAATGGTGGCTACAAGCTGTCCTCAACGACATGGTTAGAAACATTGTCGAAATGGTACGTTTTTTCACTTGTGACAAGCTTTTCATTTCGCAACTTGTATTTCAGTTTTCGAGCCTTTCCAAATTCGATGAGGTGTTTCTGGGCAAGGCGCGTGCTGGGAGAAAGATCTTGAGCAACCGCATATCCTGTGTCTTTGAATTTCCGAGCGGAAGACAGGACTTGCTCTTTGTCTTTAAAGTGAGCAAATCTCACAATTATAGGTCTGCACCTACCAGTTTGGAAAGTCCCAAGGCGATGTGCACGCTCAATGTCGCGTGGCTCTAACTGGATGTCTAAATACTGATTATTGTGTGCAATGATGATATTTTCAGAATCTGACCATGTTTCTTTATCTTTATCTTCAAGGCTGTAGAAAACAAGGTTGTTTCGTCTGGACCAATTTTCTGCATCATTTACCCGGGCAGACAGAGCATTTATCTGCGCCGTGTTCTCAGTGCTGATTCCATGCAGTTCTTTCAATTCAGTCTGCATGTCATGAATACCAACACATGCTGTCTCAATTTTATCTAGTCGCGCCTTAATCTCGCAAAACGTTTTATCATGATCAACTAGTTTCATTTCAATCGACTTTAGCTGCGCTAGCATTGCTGTCTGCCCAGTTTGAATTTCCTTCAAAGCCTCAAGAATCTCTTTGTTAGGGCCGGGGTTAGATTCTATATCACCAGCTACCATAAGAAGTTTTAACAACATATGCGCACAGTCATACATGATGGACCGGAAACGCCGTCGGCTCGGCAGCACCAAGAGTGCACGGTAGCTACTTTGCTTAGCGTAAAGGCAATAAGGTTTCATTACCTGCACCAAGAAGCGTAGAACGTTAGCACCGGCCATCGCTGGCGTGCTGCCGAGCCCCCTGAAGGGCGCGCCGCTCCGAGCTGCCTTTTTAGCACAAGTCCACGCATGCGCAGGATGTACAGGGGCGGTTCCGGCGTTCAGGCGGCTCAGGGAAAGCCATGATGCTTGAAGATATGGTCCATGGCCGTGTAGAAATTGCGCGGACCGGGATGCGTTGTCGATGGGCTGGCCATTCGTAGCCGAGAAAGGCTCAACCGTGTGAAGTCCGGAAAGCAGGAGTGTTGCGTCTGGACTGGAGTTGACGACGGATGCTAGGTACGGGACCCGGGGGCTCGAACACTCCAGCAGCTGCGAGCTCGAGAGTCCGAGGAACTGCACCAAGAAGCGTAGAACGTTAGCACGGGCCATCGCTGGCGTGCTGCCGAGCCCACTGAAGGGCGCGCCGCTCCGAGCTGCCCAGAGCCGCGTTTCCTCATTCAAACTGTTGTAGAATTGTTCTAGGCAAATATGTTCTACAACTTTGTCGCGGTCCTCATAAACTTCTGCGGCCCTGAGCCATTCGACTAAGTTTGCCTTTAAATTGTACGCAAAATCTGGGTAGGACTCTCTGGTCTGTTTCGCGGAGTTTCTGAGCCGCCTACGGAAAGCGTCGGCCGACAATCGGTACTTCTTAAGCAATGTCACCTTCACTTTGTCATAGTCGTCCGCTTCCGCTTTAGTAAGCCCAGCCAGCACGTCGACAGCCTCACAAGAACCGTCAAGAGGTGTTGAGGCCAGGTGGTGCGAAGGATTGCATTTTTTTCGCATGTGCGCTCGAATTTTACAAGGAATAACCCTATGTTCTCGCCCATTTTGAAAGGAGACAAAAGATCTTTCATTTTTGCCGGCTTAGATGGCAGGTTATTCTCAACATTGGGCGTGGCCGCTTTTGCCTTTTCCGCCTCAGCTTCAATTAGCCTCACTTCCAGTCGCTTGCTCTCTAGCTCAAGCTCATATTGCCTTTTTCTTTCCTCCTCCTCAGCCTTATTCTTTATGTCCTCCCAACACTCTACGATCTCCTCATCCTCGAAGCCGCCTTCTTGGATCGCGTAGACAACTTGCCGTTTTGTCATAGATTTACCACAATCAATTTCCAATTCACCACATATCAAGACCATCTCCGTCTTCCGCAGCTTTCTCCAGTCCATGACTGCCCTTTTTTGTGTGATCGCTATTCTCTCAAGAGAGTTGGTGCAAAGCAAGGTTCAAATTCAAACAGGCTTCTGCAACCAAATTTTGCCTACCAAGAAGAACAGCACTTAACGTTAAGCCTGGCAGGACTCCAAGGAAAGAAGGCGATGCACTCACCAAACCGGAGCTAGGACATCACGCAGGCCATCCCACCGCTGCCACCAGTTGTCGTGGATCGGGTAGCATGCCGTCGCTCAGCAGGTGTTGTCGGGCAGAACAGGAACGAAGCGGTCCGGAGACGGATTTAAGGTGACCAAAAGGGAGAACTTTATGTACACTTTGTACATTGTCATGGTAGCGTAAAAACTTGGTCGGAGACCGACCGGCGGAGAGGCCACTCTACTCGAGAGTCAGAACACACACTACTCCACTCCCTTCTGCTCGGAGTTTCTGTCGGCGAGCCGGGTATTCTCTTCGCAGCCGGGACACCCAGGTCCGCCGCTCCACGTCCGCTGCTCGGTAACAGCCTGTGGAGCGCGCCCAGCTAGCAGCCATTCTGGGAAGGCGGGTTTGGCCCGGAAGCGTCCCCAAAGTGATCCCGCACCACAGGCCCGCGGGAAGGCCGAACGAGGCAATCAGGACAACAAAGAGAGGGTCCGGCATATGGACGTCCGCGAACGACGGCGCCCCCCAGTCTCCGCCTGTGGGTCCGTCACGGCCACATCTGCCGTTGATTAGGTCGTCCCAGCCCAAGGATCACAAAAGCGCCCCGGCACGGGGTGACTGTTGAGTGTGTGTGTTTACCGCTGGAGGACGGCGTCAATAAACGTCTCCTTTGTGAACTTGGAGGCCTGTTTCTTGCGGCGAGCCGCTCTCCTCTCTGCAGAGGTTGAACGCCGCCGCAGCGGTGCCCTAGGGTGCGTGTGGTGACGGCTGATCGGGGCCCTTGGCTCGCGCGAAGCTCGAACCCGTGGTGGGTAGTGGCCTCTGCCTACTGAGAAATCCACATTCTTCATTACAGTTGTGTTTCCTTGCTTTATAATTTTCTCCCATTCTGCCATCATTTATCCATAGAGTAAGGAACGTGTAAGCCTTAACTACAGACAAGTTTCGTAGCGTCGATGTACCAGGCTCATCATTGTAAGCCACGTCTCCCGATTTTTCAGTTCTAAATGTCTGTCGTAGACACTCCGCCTCTTTTCCACAAATGCCTGTCAAGCCTTGAAGGCCTCTCGCGCCGTCTGCTAGAAGAGCGATGTCACCGGCATATATCAATAACTTTATGTAGTATATGTATTGATGGATAAAGCTGAATCCTTTAAATCGGGTGGTGGCTGATGCCACCTAGCCATGAGTCTTGAAATTTCACTCGTCTTGATTTTAGCCACGAATCAGATAACCTTCACTTGGTTATTTCTACCCGCTTAAAACCTGCTTTTTTTCACTGTGCTTAAACGTCAAAGCTTTGAATAAATCAGCCCCGCTGTTTCAACTGCATAGTGAAGCCATTTACAGAAAAGAATCAAGTGCTCAACCGTTCCCTCCTCCTCTTCACATGCAGCGCATAACATGTGACGTGGTACCGGACTCGATATGCCTTAGGCCGCAATACTCCCGTCCTGGCCTCCAACAACACAGAGCTTCCCCCGCAATTATCTTCGATATTTTCTTTTTCGATTTCCTGCTTAAACATTCTGTATGTTCCCGGTGCTTATTTCGTCAGCATCCCTGTTTTCCGCAGAGCCCTCGACGCGAGTTTCGCGTGGCTTTCATACGAACTTTGAATGCAAGCCGCGCAAAACTCGAGTTGAAACCTGAAGGTAACATTTTCTTTTTTCGTATATCTCATTTTTTTTTGTCGAATAACTCCCACTTTTGCTAGCCAGCCTCTGTAGTTTTTCAATCTTAATAGGCGTGACTAGGAGTAAATTAGCTAGCCTGGAACTTTGTTTTTGTCTTCTTTTTCTGCTGGAGGTCCTTAAAAATATGCGTTGGGAAGTAAGGGATAAACAGCAACTAGATTGTAGAAAGACATAACGTACCGTGAATTCTTTATTGCCGCCCTATTCTCTGGGGACTTCGCGCTTCGTATTCTGTCTATGTCGCACGTAGGCTGCGTTTCGCTGGAGGAATGATGACTGGCTTGTTCGATCACAGACAAGACCACAAACGTTTCACCTGCTAATTTCCTACTGTTCCAAGCTTTCTCCGAGCTATAACACTATTCCGCACCTTTAAATAAGAAGGAGCTAATATAAAACAACTACAACAAACAAGTACAAGTAAAACAAGTGGCTTCGCCGAAATTTTGGGCGACGCCGGAAAGAAACTTTTGGCGAAGCCAAACCGGTGGTGATACCGTACATTTACAAAATGTCCCACAATTTAAAACGAGTTGGCAACAAGTACGGAGTCCCCATTGTCTTTTCCGCTCCCTGCAAATAGGCCCAGATGTGCCCCAAGGTTAGCAGCGGTGCCAAAGCTACACCTGGGTGTGGAAAGAAGTACTCGAAGCCCTACGTAAGGTGTGCCACGGGAATGGTCTACGAGATCCCCCTTGCATGTGGCAAGGTGTACGTTGGCCAGACTGGCCGCTGAGTAAACGAGCATGCTGGGGAACATAAAAGGTTGTTACGGAACCCATCAGATTTCCCCGAAAACCTACCCGCTCATTGCCGTTCCTGCATTGATAAAAACTAAAAAAACAACTGTGAACCACGACTTGGCGAGGTTAAAATTCTAGCTAGAAGCAAAGATAGATTAGCTCGTCAACTGGCAGAAACCTTTTTTATCAAAGAGAGAGGTGACATGTGCATCAGCACCACTTCTATCTCACTACGAGAAAGTGGGCATAGATTGCTAAAGAATACGCGATAATGAGTATCTTTGGTCTGAGTGTGTGTGTTCTTTTTCAGTGTTGGTTTTTCTCCTGTTTTTTCCCTTTATCCTTTTCGTCTTTTCTTCTCTTTTTTTTCCTTTTTCACCGTGTAAGAAATGCGCATGCGTCCACCTTCTTAGGGCTATAAATATGCAACATGTGGCTTTCAATAAACATAGAGTCAGCGCCCGTCCTGTCTGGTCTTTCTGTGTGGTTTGTGTAAAAATTAGCGCTGTTTTAGTTTTGTTACATGACATTCTGCGCAAGACAGAAAGAACTATAATGCCCATAATATGTGCATAACGTGCTTCCAGGATAGCACTGAAAAGTTCAAAAGCCCCAATTATGTATCTTAAATGAGTGATTAATACGGCGGAAGGGCGAGTCGATAATTATCTTTACATCAATACCATTTCGGGCCAATTATCGGAAGCTGCGTTCCGCGATTCAGAGGCTTCCACATCGAAAAATTGTACGCTTCAGCAATAGGCATTGCAGAAATCCTCTTTTAGACGTCGTGCTCGTATATAGCGCACTTGTGATTTCTGCGGAGCATTGAAATTCTGCGGAGCAAATGTTGTCGCGTCTTACTTTCCATGGGTGAATTTTTTACTCTATGTTTATTCTGTCACTTCTTGGAAGCTGAGACTTATGGCCTCCCCTTACAGCTGATAATGCGTTGTACATTCATCAGAGGCAACCGAGTCCAACTCTCGCGGTCAAAAGTTTTAACTGTGAGGCTGCTGCGGGATATTGTAATATATGTACACATCGATGGGAACGGTCTAACCTTCCGGTGCATAGCAAAGACTGGCTTTTCAACTTTGTCCTTTGTTCGCACCGAGTAGTTTAGAATACGATATAAAACCAATGGGCGCGTTTTGGGTAATAACCATGAGGAAACTCTCGGATATTATTTATCAACGTAGTGTCCGGACTAGATTTTAATCTTCCGACAAAACTTTGCTTTTAAAGTTTGTCCTTCACTAGCACCCAATATTTATGACTCCATTGAAAACAATGGGGTGCGTTTTTGACAATAAATAACATAAAACTATAACCATTCCGAGGAGGTATATGTTAATACATTTATTTTTATGGTGCATTTTTACGATATGCGAAAAAACTTCGTTCATATGCGACTTTGAAAAACTGCTCTTATTAAGAATTTCAGGGAATGACAGGACGTATGTTATCCATCACATAGCAGTACAGTGATCCCCTTTCGCTTTTTTCAGATAATTCTACCCTTAAAACATTCTTCAATAACTCAACACTAATCAGCCAAACGAGGAAGCAAATGTGCAAGCACCACAGCACCACGGCACAAGCACAAGTGCACCACGGCAATAGCTGTGACGTAGCCATTTCTCAGCACTAGACTTCATTTTTGCCATGCGTCTGCACGTATCGTTGCTTTTCTAAACAGGACCGGCTAGACGAATCATACAGAGTAATGACAGCTGATGACATTGACTTGTCGGACAATTTCTTCTTTTTGGTTTTATGGGCTTTGTCAAGCTGCCTGGAACTGCTTTTTGTCTCTAAACCTGCCGGAATTTTTCTGGGAAATAAATGAAAAAAAAAATGAATGTCACTCTTTAGTGTGACGGGCTTCTTTTTGTTTGCCTACACTCCGATTCTTCGCACTCAGGTGCTCTGAAACAACGTTTCATAACAGGTCACCCGCGAAGGAGCAGCACACCAGAGGTCCGTTAAGCCGCTCGTCGGCAGCCACCGCGTGATGGGTGACGCTCTCGTCGGCGCCTTGACGCATCTTCAGTAAGGCCTGATTCGCGCGACAAATTGCGCAGCAACCCTGGCAACTTGTCATGCGCCAATGAAGTCCTCATAAAGAGAAAAAAAAACACTGCAAGAGCTGCCCCTTTTCTTCTGGTATACTACAGGGTCACTAACAAGGAACAAAAAATGTTAGCTTGCCTGGCTTGTCTTAGCTTTCAGCTATTCACTGTCTGCATTCCTCGCTCTTCTGTACAGTAAACTATAGATGCATCACGCTACTCCACGTAAGCTTAAACATATATAAGAAGGTGCTCCTGCAGCATCGCTGCGTAACAAAAAATATATCCTTCGTTACGACATAACCGGGCCGCCAGCGTTCCGGGAACAATATCCTCCTCACATGCGGTATCCGTGCTCGAAAGCTCAGCTGTTAGAGTCGCATTGGCATTCCTGTGAGCGGTCATGAATCCAGGAGGGCAAGTTCAGCCAGCTTTAGTTCTATACATCGTACACAACAGCCGCACTGTCTCGTAGCAGTGGTTAACATTAACCACCTGCACGGGCAGTCTTTTCACAGCACTTGAAGTTGGCAAGTTTGACAGAACAATCATGGCGTGCCCTTACTTCCTGGTGCTGCCAGAGGAGTCGTCAGCGCACCACGCACATGTCGCAGCACTGCTCCTGCCTCGCCATCTCGCAACGAACTCGGACGCCGCGACGAAGCTTCGGGTCAGGACATAAACCATCGTACTGTAGTGTTTTTTCTGAAAGGCATTAGGATGTGCTTCAAGTCCATGACCTGCGAGTAGGAAAAGGTGGTGGGGAAAAAATATAAGCACAGCGTATCAGCTCGGCGATCGTCTTCACAAGTCACGGGGTTGGTTCTTTTAATCAGTGTTTGTTCGGACAATGGTGGTCTCTCTTTTTTTATAGGCTCCCTCCTCGTTCACGGAAGTAAACTCTGTACCCTGTTGTTTTGGTGCCAGCGGTACTGCCTGCGTGAGAGGTGGTAGTAGCCGTCCAGTTGGACGCGGGCGGGCCTCCGGCGGATGCCCAGCACTCGCACGGACATGATGGCCAGCTCTTCGAAGGTCGAGTTGAACAGCTACTTGTACTGGTAGCTGCAGATCTCCAGATAGTTCAGCGAGGGCACCACAAGAGAATGTGAAAAGGGGAAAAAGATGTGGCAGATGCTCTGAAACGTCAGGTTGCATTGCTATGAGCATAAGGCCTGAAAAAAAGAAAAAGAAATAACGAGAGACTTTCTACGGAAGAAACTAAACCACCCGGGAGATGAACTCACGTTGGCCGCACGGAACTTTAGGTAAACGTATTCACCCAGGAGATGCGCATCTGTAGAAACAGGCGGCAGGAAAGAAAACCAAATGAGAATATGGTTGGCTCGAGCGCGCACTGTGCAATGTGCTCCGCAGGCTGGTTAAAAGGAGATTCACGCAACAACGGCTCACCCAGAGTTTCGCCGTTGACCGACAGCTTCTTCGGAGCCATTGAGAGCCACGAGGAGCTTCATTGGATCCCTGCTGCTAAACCACTGATCTCCTCTAGGTGGCTGGATTCCACATTCCCGCTTTCCAAAGTGGGCGCAAGTGAAGCCACTGGAAGTTCGGAGGCATGTCCCGGAAGTTCAGTCCCCTGCTGTGTATTTCAATGCAAAAAGTCGCGTATTTCGTCCTTCCGTTCTCCGTTTTTCGCGTTGTTTTCGTGTAACGTCTACTGTAATATCAAAGGAATAAGCAAGCTCAGCGCGAGAAATGTGTGCATTGCTTGGGGAACCCTGTAATTTCAGAGAAACCGAAGAAAACAGGCGTGCAGGTCTCACCATGCCGCGGCAAAGGGGTACGTGCATTAAACACTAATCTGTGATCTGGTTCTTATCTTCAGAGCGTAATTAGGACAAGTAGTGGAATGACGATGAGTCTAGGTCATCTTAAAAAAGCCAATGGCGCGGAAATCCTGACACTCGACTCCTATACAGCTGCCGGTGTTTCAGTTTCGGTTTTTTGGCGGACGATGTCGCTTCTCGTCAATGGCAGGTGATGTTTATCGCTTTAGTGTCTCATTTACGTTCCAGACGTGCTTTTAATCTAACTTTAAAGCGCAGCCACGTTTAATCTACACAGCACGAGAGAAACGACTGACGAGAAAGACGAATGCTGCAGCGCATAGAAGTCAACTGCACCAAGTATCACGAATAATACCCCATTCAGGCATAATTTGCTACAGTACGAAACAGTAATGATACACTAGCTCCGTCGAAAAAGTAGTATCATATACCTTTTGGACGCGCTAATGTGTACCAGCACAACACCGACGGCGCCCCACCAGATTGAGGCCTCGCCCCCACTCCGATTCGGTCTAAACATAATACGACAAAATGGTCACTGCGAAGTCGGCTGCCTAATGAAGGTTTTCACCTATTCTTTATTAAATTTATACCCCATTGATGGTTTTTAGTTATATATTTATTTATTTATACATACTGCTAATCCCATTTGGGATTGTCGCAGGAGGGCAAAATGGGGTTAGTAATAACAGTTCAAAAAATACATCATTTCGGTGAAGATCGTAAAATAGACAACTAATAGTAAAGGTAAAGCAAAGGCACTGGAATTAACTATGGAAGTACAACCAAAAATACAACAACGCAGAATAACAATACAACGAACTGTATCATAACCATATCGAAACATGCCAAATTAATCTCACAATAGGAGTCATGACAGAAGTTACATCGCAATAGTTCCGAAAACAATTCTGGTAGTCTGTGTATACCTGAACAAAGTTAACATTAAAAAGGCACACAGAATAGGAAGCAGTGTTAGCAACACAGAAAACACACACAAAAAAAATATTTGCTAATTAAGCACCGAGCTCTCGATAGCAGCGCTGAACTTTCCTAACGATGAGCTGCTAGTTATTGAAGGGTTTAGACTGTTCCATTCACGAGTGGCAAACGGGAAAAATGAGTATTTGAAGCAGTCAGTATGGAAAGGGTGCTCGTTAAGTGTATTAGAATGTTTGTGACGCGTCGATCTCGCTTTAGAAAAGGAAATATATTTAGTAACGTCAAGTTTTAATGGCTGGTGAATTAGTTGATACATCATCTTGTGTCGCGCGAGTTTACTACGTATTTGGAGTGTGTGTATCCCCTCACGTTTCATTATTTCTGTTGGTGAGTCAGTTGTTTGGTATTTGGTAAATATAAATCAGACAGCTTTTCTTTGAACTGCTTCGAGTTTGGCAATATTTTTATTAGTATGAGGGAACAAAACGACGTCATTATATTCGAAGACAGATCTAACCAAAGTGTTGTACACTAATAGTTTAGTTCGGGCAGGGGCTAGTCGAAGACGTCGTCTAATAAAAAAGAGTCGTTTTAGAGCTGTTGATGTAATCATGTCTACGTGGGCGTTCCACCGGAGGTCATCAGTTATTAGTAGACCGAGATATTTATGTTTCGTGACTGTAGTGAGTGGTATGTTATTTATGGTGTATGGAAAATTTGATTTATGATTCTTCCTTGTTATTGTCATACAAGCTGATTTAGCAGCGTTAATGGTCATCTGCCAGTCCGTGCACCATATTGTTATAGATTTAAGCGCATTGTTAAGTGTTTGATGGTCATCAACTGTGTTGATTTCCTTATAAATGATGCAATTGCCTTCAAAAAGTCGTATGTTGACATTAGCATTAGCGGATAAATCATTGATGAAGATTAAAAAGTGAATGGGGGCCAAGACACTGCCCTGGGGAACACCGGATACATCTTGGACTATGTGGGAAGCTTGTTGGTTAATTTCTACAAACTGTGTTCGATCTGATAAATAATTTCTAATCCAGTTAACTATGGGCTCTTGACCTAGTGTCGTCTCAAGCTTATAAATTAGTTTGTTATGCGTAACCCGATCAAATGCCTTCGAAAAATCAAGTAGTATTAGGTCGGTTTGTTTTCGGCTATCTATGCTTTGCGATAAATTATGTATTATTTCTATTAATTGAGTTACCGTGGAAAGCCCTTGGCAGAAGCCATGCTGATATGGTGATAATATACGTTCATTTTGTAGAAAAATTGTTATGTGCTTAAGGATAATATGCTCATGTATTTTAGGCACTGAGCAGGTGATGGAAATGGGTCTGTAGTTAGTAACATCAGTCTTGCTTCCTAACTTGTGAATAGGGATGATTTTTACTTTTTTTTCCATTCCTGTGGGAGTGTGCACGTTATTATTGATTTGTTAAAGATTATGCATAGATACTTAGCCATCCATTCGGCATATCTTTTAAGAAAAAGATTTGGGATCATATCTGGTCCTGGGCCCTTTTTTATATGGAGATTTAATAATAGATTTAAAACCCCGCACTCAGTAACAGTTAGTGGTTCAATGTGTTTCCTTCCCGAATGGCTGAAGGGAGGAAGAGTACCGTTGTCGTTAGTGAAAAGTGAAGAAGAATAATCATTCAAAGATCTGGCAAACTCAAGGCTTTCTTCTTCCGAGAGTGGATTATCAGTATTTTTCTTAGGATTTAAGTAGCTCCAAAATTTTGTTGAGGACGTCCTTATAAATTTGTTTAGAGTATGAGTAAAGTAGTGTGATTTAGCAGCCTTTAGTCGACCTTTCATGTACTGTATTGCTAAGGTGAGGTTTTTCCTCGTTTTAGTGCAAGATTTTAATTTGAGAGCTTTTTTCAATCGATTTACTTTGCATTTAGCATGAATAACGTCACGTGTTATCCAATGGTTGCGTATCTTTATTTTTTGCTTCTACAAGGCACGAATTTCAGAATGCAATGCAATACAATAATTTTAAAGGGTTCCCATAAAGTTTCAATGTCAGTTGTGCGACATGCAAGATTATAAATGGAGTCAAACTCGAAGTAGAGGCGATCTAGAATGCTTGAATCGTCAGCCCTAGTAAAGTCAAGAACTTTAGTTTGCGATCGCGGGGATGACAGCGTGCCGACAATGGGGACACTGCCAAAGATTAATTTGTGATCTGAGATTCCATCAAGAATGTCTACTTTAGTTCTGTCGAGAGAAAAATGGTGGCTAAGAAATATCAGATCAAGAGTGTTAGTCGACAGTCCTCTTACACGTGTCGGATGGTTTACTATCTGAGTGAGGTTAAACTGAAGCATGATATCTAGTAAGGCATCTGAGGAAGCGGAACTATGCTGAATTGTGTGCCAGTTGATATCTGGAAGATTGAAATGCCCGAGTAATATCAGTCTCGTTCCTAAAAGAAAACGTTGCATATAGCTGTGCAAAGCTAACATATACTCCTTATCGCAAGAGGGGCTTCGATAAACGCAGCCTACCACGAACGTATGTGGACCTAATACTAGCCTGGAAAATACTGCTTCAACACCTTCAACATCGGGAAGTGGTGTAAATTGTATTTTTTTATTGATGAAAATGGCCACTCCACCACCACGGCTCCGGCTATCCTTTGGAATAATTGTGTAATTTGGGGGTGAAATTTCTTTGTCCAGCACATCGGGTGTCAGCCATGTTTCTGTCACAGCCAGAAAATCTAGTTCCATGCCGATAAGTATGCTTTCTAAGGAGTCAAGTTTATTCATGATGCTACGAGCATTTGTGTTTGCAAATGTTATTTCGGTTTCTGTTCGGGGACGGCGTGGGCGTAGTGCCATGCCTTCGTCTTGGCTGTTTTTTGAGGCGAAGGAGAACTAGATTTGCTCTCCAATGGCCTTATACAGTTCTCTTCTTCGTCCCAACAGAATAGTTCGCCGTTTAAGCGCAGAAGAGCAAGGTTCCGGGCTAGTTGGTAATGCATTTTAGGGGAGAAACAGCGCAATGAAACACGGACACACGAAGAACGGATACACACGAGCGCTGACTCAGTTGTGAGTCAGCGCTCGTGTGTATCCGTTCTTCGTGTGTCCGTGTTTCATTGCGCTGTTTCTCCCCTAAAAAAACCCTTTAAGCGCAATTCATCAAAGACAAGCGAAACTTTGTCTCCGTTATCTTTACACTTTTTCGCGGCATCCCATAATTTCTTCCTGATGCAACGGACACGCGCCGAGTAGTCCTCGCTGACAGCGTAATCTGACCCCTTTAACTTACCACAGTTTTTTATTATTTTTGTTTTGTCACGGGAGTCTAGCTGTTTTACCATAACTGGTTTAGCTTTTATACCAGTTCTCGATCGACCCAGTCTGTTCATTCTTTCGATGTCAAGTCGGTCAATTTTTAGGACTTTCTTGATTATTTTCTTGTTAACTGTTTGTTCCAGTGAGTCCCTATCCTCATCTGCATTCTCAGGAATGCCATATATTATAAGGTTAGATCTTCGTGAGCGATTTTCAAGGTCCTCTATTTTCATCTCAAGAGCAATAACTGTTTTCTTCAGAGTGTCAATATCCTGCAGACAAGTCATGATTTTGCTGTCGAGTATAGAGAAGTTTTCTAATCTTGAATCTATGAAAACGAGCCGTTCTTCTTTTATCTCTTAAGTCCGCCGCTATGCTCTGCAGCTGTGTCATTAGCTGAGCCATATCTGGACCAGGGTTGGATTCAATGTCATCCGATAATAGTAACAACTTCACTGAAAACAATAAGTGACATAATACTGCACAAATCAGCTCCGGGCACGGCAGCACAAGACAACGGTCGCTCGATCGAAAGCATTTGCCGTAGCATTTTCTCACCTGTACGAGAAAGACCATCGGGTTGCTGTACCGCATGCCTGATGTGCCGCCGTGCCCAAAGAGACGTCCAGGTTCGTCCGCCTTTTTTATAGCATGCCGAGGCCGGTGCGCCACCAGGAAGGCGCTGGGTTCGTTGCTGTTCGTTGACGTCGGTGGTGCCAGCTCGTTGCGTTGCTCAAAACTCAAAGTCAGGAAGGGTAGCGCAGCCGCCTCGTGTCGGTCGAAATCGCTGACGGGCCGGGTACTATCAGGCGGAAGCTGGAGTGGATCATCTTGGCCCACCGGTATCAGCAGCGCAGTGATGATCACTTGTACGAGAAAGACCATCAGGTTGCTGTACCGCATGCCTGATGTGTGTAGTACGTACTGTGTGTAGCGACGTTCTGTCGTCTCCTAGTGTCGTCCCGGTGGTCGAAATTTCCGGAGCCCTTCACTACGGCGTCCATCATAGCCTGAGTCGTTTTGGGATGTTAAACCCCCATAAACCAAAACCAAACCTCAGTGTCGTCCCAAAGCGATGCAATAGACCCTTATTTTTGAAACGTCTTTCCCGAGGACTTTGCTGCTCTCCTCATGCAGTTGACGGCACAACAGGTAGGAATTGTCATGAAAAAAACGAGAACGTCGAAAAGACAAGGTGCTAAGTGGAAAACGAAAACTAAAACAGAAAAACCGTGCTGAGGTAAGATTTCATGCACTGCCAAAGGCTGACTTCCGGGACATGCTGCCCAACTTCCGGTGGCTTCACTTTCGGGCGCTTCATGCGGCATCCAGCACCCTAGTGGAGATCAGTGGGCTAAACAGAAAAGTAACTTTACGCTCAAAGAAATTCGAACGCTCCCGGAGTCAGAACATGCCCAGCTATCAAGCAGGTTCTTTCAAGCAGCTTACGAATGAAAATGACTGAATGAACGCGCGAAAAAATAGCTTCTTTAGAATTTCCACACAGTTTCTCAGATGTTTGTTTGACTCGTTTTGCATATAGGCTTTCTTTTTTCCTTGCAATACCGGAGAGCTTTTGTGTGTATCAAATTGATGATCGCATTTGCTGCCAGCTGGCGTTCAAAAGCTGCCACGGCGGGGGTTGGTAGGGAAATGCCAGCGTCTAATGTTACGAAAGACATATAGAAGACCAATTTAGAATAAATTACTGCGTAAATTCTGCAACCTCTCAGTATGCAGCAATTATTGCTTCTATAAACTCCAATTCCGTATTTCCAAAGAAAACCGCCTTTGAAAGAAATACAGCTCGTTAAAAGGGTAGAAAAGTCAACGTTCGGCATCGGTCGTTACGCATTTCTTGGATGTATCATAGCTCAAAGATGAAAGAGCTCTACATTTCCGAGAATCTGTTGTTCCCCTCCAGTGCGGTGCCTATTTGATTATTGTTACAGCTGTAACAGTAATTAAATAGGCACTGGACTGGAGGGGAACAATGAGACAACCACCACCAGAGTTACTTCTAGGCAAATAATAACAATCTGTCGCTGAAACTACAGCAAATTAAGGAATGTCTTCTCCCGTTCACACCGCAATGTAAGGAGGAAAATGTGACGTCATTCTTGCGACGTGAAATACATTACATATTAAGCAGGGAAGCACGGGGGGCCGGCATCGAGTGTTGTTTGTGCAGTGAGGATTCGCGCACCTGAAGGCGCTGCAGTTGGCGTAGCCCTGCGTGGGGATCACGAAGCCGCAGAAGACGTGCAGGTTAATGGCTGGTCCGGGTCGAACAACGGGGAATAAAACGGAAGCCAGTGGCCGCTGTCCTAGTTGGAGAACTCTCAGCCCTAGGGCGCAGCCATCGGACGCGAAAAAAAATAGAGTAAAATTGAAAGCAATACATTAAGATAAAATATCGCAAGTTGTCGTTCAATGCGCGTGCTGCTTTCAGGCATTAACACGCCAACAGCAAACTTGTTGTGCAGTTTTTGGATGCACTTGAGCCGCTCTTGGCGGCGTGGCAGTAATTCATTATGGCACAGCCAAAACCCACCTCATCTGTGCCAACACGTGCGCCGTAGTGTAGTGGTGCAATGGAATGCCCGAGTCCTACGAGGTCGTCTGAGCGACTTCCGGCAACGCGTCCACAAGTACCGCTTCCCTGTACTGGTTATATGTGAGCCCAACATGCCGTCGCCTTTCCGCCTTTCTGGATACGTGCTGCTGTGGTCTCGCACAGAAGACGAAACTAGCAAAGTGTTAGTTTGCATACGCCAAGACATTGCGCACATCCGCCAAGTTCTACAGCCACACAACACAAACCATTACATCTGTTTGACAGTCACGCTAAAAGGACGGGTCTTTTCGATAATCGGTGCCTACATTCCACCTAGAGATGCCATTGATACTTCGTACCTATATTCAGCCATCCAGAGTTGTCCAGCTGATCATATCATAGTGGGCGATATTAATGCTCATCACCCTCAGTGGGGCAGTGCTGTTATGAATAACCGAGGCAGGAACCTGTTTGACTTTATGCACTCCCAGAACTTCATCAATATCAACGATGGTTCACCTACGTTTCTGCGTGGCACGTCGTACAGCAGCTGCTTGGATCTGGCGTTTGTTTCAGCAAGTCTCCAGTTTTACGTCAGCTGGTGCAGTGACGTGGAAACACATGGGAGTGACCACATTCCAACGAATGTTTGCGTCAAGTGGTACGCACCTACTACTCCGTCTCGCGTGCGATATACAGACTGGCCTGCCTTTAGGTCGTCCGTGGAGATTTCCTGTGTGGACCTCTCAACACCATCTAAAATAGAAGGCCTGATTACGTCCTCTCTCAGTGAGACCACGCGGTATATATGTGCGCCTACGCCAGGGTGTACCATTGACTTGGAATTCGAAAGACTACGCGCAGTCCGTCGACGCGCCGAAAGGAAATACAGAAGAACCAAATCAACGTATGATCTTGCCATTTGTCGCCGAGCTCAACGACAAATAAAGCGCCACCTAGCGAGACTAAGGAGACAACGTTGGAGGCAGTTCTGTTCATCGCTGGACCCTCGCAAACCACTGTCGCGTATTTGGCATGTAGCCCGGAGCTTGCGTTCACCCCCGCAGGAACGCTATCCTTTCCATGCTCTGTCTATTTACCAACGCCGTAATAATGTAGAGGTAGCAGAAGAATTCTGCAAAATGGTTGTGGGCACAACTATGGTACCATCAACCAGTTTGGAGGCTTTTGTACCACCTTCACCAGATGACCACTACGACATGCTATTCACGATGCCTGAACTAGAAACTGCTCTTTCCTTGTGTAGGCGTCCATCTGCACCTGGTCCTGACGGGATTTCGTACGCGTCCCTCTCTCACCTTGGCATGGAAGGCGAACTGTGCTGCTCAGTTACTACAATGATACATGGGCTTCCGGAATCGTTCCAGAACATTGGAAGATCAGCCGCCTGGTTGCTCTTTTGAAGCCTGGAAAGTCTCCTTATGAGCTTACCTCATACCGGCCAGTTGCACTAGCAAGCTGCGTTAGCAAAGTTATGGAGCGAATGGTACTGGCGCGGCTCGAATGGTTTTTAGAGCAGAATGCTCTCTATCCGGATATGATGACCGGGTTCCGGATGGGACGTTCTTCGATTGACAGCGTAATCGACCTCATATCGACAGTGGAACATGAAAAACATAGTCGCCGACTCGTCGCTGCTGTCTTCTTGGACATCAAAGGGCCCTACGATAATGTACTTCATGACGCCATCCTTGATGCCCTTGACGACATTGGCGTTGGCGGCCGGATGTATTCGTGGATTGGGAGCTACCTCAACGGCCGGTCTGTTTACATGTCTACGCCTGATGGGGAGACTACCCGTCATCAGGTTTGCCGTGGAGTTCCTCAGGGAGGAGTTTTTAGCCAAACCCTATTTAACGTGACATTGATTGGACTGGTGAATGAACTTCCCACTAACATTCACATCAGTGCCTATGCTGATGATATCTGCATCTGGGCGTCGGGTTCGACACGTCCGCAAATGCGTGCGAGATTACAACGTGCCGTTTCATCTACTTCAAGGTACCTACGGCGTCAGGGTTTGCACTTGGCAGCTGAAAAATGTGCTGTGGTCGCATTCACGCGCAAGTCTGTCTGCCACTACCCGGTAACTCTTCAAGGGGTTGCAATACCATGCGTCTCCCACCATAGATTTTTGGGCATTATCATTGAGCGCGATCTGTCATGGTCGAGGCATATAAACATGCTAAAGAAAAGACTCACTCTTTTTTGCCATGTGCTTCGCTTTGTGGCAGGCATTAAATGGGGCCCAACGGAGCGCTCCTTGCTTCGACTTTACTATACCCTCTTTATTGGCTACATTCGTTACAGCCTTCCTGTACTCTCTAACATGAGTATTTCCTGCTTGCGGACATTAGAGAGTGTCCAAGCACAGGCGCTCAAGATATGCCTCGGATTACCACGTTGTGCCTCGAACAAAGGCACGATTGAGGAATCTCGTGCGTGCCCAATATCGGTCTACCTGTCACACGAACCACTTCGTGTATATTTACGAGCGCTTACACGGCACCGCTGTCACCCGCTGACGAAGATTTTTGATGAGCGACCGGACAGCAGTTTTGCACGCGCACTGCGCTTCCATCGCTCAGAATAACCATCAGACTATGCCCTGCCGCATCATTCCTTGCAGCCCCCATGGGTAATGGCTCAGCCTTCAGTCTGCCTGCATGTCCCTGGCATAATCAAGAAGTCTGCGATGCCGGTTAGCCGACTGAAGCAACTCGCACTTGCCTACATCTGGTCAGAATACCACAAATGTGTGCACGTCTACTCGGATGGATCTGCGTCTCCAAATGCATCAACAGCAATCCCTGCACAACAGACGACCCGCAGATTCATTTTGGGACACAAGTCTACTTCAACCGCTGCAGAGCTTGTGGGCCTTCGGGAATCGGTTCGCCACATCTGTGGAGAACCGCCTCAGGAGTGGTGCATTTTAACCGACTGTAAACCTGCACTACACATTTTAGGATGCTTCCTACGCCACACAGCCTACCAAGCTCTGGCTCTTGATATCATTAGTCTCGTATCGTTTGCTCAGGGAAACGGCCACCGTATAGTGTTTCAGTGGATCCGCGGACACTGCGGACTCGATGGAAATGAGACCGCCGACGCTGAAGCAAGGAGCGCCTTCAGCAGTGGCCTGCGTACAGCTGTACCGTTCTCTATAGTGGACACAACTTGTCTACTTTCGGAATTGATGAGGAGGGCGACGGCTAGGTACTGGGCCCTGCCACACACCCGCCATATCCGCCTTAAACGGCTAGATCCGACGATGACCTTTTCAGTTCCTCGCGAAATACCTCGCCCTATTGCATGCGTTATCCGTAGACTACGTTTAAACGTGGCATTCACGCGCAAATACTTGCACTTGATAGGACAAGCGGACTCCCCGGAATGTACCACATGTGGCGTGCTAGAGACTATAGAACATGTTTTAGTGGCGTGTCCAGCGTATGCACGTGAAAGACTCATACTCGCATCTGCTCTGAAGCCTATGGAAACATCGCTCCTCTCTGAGGATTTGATCTTCGGCGCTTGGCCAGATAGTTTTAGAACTGTAAAGGCAACGCGAGCGCTCTCACGCTTTTTGAGCGACACGGACCTTGTCTCGCGTTTGTGATGTCACAAACTGTGCCTTTTTTTTAAGTAGTTTTTCATCTGCCTCCTCCCATCATCATCGTCCCCCATCGTGACCTTCTTTTATCTCCTCTTCCCGTACCCCAGAGCAGAGTAGAAGGCCAGATATTTATTTCTCAGGCCAACCTCTCTGCCTTTCCTATCAATAAACCCTCTCTCTCTCTCTCTCTCTCTCTCCAGAAATTCAACTACTGAGAGTGAAGCGCGAGCGAAGATCCTTACCGTGTGGTAGGCAACGCTCAGTTCAGTCGAACAAAGGAAAACGACGTCTAAAACTCAAGTTCCATTCAGACTGACGACATCATCATCATCACATTTGCTGTGGAACTTGTGCCAACGAGGCTTGAAGTGGTTTCCGAAGCACACGGACACAAGGAATATTAGTTTTCATTATTTTGCAGCGGCTTGTGCTATGCGACTTAATTATAAAACTCGGGACCCATGTCAGTGAGATTCTGAACGCAGGCCTAACCAGTCAATGTGGTGAAGGCAGAAGCCCCTGAAGGGACGGAGACGAGACTCAGTTGGCAAGTGGTATACGAAAGACGGAGTGGCTAAGAATTGAGTGCGTCTCTGTCACAAAATTCGTCGCATGTTCCAAAAAACGGCGCTGCGCGTAAGCAATCCTTCCGCGCACTGTAAAATAAAACAAAAAAAACAGCGGGGAAGTAACCCCGGTGAGTGCGTAACTTTGCGTGTGCTGCTGCCCTTTCCACTTAGCTCGTCGGCATGACGCCACAGTAAACATAGCCACGCGCGGCATCGATTTCTCTAGAATGCCTTAGTTTCTACTCATTGTCAACGGAGAGGGCGTGACCTTGACCGCTCTAAAGTGATACCCTCTCCCTTTCGCTCTCTTGCCGGCGTCTTAGAAATTTCTCGAAGGCTCTCTCCGCGCTCGACCAATGGGGTCGCGCGCCCGGCCGTATAAGGAGGAGGAGCTTGTGCAGTTGAAACTGCGTGCATGTGCGCGTCTGCCTTGGCGCGAAGAACAGGCAGACGCGGTCTGCGCCTATAAATGAGGGGCGTCAACCGCTGTCGGTTAGCCCGAGCCGCCGTTTAAGCTTCCGAGAAGCGCGCCCGCTCGACTCCCGGGAGAACACCACCGCCTAGCCACGGACAAGCGAGGCTACGTGCGCCAACCTGTGGATCGGCCCCGTCATGCTCCTCAGGTCGTCGGACTGTCGCAGTGCCCGGTGAACAAATTGTGTTCTGTTTGTTTGTCTCTCTCTGTGTTAGTGCACTTTAGGTGCACAGGTTTTGTTGAAATGTTATCTTTCTCTATTGTTACTTTGCACGAGTGCATTGTATTTGTAAATCACTTTGTATGCACTCGTACGAGTGATTGCGAAATCCTGCGGTCGGTCGAGGTCGAGGAGGCGGGAAGCCACGTCTCGTCTCTTTATAAAAAATTCGATAGGCACTTTCGCTATCTAATGTGCCCGAGGCGGAAGCCGTTCTGCGCCCACTTTTGCCAGCTTCTCTGATTTTTATTCATTTTTATTTTCATTCTTAAAATTCTATTTTTCGTATTTTTTGTAACTTTTAAATTTGTATTGTTTTTCCTTTCGATTTTATTATGTTATGTATTTTTATTTCCTTAATTTTATTTGTTTCTATTTTTATTTTTATTTCATTTTTAGTTTTTAAATTGCCTAGTTATTTATTTTTATTTTATTATTTCTAGCTTTTGAGTATTGTTTAATTTTGTTTTGTTATTTAACGAATTGCTAATTAATGACTAATTGCTAATCGCCCATTACTTAGAAATTGCTAAGACTATATGGTTATAGCAATTAAGCTATTGATGACGTCATAGTGTGACAGATTTCGCGGACGGACGGACAACGATGAGCCACTGAAGGCTTTCAACTTAAAATTATTGATGTCGGCAAAATTCTGGGGGGCTTCAACAAGGACATGTGGATCCGTGGGGCCGGCCGCCCGAATTGTTAATCCTCGGCCAAGTCTGTCGGTTCTTCGTTATGTGTTTGCATGTCAGATCATGTGAACCATGTCTGCTGCGTTTTAGCACCGCTAACGTGTGTCTTTGTATTCTCCTGTGTGTCACCTACTCATGAGCATGTGGTTGGGATATCTTCTTGTTTGTAGGAGGCTCCAAACACTCGGGAGATCCACCTGAGGCTTCGAGAAGTGCGGCCGTGCACCGCATGGCCTCTGACCTCGTGACCAGTTTTTGGCGATTTTCGTAGACTTCTGTTTCTGTGAATTGTGCGAAGGGTTCGGAAAGGTGCTCCATGCCAACCGTTACCGGATTTTGCTAGGTACGACCACTGGTTACACATCTTTCGAGACTTTAACACTTGGTAAACAGCTTTTAGCCTAACACTAGGCCTAACGCCGGTGCCGCCCCGCTGGGACCCTCTCGCTACGCGGACCACCCAGAACGATCGCATCATGGAATACGCCGTAAAGGGCGAAGGCGTTACTCCAGCACAGCTGGCCGAAGGAGGATGGAAGACCGTTCTCAACCTGCAAGAACGCTACCGGCACCCCGGAGCGAAGAACACCATTCATGGGAACGCAGACCCGATGAACGCGTCGGCGACGCCGGGGAAGAAGCACGACACCGCTACCGGCGTTCCTCGTAACTAAGGCAAGTCCAAATACGCTCTTCGGAAAAATCCACCTGCCCGACGTAGGCAGGCACCGCTCTCACGTCTACCAGCAAACGACTATAAAGACGTCGTCAGGCCGCGAGGCATGGACTTGCGCACCGTCGCGCCGCGCAACATTCTGTGTAGCGTTCGACTTACCGCTTGAAGAGGTAGGGAATCAAGGCAGTCTTCGTGTTAACATAGTTTTCAACACTTTCACAATTAGCACACCGAACAATCTCAGGGCTTCGGACTACAGCAACCTGAGACTGCTCAAGATGGGCGACAAAGCGTACGAAGTGACATCGTACGTGCCAGCGCCGCACGCGCCTTCGCCAAATGCAGCCGGCACAGCGCGCCGGCCGCCGATTGGCCGCGCCGGCTTGTGACGGGTTTCCGGTGTATTTTTGTTTTGCGCGCTCAAAAATGTTCTGAACTGCAATAAACAATTCACAAACTAAATAGAATGAATGCAAAAAATACTAAGCGAGATATATATTTTATGCCAACAAAAATGTTTGGTGTTGTTATGACAACTAAGTAAACAAGATGGCGCCCAGCAGTTCGGTGAAACAAGCCGTAAAAGCAAGCACCAGCAGTGGGCTTAAAGAGGTGGCATAGGCGCGCACGAGCGTTGCGCCACGCGCTTCGATGCCGTTCTGCATTTTTTTTATTGAAGCGATGTTTATTGCCTCAGGGCATAAAAATTATGAAGTGCCGTTCTGCTTCAGCGTGGTCAATACACGAATTTAGTGACCTCATGGCTGTGCTCCGTCGTGCTTGTTCTTAGTTGCTGTTCCTCAACCAGTCGTCGCGGAATGCTGTGCGTCATGTAAGTTGAGGTTTGCGTGCTCTATTCACCTGCGTGAGCTCTTCACTCTTTAGTAGTGGTCAGCGAGATGTTGGCATGCTGCTTGACGAAAAAATGTTTATCCTTCAGGCCTGCGATTGCTTTACTGTCTTGCCCATGACTGTTGTAGTGGTGACACTGCAGGTGGATGTCACTAGCGCAACCCGCATTGATATGATTACGCGTTTTTGTTTGCCGTCACCTTGTGCGAAGAGAATATCGCGGCGCCCGCACGAGCAAAGTTGTCCTGTACTCAAGATTCAAGTAATTCCTTCTGTAGCTCACCAGCCAACAGGAATATGTGTGTTCTTCACTACTTGTCTCACTCCCTCGTCAGTGTTAGCACAACTTATTAGGGCAGAAGCATACGTACAACCAAGCTTATTGACAATATTGCCGACTGCAGTGCACATAAAAGTGGACGGTAAAGTAAAAAACGACTTGTTTATTTTCACGCTGATTTGTTTAGGTGCCAGCGCATCACACAGATTACTCTCACTAGATAGTTGCTGAATTATCATTACAACTCCTTACAGCAGAACTTCACTCGGAAGGACTACATCCTTGCATGGATTAACTGCAATTCATATCTCCTTGAGTAATTTCTGGCATTTTTCTTGTACAGTAATAACTGTGCTGCACGTGACTTCCTCCAAGATGAAAGGCCACTGATTTAGTAAAAGCAAAATACTTCCACTCACGTGCTCAACAGCAAGAAAGGTATTAATGTTGGTGGGGCAGTGTGCACCCTAGATGAAGTTGTTGCAGTCATCAGGTAATCCAGGTGGGCGTGGACCATGTGGGCGCTTGCCATGTAGGTAATTTCCTCCAGTCTTTGTCCTTTAGCACTGCTTCATATTACCCACGTGGCCCTGGCATAGATGTTATTGCGCAGAGGGCAGCACTACAGTTACTGCACTCCTTTGCCGCATGCGAGCGTGAGGAGCCTGAGATTTTTTTTTTTGTAAATATATACAACCATATGTAAACTGGCGTGATCTTTCTATCTTTTTCTGTGTCCTAAAATAAATAATTTACCACGCATAGTAGGCTAAATCTTGGTGTAAATAAACTGCAATATGTGCAATGCTCTTAACCTGTGCAAATAACATGAAAGCTATCCAATATGTTTACAACTTCCAGCTGTGGGAGAGCTCATGTGCACTGTCCAGAGATGCAATTACAGTGCCTCCAGCCACTCAACTTTGATTTTTAGATTTATTAAATGCAGTGGACTGGCTGTCAGGGATCGCACAAATGTTCATAGCAACTTTCCTTACACTCAGTCACTAAAAAGTGAAATATGCATGTACACTACGCTGAACTTTTCGTTTGCATGCAGGAGGAGGAACAAATTTTATTTGTCATATGACAAAGAGGGTAAGGGATGAGGCGCTTAGACATGGGCCCTCGTGAACTGCGCTAGGTGGCTTGAAGACCATGCTTCTTGGCGACATCAGGGCCCAGCCCACTATCCAGAGTTTTATCTCCGTGTGAGGGCAGAGCAATGGAGTCTCCAACTGACTTTGGAACTGACTTTGATTTCAGATTTGGAAGCTCAGAGGTGGTGGGTCCTTTGGGCACTCGAATAGGATGTGATTGAGAATTTGCTTTAGAATCATTGCAGAGTGTGCAGCGGGAATTGTATTCCGCAGGATACATCAAGGAATAGATATAAGGATTTCGTAATGACCCCATCTGAAGTTGCCACCAGGAAACCTGCTCTGCTTTGGTGAGGGATTTGTGTGGGGGTGGGTACTTGAAGTTTGAGCTGAGAGTCATTGCCTTTCTGTAGTCACCTTCGTCCTTGGTACAGTGTATTGTGCTGCTTCTTGAAGATGTATACTACCAAGTAATCCAGTTGTCTAAGCTAGTGGGATTTTGTTTCCAAGTGGACTCAAACATGTCTGCAGCCATTTAAACATGAGCTTACAGCTTAAAAAGCAGTTCAGTAATGCAGCAGTTGTTTCTGAATGTTGCAATGTTTTTACTGTTGCTAGTGAAATGCAGCACAATATTTACATACACTTCCCCCAGCAGCAGTATATAGTCTGCAAAAGATGCAGGAGCCAGTTTTCATTTGACTGTAGTCAGGCCATAGAGGAATGATTAAACAGGCTCTGCCATCCAAGCTGCATTCCAGAAAGTGTGCAGAAAGTGTCGTGGTTTTTTACGAAGAGCACCAAGATTTTTTAGCCATCAGTCATGTAAATGGCACCTGCAGCAAGCTCGAAGAGGAATTCCATGGTATCTGCTGCCCTGCACTGCTTTGTGCATGCTCAGGCATTGCTATAGCAAGAGAGATACCAGTTGCTCTCGGCTTCCCAATTGGTCATGTAAGTGGTATTCATGGCAATGCCTACTTGTCGCCACTGAAAAACTGCTGTAATGCAATACAATGCCCTTTTATTTTTTATCTTTCCGACACACATCTCGATCAGCGGTGAAACACTGTGTGCATATGAGTAAAGCTGACCAGAAACTTCATAGAAATGAAAGCTGAACTTCTTGTGGACTGTCTCTGTAGAATCACAAAACAGCACAAAAGTAATTGTTCAAAACAGTATGCTGTCAGAAAGACTGTACAAGTTACAGGAGGCAGTAAAGACATTTCAGATATGGCTTTATGCTGTAGAGCACAGTTGGGCACCGTTAATACGAACGACCCAAAGTATAGACAGTTTTTCTACGGACTAAACTTTCTCAATGTGTTCTGTTAAGATGGAGATCTCCTGTTTGGACAATGGACAGAATGAAATGCAGAGACTCCTTTAAGACCCATGGATGTTCGTTGCTTCATTATGGAGAGCAATGTGAACAAACCTTGACTGTGGTGACCAGATACTATATTACAGAACAAGTACTGATAGAACTGTTGGGCAGAAGCATCCAATATACATTGAACTGAACGACATTCTTACGCAGTGGAATGCACATCGTACTGCTTATCACAGTGTACAGATATTACTTCATTACCCCATGAACTGCAGGCACACTGGCTACCCCAGTTCACACATTTCCTGGCTGCCAGCACCTCCTTATGTCAAATTCATGGGTAGCAAGTTGCGCCCAAAGGTTTCGGCGACTAACTGTCTGGCACGCATCATTTTTATAACACTCAAGAAATGAAGCTACTCAAAAATAAAAGAACACAGCCACTTGCGAACAGGATAATCTTCCCGAAAAGAGCATGCAACAAATAAAAATGCACGCTTCTCAGCTACTTAACACTAAACAGCAGCAGCAACCACATCCCTCAATCCGAACAATAAAGGAATTGGTTCAACTGAAACTTGGTCACCACAGCAGCTGCCTAGCATAGCACTGCGAGCATCCGCCTGATATGTGGCAGGTCCAAGGCTTTATCTCTAGTGCCTTCGGGCACCCACCGGTTTCCAACGCGTACAAGCTTACCGCTGTACTGGTGTTTGGTTTCCCTGGGGTAAAATTATAGGAAAAATTGGATCTTTCACCTCACCTCAAGCACAAACACAATAGCAATGGTTTGTCTTGGCCAAAGTGTCCTTGGCAGGGCTTAAAACCAGGGGCTTAAAATAACTAGTGTTGACAAGGGATCTGAGACCCAACACCCCACCCCCTTACTAGAATGTGGGAACTGCATGAATCTGAAGCAGGCAATTATTTCTTATTCTTGTGAGTGATGGTCGGAACATTTATTTGCTATAGTTTCAGAAATTTCATTGTGATTTTTATTAAGAATCACTGATATGTTTTCTAAAACCAGAGACGGAGAAAAATAAAAAGTTGGCAGCACTACACAAAGGCTGGAAGAAAAATGTAAACCTATGCCCTCACACCACGAGGCAATGCAGAGGTGGTCATGTAGCTCCAAGGCTAGATAGAAACAATGCATAACAATGAGCACACTGGCAGAGTGAGAAGATCACTTGTTTCTAGTCTGTGTTAAATTGAGCAAACAACGACGTTTAAAAATGATTTCTCCCCTTCGTATAAAACGATATGTAAAACAGGCTGCTCGTCGCTTTCCCTCCACCTGTCATCGTATCACTAGAGAACCCCCTTTGATGGAGCCAGACTTTAGCTCTTGGAGCATTAAAGAGAAGCCATCACTAAAGTAAACGCGATTTGAGCCTCGACGGGCAGGCATTTGTATCAATAATGTAGTATTTGGAAACCGCTCAAAGCTGGCACTGCAGAGTCAACCACCATGTAAGAGCACTAGCACATTTCGAAGAATTGGGATCAGCCCTAATAAGGCGATACAGAAATATGCATGGTTTCACATGGTTTCATGAACACATAAATGGCAAAAGATACACTTACCAGGAAACATAGCTGGTTACAGCAAAAGTTGCAAATCAGAATCTATGTTTGAGCAAAGTTTTGACAATGCAAGTGCCTATATTTGTGAATTTTGTTCTTTTGCATTTCTTTTGTTTTTGATATTTCCCTGGCACTTGTTTCTGTATCATTTCCACTTGACTGTACATTGGATACAATGCTACTGCTCCTTAGCCAATTGTGTGTCACTCCTTGGCTCATATTATATATCTACCCTCTGGTGACTTCCAAAATAAAGATGAAAGTTAGCACCCATACCAACCACTCCTGTGTTTTTGTCTATGTTTCTTTCATGCTGCCCTTACAGTGGCTAAGGATTGGAGGACTAGGGAAAACAAGAAAGCAATTTTCATTGGCCAAGCACCGTTATCACTCAACAGAGAAGAAATCATGTCATTGCAGGCGATCACAAGCAAAATGCAGCAGACGGATGCACATCAATGATATGCCCCGTGCAATGCTTTGAGAATGCCTTAAATAAGATGATGCTGCCGAACAAGGAAGCCTCGCTGAACAACTGCTCAATACCGGTAAAGAACCCGAGCTGGATGAGCGGCTCAGTGATGGCACTATTCTGAATACGGCAGCAAATACAGAATCAGAAGACAATACAATGAGCACACTTTCATGGTGAAGAGTTAGGTCAGTGCAAAGCGCAATACTATGCATACTGTGGCCCAGGAGTCTCTTCATACCTTGTCGAATTTTTGGAAGGCTGTACAAGATGCGACAGTGTACTTGAAAAATCACCAAAAATTTGCCTAATATCGACTGCACTACACACTGCTAGGCACAGAAGCATATTTAATTTACAAGATTTTTTCTGAACCCACGTTATTCATCATCAATAATTATTACAGCCAACTTGCTTTATTGAAAATTTTGGTTGAGAACCAAAGTGTTGATTTCAACAAGACATGACTAAACTGTATGAGACAGGACACTTATACCTCTTAGCTGCGTTCTGCAACTTTCAATTTGTCAAAGGAGGTATGGAGATGACACTTAGCAATTCTATCACAGCTGTGTGAAGAACCGCATTCCATATATCTGCACGTCACCTTTTCCATGTTGACTAAGAAAATAGGGCTAATCAGCGACCCATGCCATTATCCAAGCTAACATAAGCAACCCAAGCTAAATGGAAAGCTCCTTTAATGATGGATGGAACTCCCAATTGCATAAAGGGCGTTAAAATATGGGCGAAATCTAGTGCCACAGGAATTATGAACGACCATGTTGAACATGCATAAAAAGCGTTTCTGGTCTATGTACCCTAGGCTGCAGTGTCTGGAAGAAAATTAACAGTGCGATTTCGTTTATGGAGGCCCTTTAATTACTGAAACTGCATTCCAATGCATACTTATACAGCCCAGCATTAGAAAAAAGAAAGTCAAGAATCGCTTTTACTCATTTACGATGCTCGAAAACATTTTCTAATGAAGTCTGAAAATGTTTTCATCACCAAAGGGTGCCGTCTCGAGAATGTTTCAAGCAGCAAAAGCTGCAGTCTTCACTGTATGCCAGACTTTTTTTTCCCCATTTTCTCGTGCGGGGCACAACCTGATGCAATCTGACCATGTGACAGGTGGGTAACAGGGAGGTGGGCATGTGAGGAGTAGTGCAAAGGAAAACATCGCCATAGAGAGAACACACAGCTCGTGCATTCTCAATTTCAAAGTTACCGCAAGGGAAGCCGAGTCGATAATTGTGCTGAAAGTGCAGGTTGTATAAAACAGAGATGAATCTCAGAAATATCAAACATAAAAGTTGACCGAAAACTGGAGGAAACATTTGAGCTGAAGGGTATGACGCTATAGCGTTAATGTCCATATATTCAGAACTGGTCATTCTTTACTTTAAATTCATACATTGCTGAGGGTCCTCATACCCCTCGTGGTGCAGTGCTGTAGCAGTAAGGCGATGTGCCACTGCCCTGGAATGGCAGGTGCTCCCCAGTGGGAACTGAGAGACCCGAACTGATCTTTTTGAGCAACCTTTCGCGACCAGTCATTAATTTAACTGCCACCTGCCATGGTGGGCACTTCACAATCCGGTGGGCAGGTTATGACGATGCCACAAAGCAACAAAACCAAAGTGTCCCACATGTCCCCTAGGATGCTCCTCTGGGGATCTTTCGTGGATTTTTCGCTCACGGATAATGATGCCGATGACGACACTGGAATTTTGCGCGACATGAGGCCCTTACCGCTAGCACATTAAAAAGCACTGGGAGGAAAATTGTCAAAGGTATCAGAAGCTAGTGTTTTAACAGGCTGCACGAAGATAAATAAGACTGACCAGTGCCTGTTGAAATGAACAAGAAAATGGAAAAAAATGCAGCATGTGAGAAGGATAGCTGGGAAGAAACTGAAGAGCATGGAAAACAATTTGTGGCGATCAATTGGATTTATGTGGAGAAAGTGTGATAGTATTGTTATTCCCCGCGTCAATCGATTCTATTTCTAATTCCGTTACGGTAGAATTAACTCTGACTTATAAATACCTCGGCGTAACAATGTCCAATGGTCTAACCTGGAACGCGCATTTGACAAAAGTCATATCATCCGCTAGCAGGAGCCTTGGATTCTTAAAACGACATCTACGCCATGCGCCACAAAACGTAAAATTACTTGTCTACAAATCACTTGTCCATTCTAAATTAGAATACGGCTCTGCTATTTGGAGCCCAAACCAAAATTATCTACCAAATTCCCTAGAATCAGTACAAAGTCGAGCCACAAGATTCATATGTTCGTGCTATTCATATAATGTGTACCACCATATATAATGTTAGCATATCATATAATGTTAATATATATAATATTCATATAATGTTAGTATATCGTCATTAAAAAGCAAAGGCACGCTTAACATCTCTAGCTTGTAGACGTGGTATCACTAGTATGTGCTTGTTTCATAAATTTTATTACAGCTCACTTCGTCCTCCGCCCTACATCAATCCGTCGGCATGCATTTCCCCCCGCATTGGTCATCCCCTTCAAGTTGCCCGGCCTCGTACGCGCACTACTACATTTGCATCGTCATTCTTTCCACGTTCAGCCACGGACTGGAACGGCCTTCCACACGACATCGCCGCAATCACCTGTCCAACAACATTTGTGAATTGTTTAAAAAACATATTTAACACCATGTAATTTATGTACCTTACGTGTTTTCTTTGTTTATTAAATCAGTTTATACATGTAACCCGCCCCTTATGTAACACCCCCAATCCGGGGGGCCTCTAAGGTAATAAAGTGAAGGGAAGTGAATTCCAACTACAGAAAATATGTCACATTGCCAGGTCGTGCCAAGTCCTCACATCACTGCCAGCGCATTGGTTAAGCGATGCGCCACTGCATTGGCCAGCGACTGTTTCAAGCAACGCCACCAATGGGGCTTGCGAGACCCAGGTCACTCTTTCCAAGCAATGTGACAAAGAATAGCTCCCGCAAGCCACATTTTTGCAGACAGTTCTTCAGGACGATGTATATTTTGCTCATAGGACTTCTGTTGTCCGCGTAGTTGTCTGCTCAGTAGTTCCTCGTCTCCCCTGCGAGTGAACAGGGGATAGGAGGCAGGTAAGAAGAGGGGACAACTGGCAGGTGTAGAGATAGAAATCCCTCTAAACACTACTTGACACGGTTGGCAGGTGGAGGATTTATGATGCTGCTGCCGCCGAGGGAGGCTCCAAGACCCTCCCAATGTTATCACACTAAGATGCAGCATTTCTTTTTACTCGTCGGCTACTGAAGAAGTGCATTTCAACAGTAGGAAAGGGAATTTCTTGGCGAAATCTCTCTCGCAAGCAGATACAATGTAATAACCTTTTATTGATGTATTTCGACATGCCAAAGCAACACCATCGGCCATGAGGCACAGCATAATGAAGGCCTCCTCTTGGGATTCCATAACAAGCACCAAAATGTCAGTACACATAATTTCTGCACTTTGCCTCCATTGAAATGGTGCCATCATGGCCAGGATTGAAACCATAACCTTCAATCTAACAAATGCCATAGTCACTGCGCCACAACTGCGTATCACTGTTTTCAAAGTACAATTGAGGCCCTTTATGGTTTGATGCCATTAGAGAACAAAGCATTGCAGAGGAGCCCCATTTCTCCTGTAAGGTGATACTAAGCAATGTTTTGGGGACCTGCCCGGCACCTGACTCAGCACACACTTGCCAGGGTCATCTACCTGACAAACATTTGGACAAATGACCCTCGACAACACATCATGCTGCAGTTCATCACATAAAAAGGCACTAGCACCACCACAAGTGCCGACATTCCAAGGATGAGTAGTTGGGAATGTACAGAAGAAAATGTTCACAGCGTTCAGACAGATGAAGCTGATATGCTTGGTAGCTAGCTGCCACTCCTCACAGAAGTGCAAGCTGTCAATAAATGTGCAATACCTTTTACCCCATGGCCTTTGCTTCTTTCATTTATACCTCCTGATAGGGCTCTTAATGAATGCGCACATCGCTATAGAAATCCCAGTGGACAGCCTCCCCTTTGCTATTTGCAATCCTGGCTTCAGAACACTGCATACATTAAGGCATTGCCTTGTCACTGCAAGGCCAATGACAAATGTAAATACAACTGACCGGGCATTTCTGAAAATGACGGCAGCTTTCAATTTAAGCCACAAGTTATTTTGTTACATTGCATTTGCATTACCTATCAACACAATAAATGTTTCACTGCAGCACCTCTTCATCCCCCCCCCAAACCCCTCCCACTGAGGCCTCTATGGTCAAAACGCACCGCAAAGATAACGAAGGGTTATAAAAGATTTATTTCAATGCAATGAAATTCCATCATATACAAAACATTATTGGACAGCACATAGTTTTTAGCAGTACTGTCAGAAAACCTGCATGGCCATGGTCCTGCATTTTAAACGACGGTGAGACAGGTCTAACCGAGTAAAGGTATAGGGCAAAGTTGACGCTCCCTTTAGAACATTAGGGGAAGAGAGAGGCCTTGCCCTGCCCCCCCCCGTGCGCACGTCTATATGATGTAGACCATACAGTTTCTAAATATTAACTAGAGGGAAAGCTGGCAGCCTTGCTGGCATCCAAGGAGGACATCCAACGTATGCCAAGAAGACATGGCTTTGGACTAACATCTGGTAGCTTGTAGACACTTCTAAAGATCAGATTTTTTTGGTTCAGTTTTGTTTTCAATGATGTTTTTCGTGCTTTCAGTGGTGCAGTTATCCAGCTATGCAGGCAGTTCATTTCAGATCCGTAGCATGCGAAGGCTGGAACTGAACTGAACACAGTGTCTGGCTGCATGTTGGAAGAAAAATAGCGCAAACCAGACAAGAACAAATGAAAAGGGGACACACGCAAGCGCTTTCTCACAACAAAATTTTATTGGGAAGGCTGCAAAATATATATCAAAGTGGAAGCAGGCAAAAACAAAACAAAAAAGGAAGAAGAAGGGCAAAAAATTGAACTGACAATTGCAGAAAAAAACAGGTCTGAAAAAAAACATAAAACACATGTATGGCAGCATTATTGTTATGTGGCCCAAGGCGAGAACACAAGAACGATCCGGGCACAGCGCACAGGCTGACGGCACAGGGCCCGCACAGAGCACCCAAGCCCAGAACATGTGCACCACCGAGACACTCCGTTAACCTCTCCACTCACAATATCCGTTGCACGGCCCCCGGTCGCAAAAACACCGTCTGTGTACATTAGGGCACGGCCGGGGATGGCGAGAGGTAGTGCTTGAGGCAAGAGACGTGGACAATGTCATGCTGAGCTGCACGGGAGATGGCCTCCGGGAAGGCCCGGGCGATCGCGTAGGTGACAGCGGTTACCTGGCAGAGCACACGGTTTGGGCCAACATACCGGGACAGAAGTCTCTTACAAAGCCCGACGCGGCGATATGGCGGCAAAAGCAAGACGGGGGCGCCAGAGAAGAAAGTGACCATGAGATGGCGGCAGTTGTAGTAGTCCTGCTGTGAGGCCTGCGATGCTAGTAGTCGGGATCGCTCCAGTTGCCGGGCGTGGTCTGTCCGGGCAATTGCATCGTGTGCGTATTCAGAAGGCTGTGAAGTAGATGTTGGAAGCAGCGTGTCCAAAGGTAATGGGGGCTTATAGCAGTACAAAATATAGAATGGTGAGTAACCGGCAGTGCCATGACGGGAAGAGTTATAGGCGAAAGTCACGTACGGAAGGAAGCCCAGTCCTGATGGTCCGGGAAAACATGCATTGCGAGCATATCCGTGAGAGTGCAGCTGAGGCGCTTTATGAGGCCGTTGGTTTGGGGATGATAGGCGGTGGCCAGCTTATGTTTAGTCAAGCAGGAATGGGGAACATCGTCGACAACTTTAGACAGAAAGCAATGGCCACGGTTGGTGAGAAGTTGCTGGGGTGCACCATTACGAAGGATGAGATCGTACAGAAGAAAGTTGGCAACATCAGTAGAAGTACTGGTAGGGAGGGCCCGCATGATATCGTAGCCAGTGGCATAAACCATAGCAACTTCAACCCATTTGTTTCCGGAGGTGGACTCGGGAAACAGGCCAAAAAGAACCAAGCCAACACGATGTAAAAGTTTGAGGAGCACATCCACAGGTTGGAACATGCCAGCTGAGAGAGTGGCAGGGCGTTTCCAGCGTTGGCACTGGTCGCAGGCATGAACATAGCGGCATACAGACTGGTAGAGGTGGGGACAAAAGAAGCGATGACGCACGCGGGCATAAGTACGCGAGACACCCTGATGTTCAGCAAAATGGAGGTCATGAATCTCGTGGAGGACGGGGCTGGCGGGGTTCAGGCTTCTCTGCGGTATAGTGTGTCATAATGCAGCACAAGCCGGCGCACAGCAGGGACAGATGGGGAGGATTTGAGGCGGTCAATAACAGAGTGCAGCTCAGTATCCCGTTGTTGCTCATCGCCAACGTGAGCAATAGCCGAGTGCGAGAACAGGTCGGCAGCGCAGGCAGTGCAAGATGGTCAGAAGGGTCAACGGGATATCGGGAGAGGCAATCAGCATCTGTGTGGGGCCGACTAGACCTGCAGACCACTGCGTAGTCATAGTCTTGTAGGCGCAAAGCCCAGCAACCTAGCCAGCCAGTAGGATCTTTCAGAGAGGTGAGCCAGCAAAGAGCATGGTGGTCTGTGACAACCATAAAAGGGCAGCTCTATAAATACGGGCAAAATTTTCTAATGACCCACACGAGGGCCCAGCACTCTCATTCTGTGATAGCTTCTCATTCCGTGAGGCGGCTGGCGCAGGCAATGACACGGTCAGAACCAGACTGCCGCCGAGAAAGGACAGCGCAGATTCAATGACCGCTGGCATCAGTGCGAACTTCAGTGGGAATGACCACATCAAAGTGTATCAAGACTGGAGAGGTGGTGAGCTTCGAGATTATAGCGGCAAAGACGTTTTCTTGTAGGGGTCCCCCGGTGAAAGTCATGTCCTTTTCGAGCAGATCACCGAGAGGGCGGGCAATGAGAGCAAAGCCTGGCACAAATCGACGGAAGTAGGAGCACAGTGCCAGGAAGCTCCGCACGTCGTTGCAGAAACACGGCACCGGAACTCTTTCACGGCTCAGATTTTAGCTGGATCAGGGTGAACACCCGTGGCATCGACGACGTGGCCCAAGATTGTGATCTGACGACGCACGAAACGGCATTTGGAGGAGTTGAGCTGTAAGCCGGCATGACGGAAAAGGTAAAGAATCTTGGAAAGGTCATCGAGGTGAGAGGAGAAGCTGGGGGGAAGACTATGACGTCGTCGAGATAGCATACGCACGTGGACCATTTGAATCCGTGCAGAAGGGCGTCCATCTTACGTTCGAAGGTGGCCGGTGCATTGCATAAGCCAAAAGGCATAACTCTGAACTGATACAGCCCATCAGGTGTCATAAATGCAGTATTCTTACGGTCCTGGTCATCCACTGCTATCTGCCAATAGCCGGAGCGTAGATCTATGGAGCAGAAGAATTTGGCACCATAGAGGCAATCAAGGGTGTCGTCAATGCATGGGAGACCCGGGTACAAGTCCTTTTTACTTATCTTGTTCAGGTGGCGATAGTCAAAACAAAAATGCCATGAGCCATCCTTTTTCCTCACAAGAACGACTGGCGAGGCCCAGGGGCTGTAGGAGGGTTTGATAATGTTTTTAGCAAGCATCTTCGTAACCTCAGCGTTGATGACCTCACGTTGATGAAGATGGCAGCTTTCTGGACGTTTCGCTGCAGAAACCGCAGTGCAGTCACATCCTGCTGCTGCTCACAGTCGCGACCAAACCGACATCTACTTCCGGTGTTTCAAGCAACCAGGTTTGGCCGCTGCAGCAGATTGTGACGCTTTTGATTATGACACAAACTCAGAATACGGACCTTACTTGCAGCAGATAGGTTTCCGTTTCCTAATTCATGCTTTTTTTTGCAAAAACCACAACACAGTGCCAGGACATGGTGACAGCCAGCACTTTGCATGTGCAAACAAGTTTCTCATAGAAAGGTGAAAATTCAGGCATGTTTTTCATAGCATAAACCACTGGCTATGCACGAGCATAGTGTGCAAATCCAGAATAGCAGACTACAGCAATGAAACGTTTCGATATTTCACAATGCCAAAAATGGTTTTATGGGAGTTAACGTCCCCAAGCGACTCAGGCTATGAAGGACAACATAGTGAAGGTCTCTAGAAATTTCTGACCACCTGGGGTTCTTTAACGTGCACTGACATCGCACAGTGCACGGACCTATAGAATTTCACCTCCATCGAAATACGACTACAGTGGCTGGGATCAAACCCACGTCTTTCGGATCAGCAGCCGAGCGCCACAACCACTGAGCCACCGCGGCGGCTCAATGCCAAAAATGGAAACTGAAGTGTTAAATTTTTTTCAATGAACATTTTCTCTGATATGTATACATGAGGTTCCATAGTGCAAAATGAAGGGACAAGACACAAGTGCCCTCGTACTTGTGTCTTGTACTTGTGTCTTCATTTTGTGCAATGAAATCTCATATGTGAATGACCCACTAGCCTCAACCATCACCCTTCGGAAAAGTGCATCTATTGAACAGAAAAAATTGTTTAACAATATTTGCTGAGATAAAAAGCCCTCTATAAACTCAGTGCTCATTTACATTTACAACTATTTGCTTTTCTGTTCTTTTATTGCCATATCAAGTTTTTATGATGGGTCACTGACTGTAAGATGAAGTTTCCTTTCGATATATTTTTAAAATTCATTTTTGCAGTCTTAGTTATGTTTTACGGCTAACAGTAGCGAGGCCGAGAAACCTTGTCGCCTCAGCAATTCCCATAGTCGAATAGCTCTTTTAAGGAGTATAGACAACTAATTAATTATACATTGATAACCATGTGGTATCTACTTATGTATGCAAAATAATTTATATTCGAATTTCTCTGCCAGAATGCTGGCTCCGACGTCAAAGTTGCATATAGGTCACGTGGGGTATGTGAAAACATATAATCACTGCTTCGTTGCATTAATTCACTGCATTGCTAAGCCAGCAGCCTCAGGAACCAAAATAGTGAATGAAGGAGCAGCGATTATATTGCTGTCTTCGCACGCCTCACGTGGCCTATCCGGAACTTTGACATCACAGAGCTGTTGAAACCAAAACCGAAATTGCATGACAGAAAAATTCAATTGTAAATTTGTTAAGAGTTGCAGGCAAACATCACGTGATTATCCATATATACCGTTTTATACATAAAGTGCAATGGTGTCAAAGCTATGCCTGTTGTTTGTGCTGCCTGCATCTGTGGCCAAAAAGTGCGTTCCTTGTGGTGAGAAGAAAGTATTAAATACTTTGCCTCCAGACTTACTGCATGTTACATTTGTCATGAGCTTGATTAAATGCACCCTTATCGCTGACGACACATGGTCGCTTTCTCGTGCCTTAGAACACTACACCACACAAGAAACGCTGAGCAATATGCCTCCCTTTATTTTTTCCGTGCGGACTACTTCCGTACCTTTCACAGCGTTGCACCTGATGTATGAAATGGAGTAATGTCTTATGCATCACTACAATGAAGAAAACATGCCACTAAAATTAGGTATCTATACTCCTTTAAAAAACTCGCAGAAATGGTGGCGCCAGCTTTCCCTTTAGGTAATATTTAGAAACTCTATGATGAAGACGATCAGTTGCTTGAGCATGACAACATGGCCTGGGCAAGGTGACAGTTTAAAGGCTTTTGTGCACAGTAGAGAAGCACTTGTTAGCGAATAATTTTGTAAATAAAAACACCTGCACGCTGCAGTCAATGATGACCAAAATCGAAGGAACAGTCACAGCCAGAGTCACAGCGAAACGCTTATAATACAGACCATTGACCAGGCTGAAACTGTATGTAAACACGATCAACGGAAAAGCAGTACTGAAGCAAACAGGTGTAGGCACGTCATCTTTCACAATGGACTAGGCCATGAAGGAAGCATCGTGAACAAGAGCAGGTTTACTCCAGACGCAAGACGTGACATTTGCTCACAAGTGCGGCGTCTTTTTCCATGTCTGCAGTTTCACGATTGAAAGAAATGCAAACTAACCATCACATGCATCAGCAGCCTCAACTCGAGTACTATGCTTTGTCCGCACATTTAGCAGCAAGGCAATGTAAACAACAGTAAGGCTCGGTTTGCTCCTACTTACGACGCGCAATATCGTACTCAACTGCGAGATTTCTGCGAAGAATATGCCGCCGACGTATGGGACGACCATTGCTGTGAGGCGTTTTGCCCTCCCGCTCAAGAAGAGGACACCAAGGCAGGCAATGCAGGCCCAGCAAGCTGCGTCTTGTGCACAAAGCAGACACACCGCATCATCATCTTGGAGCTCACCAGAGCCCGTGTTTGCCCACCGCAAATCCTTTTCGGCACTGCGTCCCATTACAGATTTCCTTGAGTTTTTACCACAAAATATACTGAAAAATAACCTGGTTTCTACTTCAGATTAACTCCCAAACTAAGCAAACGGGCAAAAGCATGAAGAACCCGACGCCACTTTTCACTCCTTTCCATCATGGCGACTTCAACTTTGGATTGGATATTAGACGATGCGTCAATTACACTGTAAAATTTGTCCAAAAAAAAACAGACATTTTCGGGCAGCTGTCCTGCCAGAAAATGTCTGTACAGTTCTTTTTTCTGTTTTTCGGTTATTTTACAATGTTAGTTTTTATTATTTACCGAAAATCCCTGTAAAAGTTCTGTGAAATTTCATTTTCTGTTTCGAAGCAAGTCTGTGATTTTCAGGTTTTTCTTTCTCATTATTTACTGAAAGCTTGTAAAATGTGTGTGAAATTCACTTTTCTGTTTTCAGTGATTCTGTTATTTTACAGTGTTTCTTTTCTGTCATGTACAGAAAATCTGTGAAATTCACTTTTCTGTTTTCAGTTATTCTGTTATTTTACAATGTTTCTTTTCTAACATGTACAGAAAATCTGTGACTGCAAATTGAGTTTAGTTGTCTGTTTTGGCTGCCCTGTTAATTTACACACAATTTTCTTTTTGGTTTGCAGAAAATATATTTGAAATTCCTGCAAAGTTTTGTTTCCTATTAGTTGTTCTTTTATTCCAATTTTTTTCCCCGAGCAAATACGGTTTCTGTGCAAGCACAAGGGCTCATTAAATTACAAATACGATCTTTGCATCGTTTATACCAATGAAAGTGTGATATTACATAATTCGTTGCACGAGGAAAGTTGCGTGTAGTAATTTAAGAATATCTAAATATGAAACGTTTGCACAACACACTGATTTTCATCAGTATAGCATTCCCTGAGAACCAAAAGCCAAGCAGCTTGATATGAATGAACCCTTTATTAAATCTAAAGTCACATCAGCAGTCTTCTATAGCTCGAAAACTATTTCTGAGCCCAACATAATAAAATGTTATACAACACTAGCAACAGAAACTAAAAATCTAAAAGTCATAGTCTTTCAAAGCCGTTACGAGTGCAGCCACTCTTGGTGACAGGCAGTGCTGCTTCCCGCCATTCTTTTGCACCTTTGTTCCTCTTGCAGGATTAATACCTGCAATAGCCCTGAAACAAAGAGCCACGAGCTATCACTAACGACCAGGCACAAAAACTTAATTTTCATAGTTGAAAGACAAAAATATATTCGTTCTACACTTGCACAACCACTCTGACAAGGGCGGATGTGTTAAAAAAATCAGGTCTCATATATGATCCGCTATGTTCTGAGGGGTAAAAGCTAAGTAAAAAAAGCACTAATATCTTACCTGTTCCCACCCAGAAATAAAACTCTAGCTTTGTGAGGCGTCACTTTGCTGCTCAAACCTTCTTTTCAAGCTCCTCATAGCGATAAACAGCAAGATTAGTTTTATCAACAACCACACATCAGCATGACTCACAGGCAGTGCTGGGCTGAAAGAGCATATGATGCTTCTACAATGTCATTGTTTACGAGGCATGTGTTTGAGTTACCGGTCATACAGGCACCATTTGAAACAGAAGTATCTAGGATGCTACTGAAGTCATGTAAGTACCTTGCTTCTCAGTGATCACTTCATTTTACTACCACATATTAAATGACTTGAGATTGACTTTCATCTCCACAACTGAGGTTTTGATCCAGTGGGTAATGATAAAAGTGTCGGACTCGTTCGTAGCTTATGCGCCCTAGGAACTCATAGCCACTACAGTACATGTGTCCCTATGAATAAGGAGGATTGAACGGATAAAACAAGGAGAAACATGCTTTAATAAAACGTTAGGTCTCTTTTGCCTACCTTGCTACAATGGTTTGCCATGTCAGGACGCACCCCTCTCTCATTAAAAAACAGCCTGAAATCCGTACCCCCGATTCCATTACCTTAAGTGTGTGTGTGTGTGAGATGCGGCAGAAAAAGATAATAATTAATAATAATTGGTTTTTGGGCGGGAAAGGAAATGGCGCAGTATCTGCCTCATATATCGTTGGACACCTGAACCGCGCCGTAAGGGAAGGGATAAAGGTGGGAGTGAAAGAAGAAAGGAAGAGAGAGGTGCCGTAGTGGAGGACTCCGGAATAATTTCGACCACCCGGGGATCTTTAACGTGCACTGACATCGCACAGCACACGGGCGCCTCAGCAGAAAAAGAGCGGGAGAGACATTTTTTTCCTTCCGATTGATATTTTATATACAGGGTGATTTTTTTTCACTTTTGAAGATATTTGTTCTAAATACTTAGCTACGTCGGTGTGGTCTTCTGAGCTGGACTGTACAGCAAGGCAGACATTAGGTACCTCAAATGTATCTGTAGTTACATAATTAACTTTGACTGACTTTTCTATTTTTCATCTCAGAAGCAAAGGTAGGTTATGTTGCAAAATTGATGGTCGTAAACTTTGAATATGAGCTGTTTTTAACTACTCCTAAATGGCAGTATCATTCCAGACATCGACCAACAAAAATACATACGAAAGCTCGTTGAGTCAGCTTTCCACCATTGCATATTCATAGAAAAATCGCTTCTTGCACTTCTAATGCATGCAGCAAGTACAGGCGCCGTTAGTGTATTTTATGATGTATAAGTTAACTAGATCTCGGCTGGAATACGATGCGCAGTTACGGCATTGTATAATTAGGAAAGTGGGCTAGCCAATTGAACAAGCTTTCCTTCGATACTTCGAAATACATTGCCGAGTAACAAAATTTAAAAATAAGCCTAGCCTTCGATGTTGACAGATAAATTTTGCAATACAACTTTCCCTTTAAAGCAGAAATAGTAAAGTTTGTTAGCTAATTTAAGCTGATTAATGGTCTAATTATTCATCCTTATGAGGTACATAATGTCCATTTTGCAGTACAATCCAGCACAATAGAAAGCACCGGCGCATTTCTCACACTTTTTAAAATAGAAGGCTGCAAAGGTTAAAAAAAAATTAACGTTTATAATACAGTTGCGTGCTTGTCACTTGCTTTGTTTTAGGTGTTACGCTTTATTATAACAAAACAAACAAGTATCTGATCTCAGACCTTCACGTTTACTAGAATGCATCCTTGTCTGTATGCTCTTGCATTAGCCTCCCAGCAGAACTAATAGACAGCACACAGGCGTGATCCCAAGCTGCTGCTGTACTGTTAACTATAGAGATACAAGGTTTCTTTATGACGTCTCGCTGTTTGACACATATTTTCAAAAAAGAGACTGGATAATGAGGGCATGTTATTACGTCAGTCAATGGTAAATCAATTATTAATTTCTTGTACTACAATGTTGGTAAAACTCCCTACCTTAAAGCAAATTTTCTTCGCTGGTATTGAGTCTTCTTTAAAGAATATAAAATGTGGAGTGCCGCAGGGTAGCATATTGGGGCCTTTGCTCTTCAACTTATTTATTAACGACATAGTAAACATCACCGACCAAGCATCGTTTTTTATTTATGCAGACGACACAAGTATTTTCCTCTCAACGAATGACTGCGATTCCCTGATAGACAAAGGAAACAATATTTTATGCCAACTAAACACCTGGACAGAACTAAATGGGTTAAAAATAAATGTGAATAAAAGCAAGGCTGTTATCTTCCGACCAAGGAATAAACTTCTGCATACAAATAAAAAGCTACTACTTAATTCAGAGGAGATTGAGATAGTAGAAAAATTTAAAACACTTGGAGTCGTCTTTCACGAAACAATGTCATGGGACCATCATGTAGATACTATCTTGCCTAAACTCGCTCGAGTCGTGGGACACCTACATCGCCTGAAAACAATGCTTCCTTCGAGGATTAAGGAGCTCATATACAAATCGTTGTTTTTGTCCCATTTAAATTATTGTCCTTGTCTGGGGCATGACCACTCTGAATAATCTAGACAAAATTTATCTACTTCAAAAGAAAGCGATAAGGTGCATATTCCAGCTTAGTTTCAACCAGCATACAAACCAGTACTTTGAAGATGCATGTATTATGAAAATTTTTGACATCTATAGTTTTCAACTGCTTTCGAGATATAAGAAGGAGCTACTTCGTCATACTGATTATTTGGGGAGACTGGCCTCCCTAACGCCGAGCGAGAAGCTGTATAACACTAGACAACACTCCCCGTGGCAGACTAAAACTCCAAGAACAAACTACGGATTACAAATGATTGCCTTCCAGTTGCCTAAACACCTAAACACGTTACATCATAAAAATATTGACATAATTAGTACGCCGATCCGTGACCTTTGTAAACATTTCCTGTGTTTCAAAAATTAGTCTGCTTTTATAATCTTTTCATTTTTCCTTTTTATTCAGTGTTTGCATCAAAAGTTTGTAGTGCTAATTTTGTTATTGTGATACTGTTGCACAATATGTATTCTTTGTTCCGCTGATGCCTTTGTATATGTAGGGGCCGAGGGCTCGTCAAGCCTTGCTGGCTTTTTTCCTCGGCCCTTTTCATCGTTGTGATGAATAAGTCTCTATTATTATTATTATTATTATACTACAGCACACTACCAAATATCTTTAGCGTTATTGCGTCCCAGTGCTAGTGCAATGCCAAACTGAAGAAATGCCAACTATCACCTCTATAAGCAAACTTCATTGACAGTATGATATTGTCGATGAACACGCACACTGTTCAAAAAGCTTTTCAGTTGAAGTGCATTTTCTTCGCGTACACTCAGATTAGCAGCGTAGTAATCACTTTTCTAAATAAGCTTTTGGAAGATTGGCAGACTGCAGTATGCATTTGCACTGGGCATGCTGTGACGTCAGGCAAGTGTACAAGTGAGTGAACATTGGCTTCAGTTCTTACCTCTGTGTGAATTCCAAGGACAGGCTCGTCTCCTTCTGGTACTGGATGTTAAAAGCAAAATGGGCAAAAACCAGCAGCTTGAAGGCCTCGTCTGGCTTCGATGCATGAAGCACTGGATGGGTGTCCACGCAGATTGTGTATGAATTAGCTGTGAGAAAAGTCCATCCTGGAAAAGAGTTGGAAGGAAGAATTATTATTCGCTTTGTCCTTCTGTTTTCATCATGTCTTTCAGTTACACGTAAAGTCTCTTTATTCAGAGGGGTGGGTCCATCACCATTAGGTTTAGGAGGATAAGTGAAAAACGAGGAAGGGATAACGACGAAGATTGCATTGGCCTATACATGATAGGCACATCGAGCCAGCAATACTCATTAAGCATTTCAATCAGCGGGAAGTGTCTTTTAATAAATTGCATACATTTGTCTAAAATAATAAAGATTTGCATTTCGGACAAGGTAGCACCATTTAGTGCATTTTTCAGCAATTTTTTTATGAACTGCCCCTTTAGTCAGTAATCAGTATCTTACCTTTCGCGCAGATGAAAGGACACCTTGGCAGATCCCCCAAGTCATCGTCGCTGGCCGTCTCCTTATATGAAAAATCCAATTCACATGTGCATTAGCGTCAGGATCAGTCAATGGCATGTAATAAAAGAAAAATGTTGCCTTAAGTCCTCAACACAGACGCCATTTCACTTAATATGAGTTACCATAGCGTCGCACGCTAAAACACACCGCAGCAAGTCTGCTGGCTTTGAGGATACATTTTTGTTTATGGGCAAGGTTGACATAAAACTTCCAGATTTTTCTGTTATCTCAGTACAAATGTTAGAGACGTGGGTAAAACAATCACTGCACTACTGTTATAAAAGGCAGTGCTGACTTGGTTATTGGGAGGAATAAATTAATGGGACACTTCACATTGTGCATTAACGTGCGACGACTGCAAGGAAATAATGCAAACTACATTTGTCAGTTTTTACCTCTGTTAGCTTGTAGAGCAGCTCTGTCTTCTCCGAAGATTACGTGCAGTAGTAGTGGCATGGCTTCGTATTCAACTGCCATTGACTTCCTGTTAGTTTTGGCAGCTTCTATTTCTTGGAGACAAGACTTCACACATTCTTTTTTACTTGGCTGTGTGCGTAACGAAAAACTTGCCGTCCAACAGTCTTTAGTCGGTCATCGAAAGTCTGTGCAACATCTGAGCCTAGCAAGATGTTTACGTGGTTGGTCAGGTGCTTGGCCTGAAACAGAAATGACCAGCTTCGCTGACGTTGTGATGCATAAGTCTCTGACATGAGCTGTGCAACCATGGTCTCATCGGGAAACGCAAGCCTGAACTGCGACAACAAGTCGTCTTTTTTCTTCTCCTGTGAGTCAGCGGTCTCGTCAGATGGAAGCTTTGGTTGCCATGCCAAACACCCATACGAGTCTCTCTGAATCTTCACTCGTTTGATACGCAAGTCCAGTTCATCGTCCGGTTCGAACTGATGTGGCTGCTCAGAGCTTGGCCTTCGTTTGTTGTTAACAGTTTTCAAGTTTCCACAAGAGTGTCTCAATACCCGAGCCAATTACTGCCCCATATAGGGTGTCCTCGAATGTCTGCGGGTAATGGCTCACAATTTCAGCTGCGATGGCCCTCGAGATCTTGCGACCTGGCTTCCTGTTTATGGCAAGAATATGGTCACTCACAAGTCGTACCATTTTATTCAAGTCGCTCTTTACTGGACGCTTCCCTTCTTGGCAAGCCTTCATAAGTTGTGGTGGGAAAACCTCCTAAGGTGTAGAAAAGCTTGCACCCTGTGTGCTTGTAGGCGATTGAATGTCGCTTGGAGAAAGTGACACTGGTGGGTTAGGCGTAGCCGCTGAGTAAAACCTTTCAAGAAGAATCCTTCTGCTGATGGGCTTTAAAAATTTCAAATCCTCTTCAACCACATACTTAAGATGTTGCAGGGACTCTACACCACATTGCTGCAGCTTCTGGACTGTCAGCTCTACAGTCTCCTTATCCAGGTCTGGCAGCCAGTTGGAAATTCCTTGTTCCAACTCCATTGCAGCTATCTGAAACACAGTTCAAACTCCATCAAGTAATCCATGCTTCAAAACAAAAACAGGATAACTGCAGCGGGCAAGGTTGTACTGGATTAATGGTGTGTTGTCAAGCAAGCTGTCGAGCTCAATGCACTTGATTGGACCGTCATTACTTAAGATGTTAAAATACTGCACTTCTGGTTCATACGATGTACTAACAGTTTTTACAAGAAAAAAATGCCGGGCATCTTTTGACAGGATCAGCTGTATTTCCCCAAACTTTAGTTCGCCGTTCTGCCGTGACATTACAACTAGCATTTTGCACTCATACAACAGACCCCGAATAGTTGCTTGCTGTGTTGAGAAAATTTCCCCTTCATCAGAAACAACTTTCCAGACTTCGTTCTGAATTTCAGGACTGCAAAGGCTGATCATAAAAGTAGATGCATTGTCGAGAACGTCAGTACTGCTTCCTGTGTTCTTGTAAGCTTGGAAAAGCTGATGCCGCTGAGATAAAGACAACATTAAATTCTTGAAATTTTGACAGTTACTAGCACATTTCTTGAAGTAGCTGTGTTTGCTCTCGCATCGCATTGTCCACAATCTGATCAGGGGACCAAACTGCATAATAAGCATTGGATAGTGAAGAAGGCAATGGTGTTTTGGCCTCAATAGAATAATTGGGAACAGAGCTGCTCTGCTTGTCATGTAATCTTCGATGATATCTTGGAGCCTCATAGCCATTGCACTTGTAACTGCTGGCGCAGTAACTAAAAGAACAATTTCTGACAGCAACAGAACCTGCTTCCAGACCTCATTCTCTGTAGACTGAACGGAACCGACTAGAAAGAGGGGAAGAAAACGAACCATATTCCAGTTCTGAATAGCATGGCCTCCAAGTGATTTCTTTACAGGAACCTCACATGGTCTGTCATTGAGGTCGCTGTGCTTAAAAAGAAAGCCACCTATATGGTTATTGAGATCTTCTAGAGAAATCCACTCACAAACCGTGACAAAATATTGTATATACAAAGAAAGGTCGAATGACACTATGCCTTCAAAAAGATCGTGTGCCAAACTAGGGGGAAGCCCTGGGGCACAAGCGTCGAAATACTTCAGATCGTTCAACAAAGACCTAAACTTTACTCCCTTTTCTGCACTTAAGGAGCTATCTGCTGCTAAGGTTAGGACAGCACTGTTGTAATTGTCTAGCGTTCTCAGCTCAAATACACCTGACAATGCAAGTGGAGAAAAGCGGTCTCTTCTTTCCGCCAAACAAAACCTGCAGATGTGTGTTGCATTGCTAAAGTTTTCAACAAAGCCACCAATTTCGTGGCTTCCAAGATTGTCACCGAGCATTGCGCACACTGTGCCAATCAGACGTGTGCCCTTTGTAGTGACGACTGTGCCTGCTTCGAGCTTTTTCAGATCATCAATCAGGGGTGCAAATATTTTGTCTTGACCAAATTATTTAAAGTAAGTCTCACTGCAAAGCAAGCAGAGCTTGATGGAGTCAGTTGAGCATCTTTTCCACGAATAAAGATTGCCAAGAATTAAATAAACTGCAAGCAGCTTGTGCTTCTTCTTCGCAGAACCGAGTGGGTTTACGACTTCGAAAGCATCCTGGAAAAGAATTAGCTTTAACGCTTTTGGATGACCCTTGTAAAGTAAAATAGACTTGAAAACACTGCCATCGGTGAAGTCTTTCATTACTCTGTTGGTGTTTGGTAAGAGTTCATCACACTGCTTAACCACAGCTTCATTTTCTAGCATGGCCTCCAGTGTTTTTAATACTGGCACGTAGTAGAATGTTGCATCCCTATTTCTTTTGTTTCTTCCCAGTAGTATTGTAACAGGCTCCACAAAGAGAAAGCGTTTCTTGAAATGCAAGAAACGGGTGTGCTTTCTGCGGAACACACCACCCGGATCTCTGTGCACAGCTAAGACAAGGTATGCTTCAAATGCTTCGTCGATTATCTTGTCAACTTCTTCACTGCACACAACATGTTTGAGCCTAGCTTTAAGAATGGAAGTCATCGTCGAAACATTAGCGGTCTGAATGTCATATATAGCCTCTGCTATCAGCTGCACAGTGGATGAAGGAACGTGACGCTCTGACAGCAATCTCAGGTACAGATGAGCGAAAGCATCAGTAACTTCGTCACTGCATGTTTCCTGGCAGTCTCTGGGGGAACCGTCATGAGTACTTGCAATTGGAGCTTCTTCAAGCTCGTTGTCCCAGGAGTTCTCAGCAGACTGAATATTTCCTGTGACTGCTTCTGAAGCAATTGCACTGACCATAGCTTGAACCTGCGATTGTGGAGCTGAGTTCGTGGCCTTTACGTGGTAGCGTGAAAGGTGGGAGGAGAAAGAAGCCTTGTTCTTGTACGCTTTGCTGCAGTTCTGAAATGGGCACTTCACCTCTGTCCCTTTGGTAATGTGACATTTCAAGTGTGCCACAAGAGATTTATAATCTTTGCAGAGCTGAATGCAGGCATCCACAGAGCACACGAAGTCACATCTGTGAACAGTTATAGCACTGCGGCTTTCGCCTTCTGCACGTCGTGCTTGTCTGTGTTCACGGCATATGTGGCTGTACACGCTGCCGACTTTACGGAACGTCTTGCAACAACTTCGAAAAGGGCACTTGACGCGGAACTGGTTCACATTTTTGTGCAAAGCGATCTGCTTGGAGAAGAAAGAGAGAGACGAAGTAATGTTGCTGCATATGCTGCAGGAGAACATCGCTGAAAAAACCAGAATGGAAAAAATTAAATTTTTATCCACATAACTTTAAGATTGTTAGCTATACAAGGATAGAAACTGGGAGAGTATGGGAGTATGGGAGATGTGCACTTAACCTGCGCCACTAGTTCTTGCCGCCACAGCAGGAAGTAAGCCACCTTTCTTATTTTTCGGCTTTAACGCGTCGCCTTAATTGTGCCGGGCTTTTCCGCGGAAACCTGGCATGCGACGTCACGTCGCGCATGTGACGTCAGTATCCGGGGGTTATGGTTCATAGCGGCAAACACTTTCAGATGTCATGCGCTACCGCGGCCGCCGCTTTTCCACGCGCGCCGCTGTTTTGGCGTGCGAGAGGAGAGGGAAAGGCGCGAAGACGCGGAAGTTCAAATTTTGTCTGCATATAACTTAGCTTCCACATGACGCATTAAAATAATCTCTCTGGATGATAATTATGAAGCGGCGTCTTTTAACATCCCAGACATATCGCAACATTATTGAGAGCCCCTTTCACAGTCACTATTACTCGTTCGCTCGTTACCCCTGTACGGTTAATCAGTACTGCTCCTAGGCTTCTCTCCTATGCATCACGTCATACTCGCAACGGCACCATCAAACTCAACTAACACCATCGGTCACACGGCACCGGTTTTTCCACTCAGCGGCCCATATAACGATTTCGAATTAAAATTCAGCAGGTCGTGTGTGCCAGCTCCTATTATTGCGGTCGATGAGTGGTTGTCGGCGCCGCTGACGCTGTCTTAAACAGCACTCTATCATATGGTTCAGATGCAATTCACTAGAGCCACGTTCACATTAGGAAACCGAACACTTGGTCTTCCACTGCACTCGCGACTATTTTATCTTAAGGCCTGCCAAACAATACGAGCGCGTTATATGCGCGCACGGATTGAACAAACCCTAATTCAGATGACTATTGCCAACGGCAATACTAAGTTCGAGACACGCGCGTCAACTTGTCATTTCGTGGCAGGGAAAGTTTATGAACCTTCAAATACACTCAAAAAAATGAACAGAAAACCAAAACTACCCACAAAATCACTTTCAGCGTTACCACTGCTTTTACCACCATCTATGACGATTAGCTAACTCAGTGAGGCCCCCGCCAGCCCCAAAACACGCGCCAGCATTCAATGCCGCGGATGGCCTACGGCTGCCTGGACAAAAAAGCGTGCCGTACATGTGCAGCGTTGGGAGCCGGCGTGCAAGGGGAAACGAGGAGGAAAGCGCCGCGCGGAGGAGAGTGTCATAATCCTATAAGCCACTGACAACTGGTCAGGACGTGATTTCACACATGCATGAACTTGAAAAGCAGCCGCTCGTCCAATACGTAATAGTAGACTTTTTCAATAGCTTGAAGGCTCTGGTAACAAACAGCTACAGCTGTGCGCCCACAAAAGCTTTGCGTACGCAATGGGCGCACCTAAAACGCAATGCCACCTGTCCTGGAAACGACAGTTTTATTTGGGAATAGCTAGCGCAGCACCCGAGCAGCGTAGCATACTGTGGCGTAATCTAATGACCCCAAGTCAAGACTACTGAACTGTGTGCTCAAGAAACTTTTTTTCAGTTTTGTTAATGCAAGCACCTCTAACTCGCCCCAGGTTGCATGCAAGCGTCGGCGCCAGGCGACGCGACGGACTACGTCAGCACAGATCCGCATTCGCTCGAAGCCCAAGCTTAGCCCTTAATAAGAAGTCTAGTAACCTGTGCCCCAATCTGCTCGTAATTTAAGCATGCTGTCAAGCATCTACGCCGATTGCAATTCTGCGCCAGCCTCTGAAGAGAACTGACACGTGCGGGTGACCGACGACCAGTTCCCCGCATAACATGCATCTCACCGTCCAGAACTGTCCGTAATACGTGATATACTCCAATATGGTAGTCTCATTAGCCGACAAACAGATCAAACAGCATATTCAACATTAAAATTTTCAGATTATTTTTCACAGCGATAGCAAAAGCCGTGTGGAATCTATTTGACGCTTATGCCGATACAGCGGCGGCGACCAGGCCGCCGAGCCTACTGAGGCGAAAACATGCTCCACCGCAATACACGGGGGAGCGCAGGCCGCGTAGCATCCACAAAGCGGGAAACGAACGATCCACCTCCGGGTCGACGTTGCTTGTCGACAGCTAGGCAAGGGCCAAGACCGCAGCTTTGTTTACTCGAGAAAGTTCGCGTACGCAGAGTCTGAACACTCGTGAGTTCAAAGATACCGTGAGCCGAACGGCCTCCGCTCAGCCGTAGCTCCGCGTGAGCAAGATGCGATGCCGCTGCATTCGAAACGACAAGCTGATGCAGGGCTGGAATCTCGCGAGACTGGTTCGGCTCGCGCGAGTGGCCGGTGCGCCGGCCGAATGACGACAGTCGGCGCGGCGGCCAATGCCGCGAGTCGAAGCTCAGGCGAGAACCCGAGCCCTGGCAGATCTCAAATTTAACGCACACACCACGTTAAAACAGGCTGCAAAGATATCAGATTGCCTTTAGAGGCAATCATGAATGCGATGAAAATTAAGGGCTGCGTGGTTGCGGTAGCGAGGCCGCGGCACGATTTAGAAGCTAGCACAATGAAATATGGAATAGACACACGACGCTTGCCGCTACGGCGGCGTCCGCGGCGGCAAGTGATTCGCGCGTGAGCGCTCGTCCTGTTCGTTTTAACTTTTAACTGCGTGTCAAAGCTGCACCTTCACCATGAACAGTTTACGGAGCGTAGGCAGCTTGAAACCGCAAGGCGGAGGATGAAAGTTACGCAGGGCTCGGGCTTTCCCGATATTTAGTGAGATGCGAGCTATGTGCCCATGCCTTAATATTTCGCTACAGTAATCCACCTCCATCGCACGCAACATCTACAATATAGTTTAGAGATTTCCACCGGTGACACAAAGCAAATCACACTGTCTGTATCAAGTGGCAGAGATTGTTTGTTCACTCACCTTTCCAAATGAAACGAATAAATCGGCGCACGAAGACACCAAACCCCTCTTCATGCGGAAGCCATCTTGCGAAGTGCAGCTCCGCATCAAAAGCAACCACATAGTACTAGTTGTGCGAAAAATTTAGTTTACTACACTCTAGGCTTTAAAAAACAAACGGATGTTTTTAAGGTTTTCGGGTGCATTATTCGTAGCTTACTTCTTAATAGAGACGCACGTGACTAGACCACGGCGGTCAAAAACAGAAAATGTCTGTTTTTTTGCTTGATCACCTTTCATTTCTTCCAATAGCGGATTTTTTCCGTGCGGCAACAGTAAATTTCTGCAAAAACGCCTGTAATTTTACACACTTTTTTTACAGTGTAGGCAAGGCAACTATAGACGTCCTCTTTGTTAGAAGATGAATAAAATAAAAACGTTTCTGATATAACACGCGTAATTTTTTTTTTCTCAGAGTAATAAGCACATAAAGCGTACTAGTGCGCAAAATACCATTCGCAGAGTATGACACAAACGAAACCGAAACTCTTCACATCGCGCCGCTTATGAAGCGTTGAAATGCGCGCGCTAAACTATTGCTCGAAAGTTTGCAAGTTCTCCGTGGTGTGTCTTCTGTAAGCCGACAGCTACGCCTAGCTGAGTGACAGCGACCTGCACAGTCTGATCGCATCCCCTAATGACAATAAAGTTGGCACCATAAAGTGCGCCATGGACCTTGGGCCATCCACATCTTCGCAGGGTGATGAACCGGCCGCCGGCGCTCTAGAGTGCGTGGAAGATTGCAGGTCATCCACTAGTGATGTGAAGGTGCTCCGCTGCAACTTGCCTGATGGAAAAGCCGCAGAACTGTGGGCGCGCCAATATAGCATGAACAGTAACACCTCCTGGATTTGCGAGAAGATCCAAACAAAATGCACCAGATAAGCGAAACTGCGGTTTTGGCATGACGAAATGTGGTGCGTGTTATTCAAATCAGGATGTATATGTAGGTGGCTCCGGATTAATTTCAACCACCTAGGGTTCTTTAAAGTGCGCTGACATCGCACAGCACACGCGCGCCTTTCGCCTCCATCGAAACGCGGCCACAGCGGCCGAGATTGCAACAGGGTCCTCCTCCAGTAGTCGAGCGCTCTCGCAATTATAACCTCAAGAATTTTGATGCCTCAGGCTTGTTTGATATAAAGTCCCTTCATGAGCTTTATGAAGATCCATCCATTCATCCATCCATCCGTCCGTCCGTCCGTCCGTCCATTCTCAAGGATGGAGGAAGCCGATGTTGCATGCAAGAAGTTTGAGGAACCCTAGACTACTGTACAAGCAACAGTCGCAGAAGGCATATACACACTTTATGGAGCACTTTCACAGGGTGACAGATCGTAATGGCTACATTACAACGAAACAATGTATAAATGCAAGTAAAAAAAATTGATTATTTAAAAAAAAAGACTAAAAAATTCTGGGGCACTTTGTTAACCTAAAGTGTGGTGAGGCGAAAGCCTTTAGCGCGGTGTCACTGATGTGTAGTTAAGATGTTAATTAAGTACACAATTATTTGTGAATCTTAAATGCTGGAGACACTGGAGGGCATTTGGGAGGCGTGCGCCTGATTCGACGCCTTTCTGCAAACACTCTCCAGCGACGTAGACAAGGAGAACTACATGTGCGTTGGCAGGAAGTAGTGTAGTCGTTAGCACGCTTAGCTGCGGAACGGGAGTATGGTAGATCGAATCCCATCGTGCACAAAAATTTTTTTCTTATTGAAATGAAGAGTGTCACGGACGGATGGACGAACGGACACCGCGAGTATGAGCCATTAAAGGCTTTCGCCTTAATAATGCAGCTTAAAATATATACAATTAAGTGTGATGAACATATTGATTAGAGGTAAGAGTTCATGAGCAACTTGATTTCTGACGGAGTTTGGTTGAGAATTTCTTTGCCTCTGTTGTGACAACTGTTTAGAACTTTGGGTAGGTGACACTGAAGCATTTGATCACCATAATTAGTATGGGAGCTGGGAACTTTCCACACATCTGTATGATGATTTAGACGCGCTGATGCAGACTGTTGCTGGTTCGCTATTTCAGTTGTCATGCAATGTTTTCAAGAACTGTAAATAAAATTGTTTTATCGTCTTCGGTTATAGATCTGCTGATTTTTAGGAAGATTATATTTCTTGAAGACAGGTTCAGTGTGCTTTGTATAAGGTAGGTTTTCAAAAAAGATTTTTTATGCAATAATAGAAGTTTGTTAAAGGAGTATAGATACCTAACTTTTGGGCGCATGTTTTTTTCTTTGTAATGATGTGTAAGATATTATTATACATGGATCACCGCATGTTATTCTCCTACGACCGCTGAATACTTTATAATCGCATTTCTTTCCCGTGCTGTTTCAGTTTCAACAGCCTAATGAGGACTGTGATGTCAACTTGTGTTTACAGGTCACGTAAGGCATAAAAAAACTGCAGTATAATTGCTGTTTCTACATTCGTTGGCATTTCGTCTCTTGAGGAAGGCTCACTTCAGCTCTGCAGTAAATTAAAACAATGAAGCAGTGATTATACGGATATTTTTCCATGCCCCGCGCGACACAAAAGCACTCTTTGACATCACAGCCATCGTTCAGCTATTGAAACCGACACAGCATGACAGAAAAATTCGATTATAAATTATTTACCAGTTGCAGGTGAATATTGCATGGTGATTCATGCGTAGTAGTGTCTTCCGCATCATTGTAGAGAAGAAAACATGCCATCAAAATTAGGTGTCTATAGTCCTTTAATATTGCATTCCGTTGTCGAGCACCATACCGAATGGGAATGCTGTATATTAAATATAGCGTATATATTGTATATATGTTATTTTATGATGATAAAAACGTTTGCAAAGGTTGGTCCTTTGTTTGTTGGTTTGATTTTATAGAACTTTAACGTGCTAAAACGGCTGAGGCGAGGGACGCCATACTGGGGAGCTCCGGAAAATTGTGACTACCTAAGGGTTCTTTAAAGTGCACTGACACTGCACAGTACATGGGCCTCCAGCATTTTGCCTCCATTGAAATGCGACCGCTGTGGCTTGAATCGAACCCGTGTCCTTCAGGTAACTAACTGGGAGTGAGGAACAGAGCTTCAAAAAGTTTCTTTTGATGAAAATAACCCTCTGTATTGTGCTCAGTCCTTTCATAAAGTGTAATATTTCCTCCAGGCGACATATGTTGACTGCCATCAGAGCCTCTAACTTTTATCTCGGTGTGCCACCACCATCTGTTCTGGCTTGACATTCTTTGCAAATTCAAAATGTAAATCCTTGCTGAAACCCCCCGTTTTCCTATCGTTATTGTCATCATAGGGAATGGTCTGCAAGAATATGCCAATAATTTAAACTTGTCCCAAAAGTAGACTTCGTTCGTTTAAGGATTTTGGTAAACTGCGTTATGAATTTTTACCTGTTCATTAATTATAATAAGCTTCGGCTGTAATAACATTTTATACTGAACTATGAAACAGTACTGAAGTATGAAGACCAAGAAATCCCTTCCTGGCTCAAAATTTCAGAATTCCTCAAAACTTTTCATAATAAGCATGCCTTATGAGCACTATTTATTTTAGCTCTCCCCAAAGGCACAAGGCACATATATCACACATATATCATGTATGATGTCAAATAATGGCACATAATTTGCTCCATATGCAAACTTTAAGGCCATGTTTTTTTTTGCCCTGTAGAGGCCTTCTCAGTTATTACACTCCTTGATGTGTCTGGATTCATTTCAAATAATTTGGCTTGCCTGCATTGCACAACATAAAGACTGTCTTGTTAAGGTCATTATCAAACCTCATAAGGCGTACATTATGCACGTGTGCACTGACTGTGGCATCTTTTGGTTCTTGTAGGACGGTCTTCCACAAGGTGTGGCGGTGCCAGCATAATCCACGTGAAAAATCGTCACAGCGCAACACCTTGTGCCCAGCAAAGCTGGATATCAAGATTAAAAAAGTGAATCGCGACACTATGAAAAATGACCTGTTCCTCTGCCGGCAGACACCTGTACAGGCCGTTGTAAAGGTGTCGCAACACAACCACAGCCTCCAGTCAGCTGACTCACTAAGACTTCTTCGACCCAGCGAAGAAAAAAAAACTGCTTTTCAAGAATATTTTGAAGATGGAATGACGACCGTTCAAGCAATAAGCCACCATGAGAGGGTTCTCACTGGAAAACCAAATGGGCACACCCTGCTGGCAAATTCAATGGCCAACCCACCACCAAGGAGTGTTTACCGGTGGCACCAGGAATGGCGGAGTCAAAAATATGGACCCCAGGGTAACCCATCTTTAAAGCTGCAGGAAAACAAGCCCAGGTATTTAGCCCAGGGTAAGCAGGATTACCTATTCCATAAAATTCCAGCATTATTCTTTGAAATTTTTAATTTCTGCTACTGCTTCCAATCCTGATAAGTGTGTGCATCACCACATATCAGAGATGTAAGTAATGTACAGTTGTGTGATGGGGAAGACATTCAGGAAAACACTTTAGACAGGTGCTGTACACTCTGCAGTGATTTAGCTATTCATCATCCGGGCAAGGCAGAGCTAACGCATTGCCAGCATCTGTGCTTATTCATGAGAGCGTATTGTGAAAACAAAAGATGGGCCATCATTTCCAAGCTATACTAGCTGTGCATTTTCAGTGAAAGCCCTTACACTGTGGGAAAAAAATTTATGTTATAAATTAGAGCAATAGGATAGAAAAAAGAGCTAAGGAGAGGGAAGAAAACAGAAAGGTAGAATAAACGCAAGTCCTACATTCATGCAAAGAAGAAGCGTGGAATAAGTTCAGCAGGGTGCATTGCTGGGCAAGTTGGTTTGACATACTCAAATATGCGGCACTGGCAGACGACGGAAGTCATCTGCCAGTGCTGCATATATGAATGCAGTAAGTGCTCAGTTGTAATTGCTGACTTCAAAATGATTCTTGTACGCCAGTGCACTGCACATGTAAAACCTGTGTAGCGACACACCTGCGCCATGTTTGAGCACAAAAAGCCATAAACAGAGGCATTTCCACAATACTACACTACAATGTTACAAAGTTCTAAAAGCGGCACTGTTACCACAGTGACCTCAGTTATTGTCAGTCTACGAAGTCATACCGAAATGATGTGTGTTCAATATTTTTACCTGAAAACACCTTAAACAAAATGAGGCCACAATGCATCTTACTGTAATTCTAAGTTGCCTGAGAAATATGCATGAATGGTAGATGGGCAATACACTGCGTATGTGTACACTCAAGTACATCTTCATCACCCATTTTGAAGAGCCAGAAGCATCATAAAATTGTATACAGCCGCTTTTACACATTTTCTCCTTCCTTCTGTGTATCTTTGAGTAGAAGGATTACCTGTTCGTATGACTACTTTAAAAGATTTATCACTGCCTCTACTGCTGCTGCACTGCACGAGTTGCAGGTTCTCTGTGTCCCACTAGTCCTAATTCTCACAAACTGGCTTATATTTACTGTTGAGCCATTGTTAGAAAGCTGCAAAGCATTAACGGCAACAAGAGAACTGATGCATGACATGATAAAGGAAATGAACCATGTAAACAGTGCACCAACTCAGGCGGTGCAAAAAGATTCTCAGCATTATGTAAGCGTAGATGGTGACTTTGCAAGTCACTGCTGCTGGTAGCATTCCATCACGCGCACTTATCAATCTATGATTATTTTTTAAAATGCATACAGTCATTTGATCACTTCAATGATATAAACGTAATGAATAGGTTTAAGCAAAGAATCTATAAAGTGCTGCCAGAAACTCAAGAGCTGTGGTATACAAGAGTGATAAACTTCCTGACTAAAAACGTGCTAATCCTTGTTCACTGTCCAGAGACCTGACCAATGTGGGAGTTACACACATGAGCAACATTATCTTTTAGAGTAAGTGAGAACAAATTTATTGCCGACTTTGTCGCTTACGCTTGCTGTGGTGGACAGAAGAGGAATATGGGAATATCAGATTTGTCCTGTTCCACAATTCTGAGGAAAAACGAAAACTATTTATTAACATTTTTTTGCCAAGAGATTAAATACAATATCTTTTTATTTTGCATTGGCAAAAAAAATTGGCAAATATGCTAAGATAAGTGGCCTCTACAAAGCAGTATAAAGCGTGGCTAAACCAACCGTGTCCTTCATTCATGTATCAGTATACCCATACTTTTCCCTTCCTTAGCAACCCAATTCCCCAACAAATGGCCTTGAGCCTCCCTTTCGAAATAAACAGCTCATTCATTAATTAATTCATTCTACATGGAACATCAAACTGCTCTGAAAATGCACTGCTAAGATGCAAAGATATTAAAAAAGACTTTCTTCGAACAAGCTTGTGTTACTAGAGGTAACATTCTGTGATAAAAATTTACAATGCACAAATAAAAAAGACTTCCTTTGAACAAGCTTATATGTTATCAGAGGCAACATGCTGTGATAAAAATTTACAATGCACAAAATCTTCTAGACAAAGTACTGCCAGTACAAGAGCTGGAATATGGTATGTGGGAACACCACCTGCATCAGGATTAGTGAATAGCTAAAATTAGTGATAAGCGCTTGTTCAAAATACCTTGCACACCAGTTGCAGTGCGGAGTAAAAACTGATGTTCAGAGTGCTGTGGTTTTATAAAAACAATAGCGAGCAAGCTTGTGAAGTCAAACACAGATTTTACTTTACTCCGCTGCCGTAATCCATAGTGAGTAATAGAGAGTTATCCTATGTACATAAAAATGTTACGAAAGCTAGCTATTGGGCATAAAGAGAAACACAAAAAGTGGAGAGGCTAACCCTCATGTTTATCACTCTTTTCATGCTCCTTCAATGATATGCTTGTTTGTTTTGCAGGAACAGGTGTCAGCATCACGAGTGTGGCAGATGACAGCTGGGCAGTCCTTGTCGTCACACCCATCATGCATCGAGCCCAGCAGCTGGAGTCCGCATGTGACATCAGATTCCTGTACACTACATCATCATGTGACGAAACTAGGAGCACCATAACGGTGCTGCTGACAGCCACAAAGGCAGCGGCAGTGCCTATTGCACTCGTCATACACAGCTCCCAGACCAGGGAGGGGTACAAACAGGCCTTCCAGCAACTCAAAAGCCAGCATCCATTATGCTTTGGAAACAGCCCGGTTTGTTGCTATATTGAATTATGAGCAAATTAGAAAAACATTAATTTTTTTTGCAAGACTTCCTATCCAAACCGCCTTACTATCCGAAATATGACAATGGTGACAGATTGATGTGGCACGATATTGTATTTTGATTTGGTTTTCTGTGCGTCTTACAACTTTTACGTCTGACACTTCTAATATGACCACTGTATTTTTCTCTTTGATGCCTATTTGTCATATGCCCTGCATTAATGCTGCTACTAAGTATACCTTGTACCTATTTATATTTTCGCCTTTAAGTTTTGCCACGTACAATAGTTTATTTACTTTTTGCCTTCCATCTCATGTTGTATTAGTTTCTCTTGTACATATGCCACTTCTTGTCCCTCTTACTCAATGCCTTTCTGACCCTTGTAAGGTACTATGAATAAATAAATGAATAAATACAGTGCATATCTAAAACCGAACACAACTGCAGAAGAAGTTGGGTTTATAATGCAACAAGCTGGACAATAATTTGGTATAGGTTGAGTCACATGTCAGGCGAAGGATTACCAACTTTCCTTTTCGAAGAAGATTGAATAGAGGCCAGGACACATGACAGACAAACAGCTGCATGTCGAAATTAGTCATTTTTTGGTTAAGGCGTGTCTGCCTACAAGCTGATTTTCTCGACCACGCTGCCTTTCAAGGCATGTTTCCACCAAGGAATTTTCAAAAGGAAACACAATGCAGGAAAAGCAAGCTTCCAATTTTTCCGCCAACTCGTTCTTGGTTTTTATCAAGGAACTCCTGCAGACTGCTGCTGCATACTGTTTGTTGCTTTACCCCTCATGTAAATCCCTCACCCAAGGGCCCTTGAGGCATCTATAACAACAAAAAATAAAATCAAGCACGTTCCTGAATTCTAGATGAATCTTTAGCTTAGTTTTGAGATGTTATGTAATTAGCTGCATAGTCATCCTTTTCTTCTTATCTTTCCAAGAGTTCTTCACAGTAGAGAATTCTTTCTTCTCTGACTGCTGTTGCAAGGCACATAGGTTAGAAAATGAAAACCCTTTGGAGTGGCTATTTATTCCTGACTATATGGCCTGATCGCACTCAAAAAGTGGTTATTTTGATAAGGTCATGTTTGGAACAGAAAGTGTGCTTTGGAAAACCCTCACAAAACATGGACTAATCAGTAATCATAATCAACAGCATTGACTGCTTTTTATACATGCCAAAGTGCTGGTCAGCATTGGTGTTAATGTCCACACAGTAAATACATGTCCCACTACAACATTTTAAACAAGGGCTGTAAGTGTCTCTGCATTTATAAACCGGCCACTCACAGTCTCTAGTATGTGCCAGAAGTAAGCATAAATTTTTTTTAATCCTCTTGCCACAGTGTTGGCAGAATATTCAAGAAAAAACAGGGCATAGAGTTGGCAGATGGGTAGAATGTTAAAATACAATCTTGCCGAGGTGTATACGCGTGCGTCAGCCTGTTGGTTTATGCTTGTGATAGGTTCCTTTTCACCTTACAGGCTCCAGCTGTGTTTATGAAGGACAATTCAAGACCCGAAAAAGATGCCCTACATGAAACATGGCCCAGCCCACGACAGCTGCTGTGCCACTTTCATGTTCTTCAGGCCGAATGGCGTTGGCTGACCTCCTCAAAGAACCAGGCAGTCAAGGAAGAGCGACGCCACTTGATGAGAGCTTTTCAGAAGGTGATGCAGACACTGTCATTTGACTACCTGCCTAGGCCATACAATACAAAAGAAAAGAGAGACACTCTGCACATAAAACACTTCGCCATGCCTATTTTGGCTGAAACATTGCATTACTCAGAAATAAGAACGTACAGCTAATATTTAAAAGGACGCTACGGATAAACTGAAGTTGGCCTGCACTGATAGACTCCTGCAATCTAACGAAAAGAGGCTAACCACACCCCTAATGATGTAGCTTTTAGAAGTGAACAAAGACAGAAAAAAAATTAGAGTTATCGCTACCACAACCATTCTAACAAGCAAACTATAATGACATTAAGACCTAATCTTATACGTAGATTCCCAAGGCAAGGATCCATCACCTCCCACTTCTAAACAGTGATCACAGAGCTCTTTCCAGTCTTCACGGCATGAGTTTTAGTCAAGTGGAGTGAAGAAAACAAGTGTTTCATTTTAACATCCAACTTTCTAAGAAATAATGGCTCTTTCACTGCCATATGACTGTGCAGCACTAGTCATTTTGTTTTTGATTTTTAACGAAGTATGTACAACATGCAGAACCTGGCACATATAGTGCACACCTTGAGGTAAACATACTCACGATGACAGGAAAAGAACTCCATGCACTTTTCCTGTCACATACATAGTCTCATTGCCATGCTTCACAACAGTGTAGCAAACACAGATGAGAGAGACTGGACATAACAAGCACTTGTTGTGTCTAGTCTCCCTTTCACCCGTGTTTGCTGCACTGTTATGAATCATGAATATCTATCAACTCGCCCAACCTTCTATACTCTCATTGCCACTTGATTCAATGGCCACTGAGCTGAATGGAAATCCGCTGGGGCCAAAGATAAGTTTTTTCACTTGCCATTCAACTCTATGGGGATTAACTTAACAGAGGTTTGAAAACGCAATTAGATAATGTCAAGAAGCCATGAGAACAACCACATGGTCACCATACATTGGAAAAAATACACAGGATTGAAACAAGAAAAATGAAAATTTTCTGTTCATTATTTTATTAATTGTTGACTTAAATAACTTCTTCAGAAATTAATTTTTATTCGATCATCAAAATAACAGCTCCGCAGATTTCCAGAAGTAAGCAAAGCAATACCATCTTTTTTTGTATGCCACGTCTCTGCATTTTGCCGATTTTGCCCATTTAAGCATAACTGCATGCTTCATGACAACCAAGAACTGGCAATGCCCTACTGGTGCTACAACACAAAGAGAAGAGAAGAGATAACAATTTGTTTGTGTAAGTAACACTGGAAAAAATATGAATGCTTCTGAAACGAAATGCACCGTGTTGCCTCCCATCTCTGTCTTTGGATTGTGCCTACTTGCAAAGTGTGCAGTGCTTTATTTTCTGAACATGTGTGAATTAAAAACTGCATTTAAAACAATAACAAATGTTTTCCTAACCTGCTGCTTCAGACCGAGTGTTCGTCCCGAATGTAACTTACCTAGTTAGATATATCTTGTGCCAGTCAACAGATTTCATGCTTTCTTATTAACAAATTCATATCTGCGACAGCAACACACATGTATGGTCCTTAAAAAATTTTATGGTCATTGACTCTTTGTGCATTTCGATTGCTCATGTGACAGAGGATCCCTGGTGAGAAAAACTAAGCAAAGTTAACTGATCAAGGAAGGATGATGAGGAATGCAGAAACAGCTTGTACTTGCTCAAGATATAGGTCCAATCCTTTTGTGATATAAAGACATTCAGTTCAAAAATGAGTTCACGTGTTATGGTACAGAAATAATGGTACGCAGCTAGTAATACAAAACACCACTGTATGATTAGACGATATGCTTTTTTTGTTCTGGTTTCAGATTCTGTATGCAAAAACAATTCAAAAGCTCCAGACAGCTAAAGAGCTTCACTGCCACAAACACGAAGCCTTCATAAAGAGAGTGGAGACCTTCCTTCAACACCAGCAAGAGTGGGTGCTCCTCTACCATGCAGGCACAGTCACCAGAGGCCATAACACGAATAATTATTCAGAGGCATCCATACGAATCTTGAAGGACATCGTTTTGGGCCACACCAAGGCTTACAATGCCGTAGCCCTGGTAGAGTTTACCATCACAACTTGGGAAAAATATTTCGAGGCACAGTTGCTGAGGCATGCACATAACCATGACTCCTCCCACCGTGTTGCATTCCAGCATCTGCTGCAGAAGCTGCCCAATGATTTTGCCATGTCTATTGTACAGGTGGATGGCACTTTGTATAGTGTGCTAAGCTCATCTGGCACCAGCTCTTATGAAGTGGATGCGGACATTGGCTTCTGCAGCTGCTGGAGAGGCAGCCAAGGCGCTTTTTGCAAGCATCAGGCTGCTGTCCAGAAGGCTTTTGGTGGCCGTTTTCCGAACAGCCCGGAGCTGACGCCCGAAGACCGCCGACAGCTCGGCTACCTGGCACTGAGTGACCGTTGCCCAAACTTAGAATTCTTTCCTCCAATGATGCCAGGAGGCAATGAAGAGGTCACAGGAGCCTGTACATCGGCACACAGTGAACAGGCTATGCATGAAGATGTGAGCCAGCTGCCAGAATCTCCTCCCGGGCCATTTCCAGACAGGAAAGAGAAACCTGAGGTACAGTGGAGCATTAATCCTTTCAACTATTATAATGAACTATTGTAGAAGCATAACAAAACTTCTTGGAGGTTAATCGCATAGTCATCACTTTCAGCATAGTATATCCCTGTGCTGATTACCTGGCTGATAAGAATATTGTAATGAACCACTGGGTTGTGGACAGTTTCTGTTATGTACTGTGTGCAGCAGGGTTAAAGTTTGGGGCATGCTTGCCCCAACTTGTAACCAGCAGCGCCATAATATTACATAAGTGTGAAACAATATATGAATGCAAGGCCAAGACACACACCACCAACATCCCATTCCCAATAGTGTTAGATCTTGTAGTGAGCCTTCAGATAATTTTTGTGCATCTTGAAGCACTGAAAAGCTCATGTTGTGTTTGACATACATGAACACATTATTACACTACATGCAGTCATATACATGCATGTATATATGTGTGCATGCCTATGCACACATGTATAGCAATCATACAGTTGTCACTAGTGAGAAAGTTCCTTTTCAGGTGAGGAGGCCCTGAAGGTCAAAATAAAATGAAACAGCAGATCATGCATCAGTGCGTTCACCTTCGTTTGGAATGGCGTGCGTGCATGTGTTTATGATTACAGTGCACATATATTCAGGAAGGGCAACCTCCTTGAGAATACTGACAGGGTGATAAATCTAATGGCCAGGAAACTTCACTTATTCTTGATAACAGAGAGATAGATGCAAGGTAAGGCACAAAGGTTCACCAGGAAATGCCCAACAGGCTGCCCTACATGAGGAGAGGGTGAAAAAAAGGACAAAACAGAATAGAGAAGGAAAGTTGAATTCAATTACTTGAGAGGATGGAATATGTCCATATTGTCGTCTATAATCTACAGAAACAAACAAGAGCTATTGTGTATATACAGACTGTAGCTTAGGATAAACGTCATGTTTGTGACAGTAGTTTGGCAGCAGCACATTTTAGGCATGCAACCAAAACAAAAATATACTCATTTCTGTAACTCAAGCTGGAAAGGCTGATTGATGGTGGGTCACTTGGTGTAGGATGTTCAGGAGGGTGAAAACCAGCAAAAAAGGGTACGGTGCAGAAGATAGAGGGCAGGACAGTGGCTTCACTAACAACTAAAGTCTGTATTGAAGACTGGCTGCGAATTAGTAACAAAGCCATACATGGGCTAACAGAAATTTATCTATGAAGATTCACAACATCAATATCTTTGTTATAGATGGTGCACTCACATTTTGTGCTTGCTTATCAGGAAGGCCTGAAGAATTTTGCCTGCCTTACGTGTTTTCTGGTGGCCTAGAACGGAAACCTTGCCAAAATATGGTGGTACATCTGCTACAGTGAATGGTAGCATTACAACCAAGGAGGAATGTCTGTTCAGCTCGGACTTTCCATCAGGAATGACAAAACAGCAGAATTCGTCTTGAAAAGTAAGAACGGCAGTGCCAAAATAGAAAAAAATGGAAGGTGTGACCAAAAAAAGGTACATTAAAGTCAGTCATTACTTATTTGCACAACATGATGCACAGCATAAAAAATTTACCAAACATCAAGGCATAAATGTGATTTTTTTTTTCAAGTCCAGCAAAGCCATCGTGCCTCATGAAATATGCACTGAGTAAAAAAAAAACTGTGCACCACCAAACATGACAGCTAGCACATGTAATGCACCACAGAAGCGGTTTACAAGATTCCTTTAATTTGTGGAACAAGTTATGCCTGGCAGCTAGTGCGTTAATGATAAGAGAAGTGATAGATTGTAAAAGTACTAAGGTAGTGAGCAATACTGATGCTGGAGAAAATGGTCGTCTTGCCTTTTAACGTAGCTGATGTACCACAGTATCTATAGTCGCAGCCATTTAAATACAAAGCATTTGTTAATGACCAAACTCCTCTCGCACCTCACCTATAGTAATTTAGGAGGTACCCGACATGTACACAAACAAGTTCCGCTGGTGTGCTCATACATAACGTCTAGAAACCTTCGCTAAATGTACGCAAAAAGTTCAAGTGATGAAGCTTGTTCTATATAATTGTGGCCCTGACTGCACGTCACATTTAGTGAAGTTTACATTCTAGGCCACAGCGACATCCTTGAGGCCTTTCATATCAAGAAGTTTGGTGATTCTTATGCGAGTGTACCATCTCTAGCGCTGATGAAAAAGGAATTTTATGTTATGAATTCTCGCATGTAAGTTTCTCTTAGCTGCGGTTTTGGCATATTTAGGCTGTATTATTTGACAGCCTGCCTTTAATAAATATTTTAATCCAGCAGTTGTCCACCCCTTTGTGTTGTGTACCGTCTTTTCTGGCTGATTTTCATCTACCTGTTACCCACTCTACCCACCCGTCCATTTAAAAATGTCGCATAAGTTTTTAACCCTTTGATGTGTTATTTTTGTTTTAATCAAAAACAAACATTTTTCATCTTAAATAGTATATTCAAGCCCCATGAAGAGATAATTTGTTAGTTTGCAAGTGTTAAATACCACTTTATTTTTTAAACGGATATGCAAAATCCTGTACAATGTGTCACAATTAATCGAAACAGCAATATTGAAATGACAGGAGTTGTCGAGTAAACAGCCGAAAAATAGTGAAATTAGTTTTTGTTTTTGAGTTACACATTACGCTTGAAATTGCGAGACAATAGATGACCTTACTGCTGGTGGCAAGATCTATCTGCATAAAAATGGCGAACGACATGCTAATACCCTGCTCAATGTTTCGCTAAATATTACTTATAGTATTCATTAAGTGGCATAAATAAGAACCACATCATATGTGACATGAAGAACGCTAATTCTATATGAATTAAATTACTGCTAGGCATAGCACACTCTCAGAAAAGCCCGTTAGTTTGCCCTGTACACAATTATGTACAAAATGCCTTGAAGGGTTAAGCAGGGCTCACTCTTTCAGTATACAGTCAGAGATAGTATCATGATTATTTTTTTATTTTCCATTGCAGGACATGGAGGAAAAATACTGTGTACTTGAAAAGGAGCTGCGACGTGTGCACAAGCTGGCTAAAGACAGCGCTGTTTATCTGAAACTACTGGATGCAGTCACTGCACAGCTAAAAAATGTGACAACAAGTAGTGGTGCACATGCTCTTCTGTTGAAGCTAAAGGCCTCCTCTGCAGCAGATAGGAGGCGTGGCCAAATAATAAGAGTACAGCCAGCAAGCCTGGCAAGGCGCCGGCCTGGCCTACCAAGGTGCTCGAAACGCGTTCCTGCTGGGCGGCCACTCACAGCAGGACAAGCAAGAAAAACCAAACGTGGCCACAAATTAGGCAGTAGCATTCAAGAAAATGTATTGGGGGCAAAAAGTCATTAGACCTGCTTTCATAGGTAAAGACAAACAGCATGCAGCAGCACAAGAATACAACCACTGCTACTGCATCCTAGTAGCGTCGCTATAACTGCACCCAGTGCGGTGGCAATTGCGTCACCCTCCTCCCCCCTCCACCTTCTTTTCCATTGTGTGCCGCATGAGCCCTACTCCGCTTCAGTGTTTAGCTTGCTTCATGCCATATGAATATAATTCAACTAACAGTGGCATGAAAAACATGCTTGGTGAACTTTCATATTCATATTAGCAGAGCCAGGAAAACGAAACCTCTTAAATTTGCTTTTTGAACAAAGTTGCACCAATTAAGAGAAATTTACACTAGTGTTTTGAAGGCATGAATGAATGCAGCGACTGACAGTGTGAAAAGAATTGCGAAAATTGTGTGGGCGTTTAAAAGGTTTGCAAAGATATGAGTACCAAAAGCTACAAAAAGTTATAACAGTAACCGGCTAAGGACTGTTTCAGATATACAGAACCACTGAATTGATATCTGCAGAGGTAATTAAAAACAAACAATAATTAACTGATGCAAACACCTTTCCAGTATGTGAAAATGTATGTACTCATCACGCAGGAACCGTGAAGGACAATTGAAGTGTCGAAGTGAACAAGGCCCTGACAAAGGTACAGAAAACAACTGAACTTTATTGCTGTTGGAATAAGCAACAAAAATGTAACCATTCAAGAGAGTTTGACAGCTAGAAAGCTGAATTAAATTGCAAGAATGACAGGGCAACATTATTTATTACTGCAAAACAAACACCTTCAGAACGACTAGTAAGTCGTTAATTGCAGTATGCGAAACACTTCTGGAGATGTACACACTAGCACTTCACTCCGATTAAAGCACTGGCAGTAACGGGATGACAACTGTAGTTACGTGTGGGCTAAACAGAAATCAAAGGATTTCGAACTCTGTGCAATGGAATCACAGGGTTCCCAACTGTATCTAAAGAAATGTAGTCTACAAATATCAGCTGGAAAGATTACGGCAACAGCATTTTACAATACAGGAGGCTTTTTATTACTATAATGCATGCCATGTAATACGAAGACTTCAATATGCTTCAGTAACGATAAATATGGGAGAAACCAAAGTGATATGCCGTGTGAAGCTGACAGCAAATGCGTTAAAGCAAGTCTGCTCACGTCGATGCGCCAATCTACAAGCCTTTCAAATCTAAGCTATCTGGGAAGGCGGCTTCGTGAAGCTTGAGCATTCACCGCGCTGTTCAGGCCTCGGTGGCGGTGATTATTTTATCTTCTGTAATAGAAGCAATTTCTGCGTGGGCAATGATTTCCTGACGATAATGTAATCAAGAAGCGCTAAGCAGGTTCCTGCAGCGCCAAGAAGTCTCCTCAGTTGTGAGAGCAATGACGTAAGATGAAATGTGTGTTCATGTCAAGCGGTATTACACTGATTACAAGACGTTCAATTTCCAAAAACTTTGTTTCAAATGCAAGTAGACAACCTATTAGCCCTTGGTGAACAACTCACTCACCTTGAGTTTGTATCGCGCAAATAAAACGAGCAATATTTTTTTTATTCAAGGAGAGGGTTGCAAGAAGCTCCTGATCGTTTCTTCAACTTTGGTGCTTTTCCCAGTTTGCTTTCAAGAGATAATAATGCAAGGCCTGAGAACCTAGACATCTTATTTGTAGATGTTAAGTAGTTTTTGATAAGTTAGAAACTAGAACCACTGACCATATCGTTACGCCCCAGGCAGGGGTATCCTGAGGAATATTTGAACGTCTAGTGAAAAAGCTCTGCAAGATGAAAAACCCAACTGAGGGATGAACGCGAAGATGTGCAACAAGGACGAATGCTTGGCCTCATGCAGGTAAGTGCCTGCCGCTTCAGTGTGTCTCCGTAGCCAAAATATTTTGGCTCGAACAACTGTTCCGAGAAAGCTGCGAGTTTAGGAAATGAAGCATTAAGCTAAGTGGCAGTTAACAAAGGCACTGCGTGCCCCCCGCCATCCTTCTATCCTGCAGCTGCACGACCTTGAGCTCTGCACCCGATGCGGACCGCACCCCCTCACCCCCTCGTGACGCCACTGCTGCATTATGCCACTGACTTTGCAAAGTGTCGCATTGCTATGCCTGCCACTTCTAGAAAAGGCCTCCCACCTCAGTTGTGCTCAGTGTACATTCCTATTTCATGTTGGAGTGTTCTATGAGGTGTCCAAAGAAGCTCTAAGGGGCAAAAGAGAAAGGCTGTAAAGCTTTATTTAGTTGTTAAGAAAAACTGAACAACTGGAGACTTGAGGTTACTGGTATGTTGACGATACCTCAGTGCATTTTTGTTCCATAGAATTTTTTCTGTTTCACCGATGTTTTCTGCTTTGCAATAGCTTAGTCGCGGTGCGAACTGTGCAATTTTTACACTTTCCTGTATTATTGTTTTTTTTTGTGTTGCCTTGCAATACGATACCTCAGTGCATATCTGTTACATAGAGTTTTTTCTGTTTCACTGATCCGTTTTCTCCTTTGCAATAGCATAGTCGCGGTGCGAACTGTGCAATTTTGACACTTTCCAGTACACTGTTTTTTTTTTGTGGGTTGCCTTGCGCTACGATACCTCAGTGCATTTTTGTTCCATAGAGTTTTTTCTGTTTCACGGATCCATTTTCTGCTTTGCAATAGCTTAGTCGTGGTGCGAACTGTGCAATTTTTACACATTCCTGTACACTGTTTTTTTTTGTGTGTGTTGCCTTGCGCTACGATACCTCAGTGCATTTCTGTTACATAGAATTTTTTCTGTTTCACCGATCCGTTTTCTGCTTTGCAATAGCTTAGTCGCAGTGCGAACTGTGCAATTTTTACACTTTCCTGTATACTGTTTTTTGTGTGTTGCCTTACGCTACGATACCTCAGTGCATTTCTGTTCCATAGAATTTTTTCTGTTTCACCGATCCGTTTTCTGCTTTGCAACAGCTTAGTCACGGTGCGACCTGTGTAATTTTTACACTTTCCTGTATTACTGTTTTTTTTTTGTTGACTTCCGCTATGATACCTCAGTGCACTTCTGTTACATAGTTTTTTCTGTTTCACCGATCTGTTTTCTGCTTTCCAATAGTTTAGTTGCCGTGCGAACTCTGCAATTTTTACATTTTACTCTATTACTGTTTTTGTTTGTGTGTTTCCTTACGTGCCTGTTTTTTAAGAATCTATTTTCGTACGGGGCCACAGCCAGTATTAAAGCTAAATGCTTGTGGCTCACCCCCTTGCCGAAAGTGGCAAATAAATTAAGGCTTATTAAAATACCCCATGCTTTGATATAGAGCCAGAACCAACAGTACATTGTTATGGCAAATACACAACAGCTGTGTGCAATTTTCTGATTGTCCATGCGATGTCCATGTGGCAAATTTAATTTAGGCATAGAAGAAATATGTAACCTTTCTTGTCTGTACACCCTAGCAAAAGTCATGACCTGTATGCAAAATGCTCCTTTTCATATGTAAATCTATGAGGCCAGTACCTTCAACTGCACAAGAATTTTTATTGATATAAGTCGTCATCAGCACCACCCAAGTGCAGTACAGGACAGAGGCTCCTCCTGTTGGCCCCTAAATTTCCTGTTTTGTGCCAGTCACGGCCATGCTATCGCAACTAATTCCATGAACTTGTTACTTCCCCCTGCAGTCAGCCACACTTGAATGCTCATTCTTAATAGCCCAGAGTGCATGACAAAGAATTGGAGAATTCAACTAGTACGTCAGACTTCCAATCACATCTACCTCACTCAACATCAGCAGCCACAAGCTTAAGTTAATTAGTAGCTGGCCACTCAGTGTTGAGTGAAAAATCTAGGATGACAAAATTAAAGGGGCTTCTTCCTCTGGCTTCAGTTTTTACTTCATTACAAGTGCACCAACTGATATTTTATCAGTGGATTACTTGGAGACTTGACATATACCTGAGTAATAAAATTCAATCACTAGGATATATCTCAGCAGAGGAGAGGATACAGTTTAAAAAATAAGCAAACATATAGTCAGAGAAGTACAAGAAGATCATCACATCAATCAGCATACTAGTATATTGCAAATATGAAAAAATGCTGTGCACTGAAGACAGCTCAGAAATTCCTTATCAGATTATTGCTTTGAGAACAACTTTTATAACGCAAGTACTGTGCTGAAAGGTAGACAAATTGGGAAATTTAGTGTCATGTCACATGTATTAGTGTCATGTCACAGGTATTTTACCTTTGAAGTGCGAGTTCTGACTCATAATGCCCCATTATTAGGCAAGCACAGAGGTGGCTTTGAGTGATGGAGTAGAACTAAGTTCAATAAGCATGCCTCACGTCATTGTCACAATCAGCCTCACTGTGTCTACTGTCCAGCTTTTGCAATGACTCAAAAGCGTGAAATCTTCACTGCCGCTTCCTTCCATGTCAGCAGTGTTCTCAGCATTGTCAGCAGTTTCCCAAGCATCCTTAGACAAATATGACAGCACCTATGTGTTAACTTTGACCTCTTGTGAAAGGCAACATGGTAGGCTCCTCAGTTATGCAAGCTTCCATTGCCATATATTAGTACGTCTCTAACCTATCCCATAGGTCACCGCAGGCCCTAGCTAGCTACTCGCCTCATTGCAATGTACAGGGAGTTATCTCTCTCATTTGTGTTTTAACACTCTCAATGACAGCTTCAGGACCGCATTAATGGAAGCAGTAACAAAACACTAGTAGTAGGATAAATAAAAATCTATGATGGAGTCGTTATTCGAGTCTGAAGAGAGCTTGCTTTTGGGTTTCTTAAACAGTTCTCAATCGGACATCGGCCTCACTGTCAACATGCCCTTCACACACATGCAAACACTGCCATGAAACTTTCAAGGTCTCCAGTATTTGCCTTTATTATAGTCATAGTTTTTACTCAAGTTCTGAACTGTAGTGCCTAGAATAGGCAGTATAATGGAACCAAAGAACCTATAATTTTCACGCGATATGTAGATATAAGCGCCTACTTATACACTGCATAGTCCACTGCCAGTCTACAATTCACAGAAGGTAGTAGTGCGTATTGTGGCGCGCATAAACAGTCCACGCGCAAATGCACTTTGAATTAGCACACCAGTCAATGCCGTGCAGTCTGTCGGCTGCTGTAGGTAACAGTATGGCGTATAAGTATCGAAAACAAACAAACAAGTGAAACGTTAAGTGACCACCACTCGCCGCCATGGAGCGAGTTTCGCGGCCATACAGAACAGTGTGTGCCAGTTGCATATCGCATATAACTCACAGTCGTCCCTCTTTAGCGCAGGTAAGGAGGCCAAAGTATCAGAAAAACGCGCTTCCTCGAGGAGCGCAACGAACGGGCCGGCGCAATGCGAGCGGCCATGGGGCAGCAGTTACCATAGCAACAACAACAACAAACAAGCAGCGTAGAAGCATGGGGCGGAAATGACTTCAACGCGCAGCGCAGCCAATTGGCGGCCGTCTGGCTGTGCCGGCTGCGTTTGGCGAAGGCGCACGCCGGACGACTCCACGAGAGGCGCAATGGATCATTTCGGAAAGTTGCGCGCGCCTCCTACGCGACCGCCGCAAAGCAGGCTGGGAATTGTGAGCGAGGTTGCCGGGCAGGATCCGCCGGAGCAGTGGTACGCTATGGACGCCGCGCAACCGCAGGTAAAAAAAAAAAGTTTTTTGGAGTGCTAGTAATACTTTTGTTGCATATTTGCGCCGCAAAGTTATCTTTACATTGCCATACAACTTTTCTGTGGTTATGCAGCCGACGCTACGAGCGCGAAGTGAGTATTTTCGCACGTGAGCGCACGAGAAGCGCACACATGTGCCAGTGTCGCGCGCTCGCAGTTTGCGTTGCGAAGCAACACCGTTGTGAGCGCTTTATATATCTATGCTGCAGAAGGCACGAGCGCGATCCTACGGCTAGCAGGCGTGTTTAGCTGGTGAGCACGCGCTAACAGTGCATTTATTTACTGGTCGCCCGTCGCGAACCTTCCAAGTTTGTGCGGCTGTCCCGGCGGCAGGCGTAGTACGTAGCGTACAGTACATTCATGTTTGTTGCAACAGTGCTACACCCTCTTGCGAGAATGTATGCGCTGTATTTTAGCAAAATACGTCATTATCGAGCACTGCCCATTCAGTCTTTTGGTTACAGCGTGCTATTTAATCTATATTTATTCTACGGACGACTCTGAAACAAGTATATGGTCGAAAGAAACGGACAGAGCATACGTTAATAACGTACACCTTGCAAGAAGTAAGTAGTTGAGTTGGCGCTTAGCTTGTGCCAGCGCATTTTCTTGTCTGTAGTGTTGTTTGAATAGCGCGCAGCAAGTACGAAGCAGAACCAAACTCTTGTATTAGCACTGTTACATTCTCTGTAGCTGAGCATAGCATCTCGATACAGATAGCAGTTGCTGTTTGTGCCATATTCAACGAGTTTGACAGCTCATACCATCTCGGTCGCGGTCTCCATGTCTTACCACCATGGAGTGCAGATAGACGCAGCCAAAATATGAACGTGCCTCGGTGGCTACAAGTAACGCGAACGCGGTCGAAAAAAAAAACTGGGGCGGATGTTTTGACTAACCTGAAAAACATGGACGCGCCAGTACTTTGCACTAGGGTGGCCTCAGAGTTTTAAGTTAGCTAGATGTTTACCGAGCCCGTCCATGTGCAACATTCTTCACGGCCGCGCGTAGTAAACGAAACGGGTTCAGCGTTGCTTTTCAAGCATGCTTGCCACAATTAAACAAAACACAATGTACAGATACTCTTTTATTTCAAGATCACATTGGTGGTCCCATGATCAGCTGTGTATGCTTGCATGCTCTGTTTATATGTGGAGTGTCAAGGAAAACATTTTGACACTTGCTTATACCCATGGTGCAGGTACCACTACGAACCATTCATAATGCAATTCCTCTTGAAGAAGGTTACCGAAAGGACCATGGACAAAGCAGTTAAAAGGCGTGCCGGATGGGTTCTCGGAGCAAGAAATCTTGGCACATCAGAATGCACATGGTGCTCAGAAACATACTGTAAGCGGATACAGGATGTTTAAATCAGAGAAGGTTCAAAATGTTCTTATTTGCAAGGCTGACAGGTCCACTTTTGTTAAAGCAACCGTGGAGGCATCGTTCCCTTTGGCAAAATCATATAACACCGCTGCTGTGCTCTCGTCAAATGGAACTGTGGTTGAAGGAACCTGCAACTGCCGGACTGGAGCTGCAGGTGTTTGTAAACATGTAGTTGCATTATTATGGTTTGTACTAGACCTGAAGCGCTCTGGGGCAGCCTACGTGCGAGACATGCAGTCGTGTACAGACAAACCCAGAGCATGGGGTACTGGGGCTAAGAAGGCCAACGTGCACACACGCGAGTTCTCACAACTACGTTTTGTGAAACATATGCCAATGAAAGCTGGCAGGCATCTGACTCAAGAAACCACAGTTTCTCTGAGAGTGACAGAAGACCATATTAAGAGAATGCATCAGACACAGAAAAATATTCCAAACGCCATGCTATGCAAGACGCAAGGTTACCGGTGCAATCCCTGTGGGTTGAGCATGTGCCAGCTGGGTACAAGTTCGGCTCCTGTGAGCTTACTTTAGAAGACTCATGGGCCCTTGAGCAAGCGACTAGGATGCAAAGCGGCTCTACAACATGGAACTTCGAGAGATCCAAGCGCCTGACTGCTTCACACTTCGGAGATGTGGTGTCACGGCAGAAGCCAGCTAACGAGAAGTTTTTCAGGAGGATGTTCGGGTCTAGCCAGATGCAGACCAAATACATGGCTGATGGTTTAAGGAATGAAGATGCAGCCGTGCAGCGTTACATAGGGAAGAGAACAGTGCCAGTTAGGAGTTACTGTTGTGGGTTGTGTGTCAACCCTGGTGTCCCTGTTCTTGGTGCAACGCCTGACCGTGTTGTAGAGGAGGGAGGAGATTTTGGTCTCCTTGAAGTTAAGACCCTCTCAGCTGCCAAGGAACGGGGTGATGAATTAGAAAATGCTGTGAATACGGCATCCTACCTGAAGAATGGAGTTCTTAACCCAACGCACAAGTACTTTTACCAGGTCCAGGGGCAAATGGCTTTGACTGGACTCTCCTGGTGTGATTTTGTTGTTGATAATGGCACAGACTGCACTTTTCAGAGGATCACTTTTGACAGCTCGCATTGGATTTCCAAAATAATGCCATGTCTTCTGGAATGTTACAAGAACTACCAAGAGCACTGTGCTTGTGTGTGAATTTCAATGACTTATTTCAGTTACATTGCTCTGCAGGACAAAGGTGCTTGGACTCATGTACTTGCTTGGATGCTTTGGCATGTGTTCATACTTACATATATTTGGTTTTTAAATATCTTGTATGGCATTAGTCTCTATGAAGAAATGAAGAAAGTATTTTTCTGTGTAATATCATTATGACCATGTGCATGTGTTGCCACCACCTATTTAAATGTGTGTGCAACTAGCAACTAATCGGTGTGTAAAAAGTAAATGTCAAGCACCACACGTCTTGCTGCCCTGTCATTGAACACATACATAACGCACTCTTAGTCCCAAGAATCTGGGCAGCTACATACTTCAACATTTACTATACTTGATGATGATAATGACCTCACATTGGTCTCTGTAAGGAAACCACATTGAAAGTTGCAAGCAAAATCTTTGCAAATTGACAAGTGTGTTCTCCGTAGTGAAGGTACTCTTTCACTCAATACGACTTGTAACATACGTGGAGTGAACCAACGAAGGCTTATGCTTTACAGTAAATCAATGTTTAGTCATAGAGTGCGCCCAAAGTGCACATTCAGCATACTTTGAACTCTGCTCTGAGGGGTTAATGCACAAGTTCCGAGCAGCACTGGGCTCGCACTGCTTTTGACGACCAAGCTCAAACCTGCCGCATCTAGAGTACTGCAGCTGATATTGAGTGCGATAGCATTGATTCATATAAGTTCGTTCTCAAGGGTTCCATGCAGGACATAACATAAGAGTTGGTAATAAAGCTCGCAAATTACATTGGCATGAAATACTCGCATACATATACAAATTTTTTACATATACAGTACACACATATACAAATATGCAATACATATACATATCACAATTTTTTGAAAAATAGGAGCACGTCGGTAACACATGTAAAAATGACAAAGTGAAATTCACTTTACAGATTTCATTCCAAAAAGTTAGGAAAGACAATCTGTGGTAGAAAAGACAATGGCTACAAACATCAACTTTCCATCTTGTCTGTGTAGTTCAGCAATGAGACTGGTGATTTGGTTTCAAGTCATGACTCGGATATAGTACTGCCACATTCTATGCTCAAATCATTTTCACAACACTGACACAGAAATAAGACATTGCAGCCCTATGTAGCCTGTACAGTGACTTCAGACTTCAGCAGAGCAAGAAATGCTGATCTAGTCTGCTGTGCATGAAGTAGTGTACTTTAACGCAAGTTCAGTGCCTTGCACTGCAGCAGGGATTCTCAAACTGAGTTTTGTGTAACTCTCTGGTTTCCTGGAGCACTTCCTAGATTCCCCAAGCACCTATGTTTATGCATGTCTTCATCCGCCTTAGCCAAGTATTTTGGGACTAATGCTGTAGCTGCTTACTGCTATCTTACTATACAGCCAGTCATAACTGAATTTAGGTATTTGTTCAGGTGCTGTGCAGTTTGCGTACCCCTTTTAAATATGTCGGCCAGCATCTTTTGAAGTCTCAGCCGCAGCGGTCGAATTTCGATGGAGGCAAAATTATAGAGGCCCATGTACTGTGCAATGTCGATGCATGTTAAAGAACCCCAGGTGGTCGAAATCTCCTGAGCCCTTCTCTACGGGGTCCCTCATAGCCTCAGTCGCTTTGGGACGTTAAACCCCCATAAAGCAAATCTTTCCAAGACAGGCTCCGTGACCGAAGGTGGCCAAAACATAAATGAAACTTGTTAGAAGCCGACTGCATTTTAGCCAAATAAAGTTGGTCTTTCTTCAACTGAGAAAGAAAAAGTTTGAGCACCCCTGCGTTACAGTAGACCATGCACAACATACAAAACATTAAAAACGCCACCATCGCTCATCGGTTTAGAATGGGCTCATGCATGAAATTATTGAGATAACAACAAGTGTTCCATATCTTGTTCAGCTTCTCTGCCATAACATTAGGAAAGACAGCACGGAGTATCCTGAAGTTTTTAACATCCCTGATGACACGCTCAACATGGATTCACAAACTGGCTATCTGCCGTGTTGCTAACTCATCTGCCAGTGACAACTGCGTGCGGCCATTCAACATGGATGGCATGTTTAATTTGACTCCAAGCTGACGGAAGTCATCTTCAATGAGGAATCCTCTATCCGCCATTACACTGTCCCCTTCCTCGAGCAACTCATACAGGCCACTGTGTCTTGTGATTTCTCGATCAGAAAGTCTTCCAGGAGAAAGATTAGACACGAAAGAAACGAAGCCGTTTGGATAGATGCCAATGAGCCCTTTTGCGGTGTTATGTCCTTTATACGAGCTGAAAGTGTCGCTTTGTGTTTTGTAATCAGACGGGTTCTCGATAAAAATTTCTGTGCAGTCCAGTACAATGCGTGTAGATGGGTACAGTTCTTTAAAATTGTCTGGCATGAACAGGTCCACTGTGTTACGTGATGGCCACATTGGTACCTGGATTAGCATTTCATACAAAAAATTAACCCAAAATGAGTACATAGCACTCACGGTCGCCACAGACACTTTCAGGCGATATGCCAAATCCTGCTCTAGCAAGCCAACTCTGAGCCTGCAAAGCACTAAAGCACTGCAATAAGCTGTTCTTTCATTGTCAGTGCTGGTGGCCTGCCAGCACCCGTTTTCAGTGCCTGGTACATGCATTCAACATGTTCAACGAACGCATCAAATTTTATGAAGGAGTTGAAGCCCGTATAAAACACGAGTCGTTTCTCATCTGAAACGAAATCGTGAATCGTGAATCGTGAACAGATCCTGGACCTCTTTCTGGAGCTCAGATTTGTCTTTGCGGAGCAAACTATTTTCATGCTCGAGTTTTTCGCAGTGTTCGAGAAGGTGGGCGACTTTTCTTAGTGCGGCAGCAGATGCTGCGTCTGGAGGCCCCATGAAGTGTGAGTGGTCGGCGCCTAAAAAAATGAACTGTTCAATGATTTGCGAACAGTTAGGCCCTGCTTTAATGCAGATTTCAGGTTTTGAAATAGTCACTTCAGCCGACAATGGGTGTTCTGAACATTTGCTCTCGGCTTACATTGATATACAGACAACAAAGAACCAGGATAACGAAGCCATACAGCCCAACTCTCTTTCACTCCACTGATCCACCTGTGCAAGCAGCTTACCAACCAGCAAGCCCAGATCAATACTATCCAGTTATACTTCTAAGCCTCATGAGCTGTTTGTTTCCCCTCCTGAGCATGCAGTTCGACGACGTTGCAGCTTGTGCTACCAGCGTACTGGTGTGGAATCGCCAATCATGCTGCATGACCGTATCCGTAGTGAACCAAAATACATAAATACTAGGTTTCATGCACCCAGCAGGTCCGCCAAATTTGCACTACATTTGAATAGCCTGACTTTTGTGACATTTCTCCAAGCTGGGGTGAAGGGAATAATGTCGAGGAAAAAGAAATGAAATGGGTAAGTTTCACGATGCGTGCACTGGTGGAAGAGGTACCGCGTTTATCATAAAACTCGCTGTAGTAACATATGCACGGTAGAAATCACTGATGACATTTATGTCACAGAACACATGAGGTTCTGCCACTCCTAACATGCAACCTATCATGCAGACGTCCCATGGCTAGCTGCAAAAGCTCGCGGAAAACTGGCTTCGCGGGAAAAAGTTTTGTCAGTTTTCACTGGATGAAGAAGCCGCTCGCTATAAATATGCCGGTTGCCACAACACCCGTAGACCCCGGTATCAGTGGGTGCGATAGGGGTCCGTTAAAAGCGAAAAATAAGTTTTCATAGTGGAATGAAGAAAGCGACAATTTTTAACCACCACTAACCTTCTGTTTCCGTGCGAGGCGAAGCCGGTGCTCCGAAGGTCAGCTGGGTGGACTCCTTGGAAACTGCGTCGCTCTCTGCGTACAAAACGCTTTCATGAAAATGCGTACACACAAAGCCGAAGCATCAGGAAAAAGATGGCACAGTTAAAGCGTCGCTTAATTTGATCGCATTGGGGCACGTCAACTACGCAGCCGATCTCCAACTCGTTCAGAAGGAGCACCGGGCTGGCAGAGGCAGCTTTGGAGCTCGTCTTCTTGCGTTTCGCGACTGGAAAGGATTTGGAAGTTATGATAATATGCAATAACCGTCTGAACATATATACTTACCGGTATTAAAGGAAAGAGATAGTTGATTGATGACTTTATGGGGGAAAATTGTTGGCAGCCGGTCCATATAACCACGGCGTCCACTTGCGTTGAAGTGGGCTCCGCATATCCGGTGGTGCTTAGAAGGTTGCCACAAAGAGAAGCGACCAGCACTTCTCTTGCGGTTGATTCTTCTCACCCACTCCTTTTTTTTCTTTTTCATTTGCAGGGAACGCATGAAATGAAACGTTCTTGTCTCTCAGCGTGTTGTTGTCGCAACCAGGCACACAACAAGTCTGACTGCCGCCTCGGCACTTCGATGACATCGCGTGCAGTAGTGGCTGCGGTCACTAAATGACCAACAGGCACGTAACACTTAATATAGTGCACCTGCAACCGCCCACCACCAAAAAATACACGAAATCTCAAACCAAACGAAGTACGCACACACACACACCACAGCTATGCAAACGCAGGAGACAGGAAAGATGACCGGCCATCGGCGCTCGCTCACTTTTTCATAATGCGTCGCGCGCCCGCTAGGTTTTTTCGCGGCGCTGCAATTTCCGAAATGGTGCATTTATTATGCATATGATGGCGGGACAGCCGATGAGGTCCGAAAGGGATTCCTGAAGCGCAACCACGGGATCCCGGCGGTGGATACTCGCAGCCTCGAACAATCGATGTCCATCCTGGTGGCTTTCGCCGCCAAGAAGGCTCCAGACACCTTCTACTATGGGAAGAGTCCTTTCCATGTGCACCCGTAGAGGGAGCAGGTCGAAACCTGTTTCAACTGCAGAAGAGCAACACCCTCTAAATACTTTCTTCAGGCCTCTCCAGGCCCTCCTTTCCACACGCGCTACGTCACGCCAAGTGTCCGGTCAGGCTGCTCACCAAGCGCGGCTCCGCTCCGCTCGGTTGTCTCCCTCGATGTGCTCGCGCTTGCCCGGGCAAGCACAGACACGAACGCAGTCTTGCAGTGAGCGTCTAGCTGCTGCTTGAGTCTTTCAGCCTGGCGTTGGGTGCATTTCCGTTCGCTCCTCGCACGGCTGTGTCTGTTTCGTGTGGCCGTTTCTTGTGTGGCGTGCGTACCTGTGCTAGCGCACGAATGGGAAACTGATTGCCTGCCGTGTAGCGAGTGCAACTTCGTGAAACATGGGCCGGTGCTGTGTTCCCGGGTGCCGCGGGAACTACCAGAATGGTCCCAAAGTACGTGTTTATTGCTTCCCAAGAGACGAAGTACGAAGAAAAGCCTGGTTGCGAGCCATTCCACGGAAGGATTTCACACCTACAGAGCATTCGAGGGTAAGACTCTGAAATATTGCTTAATAGGCGCTGGTAATTATCTTAGTTGTGAGCTGTCGCTCCCGGAAAGGCATGCTGTCTTTGTAGGCAATGATATCACTTTTTACACTTATGTATGAATTGTCCAGGAAGCATTTAGTTCTGTGGATGTGCATAAGGCTTGTGTAAAAGCTGTGTAAATATGTAAAAGCTGTTCACTATTCAGACTCTTTTTACTTAGTGTTTTAGGCAATGGAGAGTCATGGCGAATGGCCTTGCTTCATTTTCTCGTGCAGGTGTGTGAACTGCACTTCCACGCAGGCGACTTCATTACGACGTTGTCACACCAAGATGAACTGACAGGGAAAATAATAGAGGTGAAGCGTGACAGGCTACAGTTGAAGATTGATGCTGCGCCTTCTGTTTTTCCAAACTGCCCAAAATACTTGTCCTCAACGCCTGGACGGAGTGAATCGCCAGAGACGAAAAAAGCAAGAAGGGAAAACGCTGCTTTGCAGGAGGCTATGAGGAAGTCACTTCAGTCTAATGAGCTTGAACAGAAAAGAAACAAAGTTTCATCTTACGAGGAGTTCAAATCTAAGTTGCGGATGCGCTAGAAGACCGGTTCGGCCGTTACCGCCAGCTGGCAGGATCACAGTACCACATTTCCGTGCGTCAGCTCTACGAATGTGAGAAGAAGCTTCGTCTTCAAAAACTTTTGACATTTCCACGCGAGGAAACAGAGTTTGAAGACGTAAGTGAGGATCTTGTCCCATGCAACTTTTCTGTGGCTGTCAGCGACGACGATATTACACACGCCCACTCTGACATGGATGCTATTGTCTACATTGCAGGATACGCTGCTCATGCTGCTTTAAAGAAGCTTTCATGTTCTGCTTGCTTCAGCACATTGGTGATTGAAAATCGAGAGATCGAAGCGGAAAATACTGCCATGATAGCTAACCTGTCGAGAGGAGGGCTGAAGTTTCCCCAGCCATGCACAGTTCACATGGTACTGATGACTAAACTAGTTGCAGAGAAGTTGTCTTTTGGAGCAACCGCGGAAGATTTTCTCTCCTGTAGAAATCAACGTGGTGTCGTGATTTCACAGACGATTTCCCTCCTGGACGAACACGACATTGAGACATGTGAAAATGGCCACACTGCACAAACTCTCCTGCGCTTGGTAGTACGCGTTGCAACCAACGTTGTTCTAAACAACTTTTGCAAACTAAGAAATGATGCCATACAAGACAATGCGCAGCAGAAGGCCGCAGCCCGGAAAGCAGCAACGCTTAAGAAGAAGTAAGTTTTATTCCCAAGCAATAAAAATGCTTTGCGCACACTTCATTGCTGGTGTCTCGTCGTTTTTTATTGTAAGGGTCAGATTAGCTGTACAAATACTCAACAGCGCAACATTATTGTGAGTGTCATTATTGCTGTGTGTGAAAGCTTTAAGCAAAACACAATACAGAATAAAACTAACACAATGCGCAGTAGACGGTGTTTTTTTTTTTCAATGTTCACGAACTTCTACTTTAACAACTAGATATACGCATGTGCGGTCTGTGCGGATGGATTTTACCGCACGGCAGACATCATGTACGTGATAGAACCTAATAATTAGATGATTAATTGAAATTAACTAATCAATTTTTTATTATAATGACCAATAATGCGAAATTGGCGGCCGTATGCTAAATTGTTTATTATAAAAAACTGTATTAGCAGCTCGAACTTTCTTGACAATAAGGTGTTCTGCAATAAAAAAAATATATAAAGCAGATAAAATGATAGCCTAAGGCGCGCACAAACTAGCGAATTTCTTTTCTGCAGCAACGACAAAAATAAAAATGAAGGAATCACTTATAAGGCAGCTACGTACGGCAGTACGCGAATAGTGCAGACGGGCGCGGCGCGCTGAAATCGCGGAGCGCGGGGCCTGCACGGTCCCTTGGCGTGACGTCACGCGGCCGGTGGAGAGGCCTTAGCATTGAGAGGGTGTTGAGAAGAGTCGGTCATTGGGCGGACGTCTGCTACAAACCCAGGACCCAACTCTGCCGCAGATGCGGTGAAGAACACCCTCCTCCAACCGCGGGGGAAGCGCACAAATGCACGCCAAAGTGCATTGTGTGCAAAGGCGCCCGCAACACCGGCAGCAGGAACTGCAATCATCGCTTCGTAGACCGCCGCCCCAGACACAACCGGCAACAAAAGAAGCAAAATGAAGAAAGCGACCAGCAGTCCGGAAACAAGTCGCGTTCCAGAGACAAGGCCGACAACCGATCGTCGAGCCACCGTCAGAACAGCAATTCCCGTGACTGATCCGCCTCCTTCCCACCGCTGTCGTCGAGCCAGGGCGGCCAGGGTGCCAGTTAGGGCCGTTGTACGATCGTTTTGGAGCGCCTTCCGCCTCGTCCGTTTCGCGAGCGGAGCTGGCGGATCCGCCTCGTTCGGCGAACGGATGGAAAGTTGGTGAACTTCAACTTTCTGGCGGACGAGCGCATCCGGCCGGGGACCGGATTGCAGCTATTGGCTGCTTTTCCCGTGACGTCAGTGACGTCCGAGCCCCTCCTCCCTCCGCCTCGGTTCTGCTCTGCCCCGGCCTGCCGGGGCAAAATAGCCATCCGTCGACTGAACTGGGGAGCGCGGCCTGGGCAGTGGCAGCGATGGTGGTGGTGGTGGTGGTTGTTGCTATGAAGGGGGGGAGGGGGATCTGGTCCCGACGCATGTCGTTCCTTTGGGCATCACTCTTGGGGAGCGGAGGGGGGGGGGGGGGGGCGCCTATGCATCGGTCCCTCGCGAGCACGCGAGGGAGAGAACGCAGCTTCGCATTTCTTTTCCCAGCGCGAACTTGAAAAAAAGAAAAGTGAAAAAAAAGGAGAGAAAAAGTAAAGGGAATGTGGAATTCAAAGTGAATACCTTTTCTGTTTTGGGGCGGTCATTTTCGCAAAATACTTAATTTTGTAGGTGTGGCTGAGCAGGTCGGTGCACGCAACTCTGTTGGCGAAATAGTTGGCATTTCGTTTCGTTCTTCGCTGCATAAGAATTGCAATATTTTTTATTTCAGCATAAAATGAAGTGCCCATAAGGCGATACGCGAGGCTGAAGAGAAAAACTAAAACACTCACGAAATGCGCCTAGCAGCTGCTCGCTTATGGCTAACGGAAAAATGATCTAAAGTTAATCTACCACTGAGATAAACGGCTGGTGTTTTTATTTTAATGCCGATCACAGCGTACGCGTATCCCCAAAACGATGAATGTGCAGAGCCGTCGCTGATATGCAAATGCTCATTCAAGTGCAAGCAGACATTTCGACTACTTTTACTTTTAGTAATTGTTTAGATGTAGTTAAGTAACTTCGGAAATTAAGCCGGGCATCACACGCCGGAACAATAAGCCGATCATTGCCCTTGTCTCACATGCGTCTGCATAACGCAGCTGTTGATGTCAGTCTCCATTTCTCCATTTCTCATGTCCCGGACTAAAGTGAAGTACTCGCCCAGTTGGCGTCGATCTCGCAGAAGACGTCGTATAGGCTTGCGTCTACGCCTACGCTGCAGCTGGACGATTGCGTCGGCAGCGACGAATTGTGCAACTAATTGCCAGTTCACCCTGTTTGCGTTGGCCATGTACCCACGCAAAATCTCTACACAAGGGTCGCTGACGAGAGCCGCCGACAAAAGCAGGAACTTCAACACGCACACCATGGCGATGCCGAAGCGCAGCCTACTAGGCCTAGGTGCAGGTCGCCGAGGAACGGAAAAAAGTACCACGTCACCACGAAAAGAGGTTAATATGGGGGGGGGGGGGGCGCTCTTACGGGAAGTAGGTAGGGAAGGGGGGGAGCGCAGTGTGCAGGGATATCGGGGTTTGGAGAGGGGGGCGGGAAAGGAGGCAAGGGAGAAGGTAGTCGGGCGCATACCGATCTGCCCCTTGGGATACGGGAGCCCGTTTCGGCGCGTGGAGCGATGCTGGCGGTGCGCTCGCGCCGGCTAGGTTGCCACCAGCCGGAGAAGGCTATTGGACAGACGGATATGCCCGGCGCGCCAATCGGCATGCTGGGACCATCCGCCTGGCTCGCAAGCGCCAAAGTGATCGTACAACACCTTTCCGCCTCACGTCCGCCTGGCGGCCGAAAACTGGCGGACCGCTCCCGAAACGGACGAGGCGGAAGGCGCTCCAAAACGATCGTACAACGGCCCTTAGAGCAGGGAAGCAAGGACAGACGGAGGAGTGCGAGCAGGAGCAGGAGTGGAACCTGCTGGAAGAAGCCGGTGAGCTGGCCGGATACAGCCTCCCAGAACTATTCGGCTCACCAGAAGGAACTCCTAGCTTAAATACCGTCCAGAGACGAAACCATTGCGCAAATGCAGAGAGAGATGGCCGAAATGAAAAGGCTGTTTAAATCGGAGCAATCCCCGGAACAGCCATGCCCCACGTATTTCGCACGCCCGCCTCTCCTGCCCTAAGCGCTATAGACCCTCCACCAGTAATGCGATGGAGACGGATAGCCGCTTAACCTCAAAAGGCCGGCTCCTTCCGACGAGGGCTCCGAATCGAAACACGCTGCGGAAGTGTCCCGAAAGGGCAACCAGCAACCGACAATCAAACCTAAGGCTACAGAGAAGATAAGAGCCGGAATTAACGCCCTTGAGAACAAATTTAGCGGTCTCGAGGAAAAGTTAACAATCTTACGAGGGAAGTAACCTGGGTGGGTACAAACATTGCTACATTTTTCAGTCAAGTAGTGGAGCGCCTCACAGCCTTGGAGACAAGCCGTAACGTAATGCCACCATCCGCGACCTTGCCCGTAATCATCCCTCCCATATCCCACCACGGCCCCTCGCCAACAAATTGAAGTATGGCAATGGAACTGCAGGGGTTTCCGCAAAGGGGAAGCCTGCAGTTTCTCATCGGAAACCAAGGTAGACAACCGGACGTGATAGCCCTTCAAGAAGCTAGCGGCCCGGCGAAATTACCAGGCTATAAACCATTTATTCCCCCCTCGAACGCACTGACGACAGCGACGACCCCATTAACCGCTACCTTTGTGCAAAGCAACATTACGGCGATTCAACCCACTATAGACAGTTCTACGAAGAATACATGTTACTAGAAATTGTGCCGAGGAAAAAGGAAGACGCGCATCTCTTTATACTCCAGTTCGCCGAAAGACAGAGGGTGAGGAATTCCCGACCTACTGCTTAAAGCCACGCGCCTGGCCGCCAGGGCACAACGCCTGGTGGCAGGCGACTTTAAAGCCCAACATTCAGCTCGGGGTTATCGCGAAAAACCCCTGAAGGGCACCAAGATGTGGTCTGCCGCGGCTCTGACAGACCTAATGAACACCTACTGGAGGGAAGGCGAGATCCCCAAGGAGTGGTCGATCCCGGCATCTATCATTTGAGGGGCTCGGGCCCACCCTGCAGGCGTGATGAAATGAAAATTTAAAATTCCTTTTGAGGAAAGGAAATGACACATTAACTGTCTCACATATATCGGTAGACACCCCAAATATGAGACAGTTACTGCGTCATTTACTTTCCTCGAAACCAATTTTTAAAATTGGTTTGAAATTGGTTTTGAGGAAAAGAAATGACGCGGTAACTCTCTCACATAATTCGGATGTCTATCGAGATATGTGAGACAGTTACTGGTTGGGGTGCTCGGCTACTGATCCGGGGTAACCGAATTCGAAGCCGACCGCGGCAGCCTCGTTTCGATGGAAGCGAAACGCTAAGGCGTCCGTGTGCTGTGCGATGTCAGAGCACGTTAAAGATCCACAGGTGGTCGAAATTATTCAGGAGCCCTCCACTACGGCACTTCTTTCTTCCTTTCTTCTCTCAGTCCCTCAGAATAACGGCTTTGGTGGGCGAGTTGGTGCATTATGAAATGAATGGCGACGCAAACAAGGACACTAACAAGAAAGAAACACCCCATGCGCACACTACCAACTGTTTATTGCGCGGAAAGGTTGCATATTTAAACATTCAGCTCAAGCATGCGACATCGCATTATCGTTCAGAACCCAGCACGTGGAAAAAAGCAGCAACATCAGGAAAACGAACAAGAAATTCTAACCCGTGCAGAAAAAAGTAACAGAACAGATTCTGATAATAAGAATTAAAAACTAAAAGGAGGGGGCATCTCTCAGCAAAAGCAGTGTCACACAATCGTAGCAATAGGAGAGTAATACATGAGAAGAAAAAGCCCTCAGACAGTAAAAAACCAATAACAAATAACAATCGTAACAAAAGCAGTCAAGGAAATGAATAAAGAGCAGTCAGAAATCGAAAAACAACAAACAATAAAAGATAAAAACATTAACAAATATTCTCCTTAAAGAAACACACAAGAAACGGCCGCTAGAAAAGGAGGGCGGAAAATTCGCACTGAACATGATGTCACAAAAAACTATCAAGAAAAGAAACTTCATTTCTACGGAGGGATACCGAAGAGTCGCCAACAAAGTCTTTTTAATCTTTTTCTTTTTAGTCATGAAATCCTCAAGAATTTCACGCGCCACCTGATCGCGACTCCTGTCCAGAATTCTAATTCAATTAATCCTTGACTCACACTTGCATTGTTTACAATGAGGAGGCAATTTCGACCAGCCTCCGTTTTCTAGAAATTTCTCATCCTCCCGTGCCCTATCGTTAATGCAGCGACCCGTCTGGCCCATATAGACCCTTCCACACGTCAGAGGGATTTCATGCACCACTCCGACTACACAGGATACGAAATTCGTGCCGTGCCTTTGTTCGCACAGGGATTTCTTCTTCTGGCTGAACCGCGGGCATAACCCGCACAGCATTTTGGGCGCGGAGAACGCGACAGGTACGTCGAATCGGCCAGCAGCCATCTTCAAGCTGTGCGCCACTCGGTGTATATAGGGGACTACTTGTGGTCGCCTCGATCCCGGCTTAGCATGGGATTTTTTCTTCTTGCCTTTAATTTTTTGAAGGACGGTCTCTGCTACACTGCAAACGGCAGAAAACGGGGAAGCGAACCATTTGAAGCCTTTCGATTTGGTTGTTAAAGCTAGCCTCAGCAATGTGATCACAGGACTTAGCAATGCAGACTCGAGGCAAAGTGAAGCCATCTTAGTGGATAATAGAGATTAGTGGAACACGGCACAGACGAGCGCTGTGTCGTCTGTTTTGCGCTGTACCACCCACAATAAACTATTATCATATTGTTCAGTTATTTGTCCTTCTCATCCCTGATATCCTTACTACTGAAAGGGGACGTGGCTTGTTCCCACATGCAAAGAAAGTTTGCAGCTGATCTGAAGCTCTCGAGTTGAGTTGAGTTGAGGTGTTGAATGCTACAGGTGGGGTTAGCATCTGAGGCTGAGGCTCTACTCATGCAGTGTACCACGCGTCCACGTAGAACAGTCGCGGCTTAGTGCCGTATACACCAAGGCAATCCTGTTCAGGGCCTCCCTTTCCGTGTCCGAAACATAACGCACGCGGACGACATCGCCATCGCGTTGGCTCCCGCGAATCCAGAGTCTCGAGTCATCATCACCGACTCTCGGAGGGCCTGCCGGAGCATTGATCAAGGCCGTATCCCACAAAGGGCCTTCAAAATTTATAAAACATTGCGAGTACCAGGTTCTTCCAACCCACCGTACCATGGTGTGGGCCCCAGCGCATGTAGACATTAAGGGGAGTGAGGAAGTTGATTCGCCCGCCCGCGCGCTCACTTAGCGAGTGTCACCTCACCTACGACCAGCGCGGGAAGAGGAACTGAAACGGGACATCATTCCGGGAAATTTCCCTCATATACCAAAATTCCATACCACTACCCCCCCCCTCCCCCACCCACTCCTGAAAAGGCGTCAAAAATGCGGAGGAGCGCTGGCCTCTCCCTCTCTACTGCAACACGGTACTGTGCCCGGCAGAACTAAAGCATTTCAATCCGGCATTCTCAGAAGAATGACCACATTGTGGGGAGCTGTTTGCGGACACCTACCACATGATGTGGGCTTGCTGCTCAAATCAATCAATCAATCAATCATTTTATTCAGACATGAACTTGTATGCACAGTACATGCCAACGAGATGAGACAAAAGGAAGAAGCTGCTGGCATTCTTCCTGACGAGGCCTCACCCCGGGTCACACATCAAAGGCAGAAGGGTGGTTGCATTCATTAAAACTCAACAAGCTCTTTAGTTCAATTTACACAGTAGTTGAAAGTTAATGAAGGCACATAGGATAACAAAGAGAAAAGAAAAAGACCAGTAACGCTACAGTTCGCAACACAATAGAAAATATGACAGGAGGGAGGCTATCACTGTGAACACTACATAGCACAAGTATTTGATGGGTCAGTCGTACGCATAAAAAGCATCTTCATTTTCTTTTTGAAATGACAAGTGGTTCCACAAGTTACAAGCTTCGTCAATTATGGAAGGATACACATTGCAAACTGCAGAAATTTGGTTATCAATTGTGTTCGGTGCCGTAGTTTGTCCGGGCACGACTGGAAATAAAAGAAGTGACTCGCAGACTATAGCGTATGTTTCTGTTCACGTACTTGTTTCTGAAAGATGTGATGTCCTGCTTCCTTTCCACCCCACCCCACCATACCCAACAGCACTAGGATGCTGCCCTGCTTGTTTGCTCCGACCTTCAGGCCCAACAAGCCCTGCTGACTGGAAATCGGGCTGCCGCGAAAGCCACGGGGGTCCCGCACTGGGGACGCCCCACCACCTCCTCCTCCCCCCCCCTTTAATTATTAAGGGTCAGGCCCTTAAGGTCTGAGCCCAAGTTCTTTCTGTACATAGTCCAATGAAAGTTTTCCGCCACCAGCAGGTGTGAGAAATGATGTCCATAAAACCAACAGTGCAGGTTTTGTTGAGAATATGTAGTTATTTGATCATTTTGGAAATGTTATTTTTACCCCTGCTTCATTTTTTGCTGTATATCTCCCGCAGGTTCCCCAATAATACGGAGGCCTACGACATCGATAGCAGTTCATGTGGCGAAGCTCTTTTGATGACTCCCGATCTGGAACCGTAACTGCCAGACGTTCAGTTCTTGCCCACGCATTACCCTGACGTAATATGCTCCCGAACCTACCAGGACAGTGACGCTAGATCCTTGCGATGTCATCTGGCAGCCGTTAGAATACAAACACGAGCAGCTGGTGCGCGAAGTGCGTTGGTGCATCGCCCATGTTCGCCGATCCGCGCGCGGTCAGCAGCTGCCGCCCCTCGAAGCGAGAATTTTCTGTAGTGAAACGCATCGGCCCCCACTTTTCAACGAGTGACATTCAAGAAATGCAACAGCATAAATGAAGGCATTGTTATGAGATCACCATAAATCTAACCCATAAGTCTATTGGATTTACCTGGAATTCTTTGTTGCGAATGGGCCGGCAGGCCGTACATTCGTCCTTCTCCCATCTTTGGAAGAAAGATGCCTTTCTCTTTCTTGTCATCCAGGGTGTTATGTCAGTGGAGGGCTGCTTCCCTGCCGGGGTATGGTACGACTACCCACGGTACGGATCTTCGCTCACGCTTCATTCTCCAGCAGTTGAATTTCTGAAACGACAACTTGCAATATTTTATCTAATGAATTGCTTTCAATTTTACTCTATTTTTTCGCATCCGATGGCTGCGCCCTAGGGCTGAAAGTTATCCAACTACGACAGCGGGTACTGGCTTCCGTTTTATTCGCCGTTGTTCGACCCGGACCAGCCATGCAACCTGCACGTCTTCGGCGGCTTCGTCATCCCCACGCAGGGCTACGCTCACTGCCGCGCCGTCAGGTGCACGAACGTTCACTGCACTAACAACACTCGATGCCGCCCCCCGTGCTTCCCTCCTTAATAAGCAATGTATTTCACGTCGCAAAAATGACGTAACATTTTCCTCGTTACGTTGTCATGTCAACGGGAGAAGGCATTCCTTAATTTGCTGTAGTTTCAGCGACAGATTATTATTTTTTGCCTAGAAGTAACTCTGGTGGTGGTTGTCTTATTGTTCCCCTTCAGTCCAGTGCCTATTTAATTACTGTTACAGCTGTAACAATAATCAAATATGCACCGCACTGGAGAGGAACAACAGATGCTCGGAAATGTAGAGCTCTTTCATCTTTGAGATGACACATCCAAGAAATGCGGTAACGACCGACGCCGAACGTTGACTTTTCTACCCTTTAACGCGCTGTATTTTCTTTCAAAGCCGCTTTTCTCTGGAAATACGGAATTGATTGTTTATAGAAGCAATAAGTTCAGCATACTGTGAGGTTGCAGAATTTACGCAGTAAATTTATTCTAAATTGGTCTTGTATATGCCTTTCGTAACATTTTACGCTGGCATTTCCCTACCAACCCCCGCCGTGGCAACTATTGAACGCCAGCTGACAGCAAATGCGATCTTCAATTTGATACAGACAAAAGCAATCTGGTATTACAAGGAAAAAAGAAAGCCTATATGCAAAACGAGTCAAACAAACAACTGAGAAACTGTGCGGCAATTCTAAACAAGCTATTTTTTCGCGCGTTGATTCAGTCATTTTCATTCGTAAGCTGCTGGAAAGAACCTGCTAGATAGCTGGTCATGTTCCTGACTCGGGTAGCGTTCCAATTTCTTTGAGCGTAAAGTTAGTTTTCTGTTTAGCCGCAGGAATCTAATGAATCTCTCGTGGCTCTCAATGGCTCTGACGAAGCTGTCGGTCACCTCTACTGGGATGACGACGAAACTCTGGGTGAGCCGCTGTTGCGTGAATCTCCTTGTAACCAGCCTGCGGAGCACATCGCACAATGCGCGCTCGAGCCAATCATATTCTCATTTGGTTTTCTTTCCTGCCGCCTGTTTCTACAGATGCGCATCTCCTGGGTGAATACGTTTACCTGAAGTTCCCGTGCGGACAACGTGAGTTCATCTCCCGGGTGGTTTAGTTTTTTTCGTAGAAAGTATCCCGTTCTTTCTTTTTCTTTTTTTTCAGGCCTTATGCTCATAGCAATGCAACCTGACGTTTCAGAGCATCTGTCACATCTATTTCCACTTTTCACATGCTCTTCTGGTGCCCTCTCAGAACTCTCTGGAGATCTGCAGCTACCAGTACAAGTAGCTGTTCCAACTCGATCTTCGACGAGCTGGCCATCATGTCCGTGCGAGTGCTGGGCATCCGCCGGAGGCCCGCCCGCGTCCAACGGGACGGCTACTACCACCTCTCACGCAGGCAGTACCGCTGGCACCACAACAACAGGGTACAGATTTACTTCCGTGAACGAGGAGGGAGGCTATAAAAAAAGAGAAAGACCACCATTGTCCGAACAAACGCTGATAAAAGAGCTATCCTCGTGACTTGTGAACACGTTAGCCGAGCTGATACGCTGTGCTTATATTTTTTCAACCACCACCTT